>NC_142101.1:2424242-2727272 GCF_054644295.1 Miniopterus natalensis
AATAATAATAATAAATGACAATGCAAATTATAAACTTCCTTGGAGAGGCTTTACACTTCACGAGGCATTTCAAGGTGCCCTAGTTCATTTAGTGCTCAGTGATGTGACTGGACACGTGCACCAGTGGCCTCACTACCCAAAGCGAGGGGCTCCCAGCGGGACTCCCACCCAGGCGTGCTTTCCACTAATGTTTATCCTGCTTCTTATTTCATTTCATTTCTTTTTTTTTTTTTAACCAATTTAATGGTCCCATGATGGTTTTGGCTTTCCACTGGGTGAAAGTACAGCTGAGGGGAAGAGAGTCACAGAAAGCTACCCATTCCATGCTGGCGTGTCAAGGTAATATGATTTTGCACTACAGGTGTGTACTGTACCTTTTGATTGAGAACCAATCTTACGAATTTTTATACTTAGGTAAGTCAACTTTATAGGTTAAAACAATATTCTAGTTTTCTCCACAGCAGGGAGGACGCCCCTCCAGGCTCAGGCGGTCGATCCGTCCTCTGGCTGAGCGTGCCCATCTGCTCCCCATCTGGGGAGGGTGAGCAGGACCAAGAGGCTCAGCTGTTACTCCTCTCACCACTTTAAGGCTCTGGCTCCTCATCTCACCTCCCATCCTGGCCGCAGATTTCCAGGGAGGTCAGCTGGAGCTGAGGCTTTAAAAGTATAGAGAAGCCAGTTCTTCTCTGTCTTGTTTGTCCCAGATGCTTCTGTTGCACCCTCCTCTCCTCTTTTGGCTCTCAATCCACAACTCTGTCTGCCTCTAACAGCTAATTTTATGAGCTTCTTGTGATAGTCAATATATAATTATTGACAGATTTGCAGTGAAAGGAATGTGTTTAACTCTTGCATGTCAGCCACCAACATGCCATCCAGACCGAGGAAGACCTGGAAACTTTGGGGCGACATGAGCCATGGCCACAGCCACATCGGCAAGCATGGGAAGCCCCCAGAGGCCGAGGTAATGCTGGCAGTGTGCATCACAGGACCACCTTCAACAAATATCACCTGGGTTCCTTTGGGAAAGTTGGCATGAGGCACGCCCACTTAGAGGGGACCCAGAGCTTCTGCCCAATGGTCAACCACGATAAACTGTGGACCTTGGTCAGGGAGCAGACACGGGCACATGCTGCCGAACACAAGACTGGAGCTGCTCCCGTCACTGCCCTGGTGCGATCCCCGCTAGAGTCGGGGAAGGGGAGGCTCCCCCACTGGCAGGAGAGCTGCGGAGAAGACTAAGGGTTTGGGGAGGGGTGGCTGTGTCCTGGTAGCTTGAGTCACATGGAGGGAAGTTCTTTAAATGCTCACAAGTGGGGAAAAAAGAATGTGTCTTAATCAATGGATACGGGCCAGTGAATGACCCTGAGAAAAATGAGGTGAATATTTGTCAAGCTTTGCCCGAGGCCCATGAGCTACAGCTCATAAGTAAGCAAGCCATATTCTTTTTGCCCACATAAGTCATGTAAACTGCTGTACAAACAGCTCTGTCAGCTGGTCGTTGCATGAACCTCATCAAGTCTCATTAGGCAAAGGGTGTCACGCTGCCTCTCATCTGCAGGAATTAAATGAGATGCAACATGTGAAGTATGTAGCCCAACGTGTCTGGAAACACAGCAGCTTCAACACACAATAATTATTACTCTCAGAATTATGGATTACTAGGTCTAGAAGATAGATAATGTAAGAGTTCAGGAAGTGAGCACAGGATGATTTCAAAATC
Organism: Miniopterus natalensis; assembly: GCF_054644295.1. Lineage (NCBI taxonomy): Eukaryota > Metazoa > Chordata > Mammalia > Chiroptera > Miniopteridae > Miniopterus > Miniopterus natalensis. The sequence goes on from NC_142101.1 coordinate 2,425,963, forward strand.
TGGAGAAATAGGAGCTTGACAGGGGTTAATAATCTTCAGGGGAAATGAAAAGAGATTAAAGAGTAGAAATATTGATAAAAGGAGGTGATAAAAGAGAAGATTTTAGAAAAGAGCTTGTACAAGTCACAGTCAGGCAGAGAGAAATTAAGGGGAAATATATCAGCCCAAAAAGACACAGAGAGACAAAGGCCAAGTGAGAGGCCGGGGAGAGGACTTTGAGAAAGAACAGCTCTGTGTGCAGCCGCCGTCCCAGCCCGTCAGGATGACGGAGCTCACTTAGCTTACGCGGAGTCGTAGGTCTGGGGGACCAACTTGCACATGTCCTGTGGGCCATGTGACTGCAGGAAACATGCTGTGGAGTCAGACTCACCATCCCATCGGCTTGTTTCCCTTAGAAACGTGGTGGCAAACAAACTCCCTTAGAAACAAGGGGCGGCGCTGCTCCATAGGAAGACGAGACTCGTAGCAGCAAGAAGCAGCAGGTGGGCCCCCACCTGGGCTAAGTGGGAACAACGCAGCTCAGAGCCACTGAATCGGAGCATTTCCCAGGAAAGAATGTCACACAGTAAAGCCCAGCACTGGGCCACAGCAAGAGCAGTTCCCTACTGTGGTCCATTATGAGTGAGCACCACAGCCGTGGTCCTCGAGTACACAATGATCCAGGGACAACAGCCACTCTGCCCTTAGGGTGTGACACCTCGCCTTTCACTCTCCAGCTTCTGCTTCATGACCTAGTTGCTGTTTCCTGTGCCATCATCCTTGGAAATATTTGGAAAGACCCTTGATTTTGTAAAAGCATCTTCCGATTTTCTCAGTAAAATCAGGAAGCTGTCATCACTTAGGCGAGAACAGCTTTCCCTGAGGGGAACACGGCCTCTGTCCTGTTACCACAATGCCTATGCTCCCAGAGGCTTGGTCCTCTGTCACCATCACTAAAAGGTAAATCGGTTTGGTTGGCAAGTCTGGCAAGTTGTAGAATGCCAAGATACCAGTCTGTCTGCTGCTGTCTCCAAGGCTACATCTGCAGAGTTAAATTCAGGCAAATGGTGCTGTGACTTAAGCAGTTAAGGGATCTCTAGCAGGCTGTGCTGAAGGGACGGTTGGGCTTGGGCTTCAGTTGAGAGCGGGCTCTGCTCGGCAAGTGGTGCCTGTCTGCATCACTGGACGTGTTAGCTACAATCTCCTACGCTATGCCTTTCAGATTTATTTTAGAGGCTAAGACTATAAAATTCATACTAAGAACAACTTGATCTTCAAGAATTTAACCTATAATTAAATTAGACACTGAAATGATCACAGTGTTGGTGATGAATGGATGGGTAGAGAGACCAGCTCAAAACTGGAAGCTCTTTGGATTAGCTCCAGCTGATGAGGAAGGTGAGCTTCGCCCAGGACTCTTGCATGACATAGCGATATAACTTGCTCTCAGGAAACACGCGTCTTCTGAAAGGGTGTGGTAAACCAATGAACGGTTTTGAAGGCAGTGTGATGATAGAGGTACTTGCCTGTGTTTTAAAGTCCTGTTCTTTCCATTTCCCACCACAGCTAAGCTAGTAAGGAACAGCTAACATGCACCTCTACTCGTCTGCGGGACAAGTTCTAAGAACAGTGTTCTCTAGGTTTGTGGCCGCATGTCAGTCTTCGTGCCGTGATAATGGACTGTCAGGGCAGACTGCTGAGTGGGAGCATGCCTCCCTCGGAACTGGCAAGAAGAGAAGACACATGGGCGTCTCCTGACTCCTGCTGCTGAGGGAAATACGCTGTCCACTCTGCTACCCTGTGAAGGTGTGCAGAGGTGTCTTCACACTTCGATGCTGGGAAACTTGATGTGCCGCCATTCTCAGGGGTATTGGTGTTTTAAAAACCACAGGAAGAATATAGTAAGATTTAGCATGAATCATAGACTGCATATGGTAGATGGGAGTCTTCACTAGAAGAAATATTTTCCTGTGGGGAAGTTCCCTACCGTTCTAAAACCAATCTCAGACTGAGATTTGGAGATGACCACACATGACATTTACATGTAAAGTGAGTCTTAAAACCCTCAGCTTCTTTTCCTCACAAATGCTGCGTTTTACTTCACTGCTGCTGCCTCCACACAGAGGCCGCCTCTGAGCCTAGGGGGGCCCTTTGGCGTGTGGCTCACAGGGGCAGTCGTGCTCTCAGCTGTCCCAGTGTTTGGTCTTTTCAGCTCCCTTTATATTTCTTGCTTAATAAACTGTGTTCAAATTTTACGTATTCTCAACCATGTAAGAAATAATTTTCAAAATGATGCTATCATGCATGTCAGAATAATATTTTTTCTTTATCATATGCTTAATGGTTATTAACTTAAGGAGGGAGATACAAAACACAAGGGTTTTTGCTTGCCCTGGAATCCACTAACGGTCTCCGTTTATCAAACCCAAACCTCTATGAAAATCTCACTTAACAGAAATGATCCAGAGTTTCTCCCTTTTGGAAATGTCAGGGATTCATTATAAGAGAACAAAAGTTCATCTCTCTTTACAGAATGGAGGGCCATGATACAGCAGAGAGTGGCCTGCTCTGGGCAGTGCTCCGGCTGCTCCACCCTCGGTCATCAGGCAGATCTGAGGGCAGCGGGCATGAGCTCAGTGCAGGTTTGCATCACAAACATGGACGCACTAGTGTCACAAAAGGGAAAAATACAGCAAAAGCTGTGTCTGGGACTGATAGGAAATGCATAGGAGTAGAAAATTCATTCTTTATACACTCCAGGTGCTACTCTTTAAAATTCCACTTGTGTGAAGAATGACAGCCACTAACTGTCACTTTGTAATGCAGTTTATAAAAGCTCATTACAGACACTCCTTTCCTTCAACTCTAATGGCTGCTTGTTAGGAAAAGTATGAATTAGTGAGAATGACTGGTTTTCTATGAGTCTAGAACCTATCCAGATTCCTATAAGGCAATATCTATAGTTTTTAAAGGCACTCTTTGGAAACACTAAGTGCTTCCAAATGCATCAACCTGCTCTATCTCAGCTCCTCCACAAAGTCCAGGACAAAGTGAGATGGTCTCAGCTTTTCCACAGAGTCCTGGACAGAAGTGACATGGTCTGGGTTAAGCCCTGACTCTACCTACTTCAGGGGGACCTGAACCACCACAGCTGAGACACAGACTTTGGTGTAAGATGGATGTGTATTCTGGGGCAAACTACCCAGCTTTTCTAAGCCTTAGTTTTCTGGGATCCAAATGGAAACAACAGGAAAATGTACTTTGGAAGACTGCCACGAATATTAAATATGGTAATAGATGTACTAAGAGCTCAATAAATGGTAGTTGTCATCAATGTGATTATTAGGCTAATGATGTATTGGAACCTCCCTGCGTCCTTGTTTCCTTACTGGATTGCATCAGTGCTTCAGAAACTTTCCCTGTAAAGCACCCTGGTGGCATCTCATCTGAATGCATCTTCTGGAGGCCACCTGGGAGAGTAACCTAGAAGGGGAGATCTCAGCTGCAAACTCTCTTACATTTTTAGTTTACATATTTTATCTGTTACATATTTTCTTACATTTTGAATTCTACTTCATAATAAATCTTTGTTTCAATATTTAAAAAATATCAGAATTCAAATGATCTTCAACTGCATTTGACACTGCAGGACAATGACTTTTGATCAGCCACCACAGTGGTAGGTGGACCCCAGCAGGTCCATTCTGCCAGAACCCTGCTATTCAGTGTGGTCAGTGTGTCAGTGTATTGGAACTCCCCTCCCTCACAGAGCTTGTGAGAAGCACAGAATCAAGCCTCACCAGAGACCCGCAGCGTCAGGGCTGCATTTCATCAAGGTCCCCGAGTGATGCATGTGCACATTAAAGCAGAGAAACACTGAATTAGATGGGCTCCAAGGAACTGTGGGTGCTAGCCTACTATGATTAAGTGAGGTGAAATCAGCAAACATTCAATGAGCATCTAATAAGAGCCTAACTAAATTGTGCTAACTAAAGTGAGGAACATAGAGATGACCAAGATATTGGGGCAGGACAGTAAGACTGGGAAAATTCCTTGACAAGTGCAATGAGGGAAACTGAGACAAGACAGTTAAATAGGCAGAGCAATTAATGCCTCCTAATAAATCCCAAGATCTTATCTTCCCTGACCAAGGACACTTAGGAGCAGATGATTTATACCTCTCCTCTCCAACCAGAGAGTGAGTAGCTTAAATCACTCTAATCAGGGAGACAGATGACAGAGACCAGGTTAGTGCCAATAGTGCCAGCCAAATCCCAGGATGGATGAAGTCAGGGGTATAAATAACAACAGCAAAAACACACAAAACAATTAGAGCTATACAAATGCAAGATAAAAGTAAAACAGTGAAGCTGACCAGAGAATGATCCCAAACTTCCCTATACACTCATTTTGATGCATCAGCATATCAAAGAACACACCTGGAAAGCTGTTGATTATTCTGTTGAGATCCTCCCCTGAGACCGCCCCTAAAACTTTCACCTTTAAAAAAACAGAAACCCTTAAGACAAAGGACCGAGTGCTTGCCCTCCCTGGAACACACCCATGTCCTCCCCCTCTTTCCTCAGGCGTGTATCTTTGCTTTCTTTCTCCAAAGCTCTAAAGGTTCCCAGGAGACTTGCAACCAAGGGAGCCCCAGGCAGTGGCAGCTTGTCCAGACTAACCCCATGAACCCGTCTCCCAGGGCCCTCCTTTTGCCTCTTTAACTGGTTTCCTGAGTCTGCCCCGCCCAGAGTGGCTCGCTTCTGTTCCTGTGGCTTCCTTTCCTGAGACTAGGCAGCTCCATGTAGGCTCCCTCCTGTTACTGTTATTTTGCCTCTTCTAAGTCATTCCTTTGTTCCCCTCTCCCAGCTTTAATAAACGTGCTCTAAAAATCACCTGGACTTGTGTCATAAAACCTTTCCTGCACAAAGTCAAGAACCCACACATTCCACACTGTGTCAGGGCAAACCTGTCGCAGTCCCAGTACCTTTCAGTGACAATATGTTCCCGTCTCTTGAGGGTTTTCTAACTGGGAACAAGAAAGCAGCAAAAACTTGGCCCCAAAGGAACCTGTCTTCTGCTCTATTGGAAATTTACTCAGCAATTCTTTAGAGATTGTCCAGTTTTAAAGAGACGTGAAAGTAAAGGAGACTGGCAATCTTAACCCAGAAATTAAAAAAAAAAAAGTCCTCTCCTTCAATCCCCTTCTCCACCTTCCTACTATCTCCAGCACTATTAAAAATTCTCCAGTGTTTTAATATATTATTCTTACATTCCTACAAATTAGTGTTGAGAACATAAACTACCTGGTGTAAAAATCCACGTTAGCTAGACTGGCAATAAGCGGTTTTGTTAGGCAGCCCTTAGGTGCTGAAGGAGCTGTTTGCATTACAGACACCTGTCTGCAGTTTAAGCTTCCCACATGCTCCCGTTGACTCTGTTGCTAATAACTCAAGGGTTCATTGAATGTTGAGAGGGAATACATGCTTTTTCACATTCACAGGGCCCTTATTTCTCCTGACACGGGGCCATGTCCAGCAGCTAAAGTTGGATGTTGTGCAGAGTGACATTCTCACCTAGAGACCACAGGTGCTGCTGCATTGTTAGGAAAGTCTGTCGAGGCAGAAAAAGCAAAAGCTCACTGAAAGCCTGACAGCTTCTCCTGATGTTACAAGTGGAATGATGTCACTAAAAGTGACAGCAGTGGCAAAGGGTCATCTGCAGGCTTGGGCACAAGAGGAGGAAATAACAGAGCCAGAGGGCCACCTGAGAGGGTGGCTGAGGGGCTCTGGAGGAGGCTGCTGGCTCTCTGAGCCGGGGCAGAGGGAGGGAGAGAGGGAGGGAGGGAGGGAGGAGGGAACGCTGTTCTGCCGTCAGAAGCAGGCCCCAGCCCTGGTGGCGTTTCTGAGGTCTTGGCCCTTTTCTGGCCTAATGTCATGATCATGTTATGAGTACCGGCCATGTCTCTCTCCTGCATGCGCACTTTCAAGCCCATTCCACCTGCCTCATGCCCCCTCCATCATGAATTGCCTGAATTCTACCAATGATCTCTTAAGTTTCAGGTCCAATGGCCTTTCAAAAGATCTTCTTTACTTCAATATTTGAAACACTTAAATATTGAGAGAGAGGAAGAGAGAAACATCAATGTGAGAGAAATATTGACCAGTTGCCTCCCATATGTGCCCCCACCAGGGACTGAACCCACAACCTTTTCGTATACAGGACAACACTCCAACTAACTGAGCCACCTGGCTAGGCTGCTGGTTCGATTCCCTCTCAGGGCACATGTCCAGGATGCGGGTTTGGTCCCCGGTCAGGAGGAGTAAGGGAGGCAACTGATTGATGTTTCTCTCTTGCATTGACGCTTCTCTCTCGCGTTGATGCTTCTCTCCCATGCTGATGCTTCTCTCCCACGTTGATGTTTCTCTCCCACGTTGATGGTTCTCTCCCATGCTGATGCTTCTCTCCCACGCTGATGCTTCTCTCCCACGTTGATGTTTCTCTCCCACATTGATGCTTCTCTCCCACATTGATGCTTCTCTTCCACGTTGATGCTTCTCTCCCACGTTGATGCTTCTCTCTCACGCTGATGCTTCTCTCTCACATTGATGCTTCTCTCCCACGTTGATGCTTCTCTCCCACGTTGATGCTTCTCTCTCACGTTGATGCTTCTCTTTCACCCTGATGCTTCTCTCCCACTTTGATGCTTCTCTCCCACATTGATGCTTCTCTCCCACGTTGATGCTTCTCTCTCATGTTGATGCTTCTCTCCCACGTTGATGCTTCTCTCTCTCAGTCTTTCTCCCTTCCGAGGTCTTTTAACATTCGCTCTTCCTTTGGAATCTCACTTTCTGCATCTTTTCAGCAAAGCTGGTCTTCTTTTCTGTGTTTCCTTTAATGCTTGACTCCTATACTGTTGGTTAAGTCTCTGCCTCTTCCCACTTGTAGATATTCATCCACTCCAACAGCTCCAAATAACACTTCTCTGAAAATGCCCTGAATACACTGTCAAAATCTGAGGTTTTTATCCCCAGGATCAAACGATAACTCTCCCGATGCCTGCCTGGCATATAACTGAATACCCTTGCCATCCCGGGCTGAGCCTCCAGTGACTTCTCTGCCCAGAACAGTCTCTCCCTACTGAAGTGCCCCTGAGACCTGCAGGGGTGCTTGTTCTTTGTATTTCACAGAGCGCTTTCTCTCCCCAAGACCATGCAGTATTTAACATTCGATGTTGTACAGAGTAAGATTTCTGCCTTGTATCACTCATTCATTTAACAAATATTTGTGGAGTGTCTACTGTGCGCCAGGCACCACTCCATGTGTTAAGAACAGAAGAATCGGCAAAAAAGGGTTTTCCACCAAGCAGCTTTTGTTCTGGAATAAAGTAGAGGGAAGGAAATGACATGTTTGCAGAGGAGGGTTATTTATTTAGAGTTATCAAAGGGGGCCTCTCTGATAGACCAACGTTGAGCAGAAATCTAAAGGAAGACCCAGTAAGTCATAAAGACAACTGCAGGGAGGCCCTTCTGGTGCCCGGAAAAGCAGGCGGCAGCTGTGTGTGGGACACAGGGACGAAGCCAGTGTGGTCCAGGCAGGGAGGGAAGGGACAGTGGCAGGAGAAGCAGCAGGAGCGGCCCACTGAGGAACTCAGGACCAGCAGACTCAGCCTTGACTCTGGAGGAGAGGAGCAGCCACGGAGGGTGTTTGAGGTCATGACCTGGCTCACGTGTCATAAGATGCACGCTGGCTGGTACCGAGGAGCCTCAGGCAGGGCGTGTTCACAGACAGCAGCAGGGACCTGGGGAGCAGGCTTGTGGCTGCCAGAGGCGGCCAGACAGCTACACTTTTACAAGATAAAGCCAACAGCGGCAGGAGAGGAAGAAAGAAACAAGGGTGACCCTGGAGTTTTAGCCCAGAGCAACTGGGGAAAGGAGGTGTCAGAAGCCAGGAGTAGGCTGGGGCTGTGGGAATGTGGAACTTGGTTTTGGACTTTTTAAGTTTTAAATGCACATTAGGCATAAAGGTGAAGAACCAAGGAGGTGACTTTTTACCAATGCCTCACTTTTAGACAAGCCCTGCGCCAGAAGTACAGCTGCTCAAATGCTGAGTAGCAAAAGGAAGCAATCCCACACAGCTCGCAAACTGCACTGCTTTTCTGGAAAGAGCCTCCGCCGCAGACAGTGGTTCCGGTAATGCCTGAATTAATTGCCATTTCCACATTTTAAGCCAATATTTTGGAACAATTCAGTAAGTCTTACTCATTGTAAAAACTATTAGTGTAGTGTAAGGTGAACTATTCATAGGGTTGATAAGTTTATTTATTTTGTTTACAAACAACAGTGGATGAAATATGCTATAGTATGACTTGGATGTCAAGTAGGGACAATGGGAACATGCTCAGCGTTGAGAGAAAGCCTCCGAGAGGTGGGTCAGCCAAGTGCTCTGATCACAGACATCGGCCAGGACACGAGTCCCAGCATAGAGCTAATTGCATCAAAATGCACATGAAGCCTGCACTACTGAATCCTGTTTCTGTAAACACAGAACGAGTCCAAACTGACCTATTTCTAAGGAGATGCTGACTTGTTTTTCAGAGATAACAGAACGAGGCCGCAAATTGTGCAGTCAGACACGCGCACAGAGAATTCCCGTCCCGTCGCCAGCTTGAAATCCACCACCAACTACACACTAGTCCCCCTAATTCAAACATTCAACCATGACGAGCCGTGATCCCCTAGTGCCCGCACAGCAAGCTCTCACTATGCTGGAACAACACAACACTACAGAATCTGCATCGCTTCCCCGCTTCTTCCTTTAAATGCAACTCAAAACCCCTCTGTTGGGGGAAACAGATTTGAGCCTTTGTCTCCTGTCTCCTGCGGGTGGACTTCACAATAGAGCCTTTTCTTTTCTCAGGAGCCGACGTCACAGTTCCGATGTCACTGCTGGCCTGTCTGTGTGTTGGACCAGCAGCTCGTTAACATTCCCAGTCATTATATGAACTAACTGGAAAGGTATATGAAACTGCTTATCTGAAGGGCGCATGCTCGTTTTGAGACCTCTGTTCCTTGAAAGGTGTTGTGATTTTTTCTCTCACCTTTAAAACATCTTTTTTGTTTAATCCCCATCTGAGGACAGGCACAGAGAGAGGAGAAACACTGAAGTGAGAAAAGCATCCACTGGTAGCCTCCTGTACAAGCCCCCGCCAGGGACCGAACCTGCAATCCAGGTAAGTGCCATGACCAGGAATCAAACCAGCGACCTTCTGGGCACAGAAGGGGCCCTGAGCCACCCGGGCGGCTCTCCCCTGACATACAGGCAGAGGCACTGCTCCCACTGCCCTCGCCCCCGTGACGCTTCCTTCTTATCCATGGTACTCGGCCTACTTCTTTCTTCCACTCTGACGGAGAAGACAGGGTGGAGGAGAGGGGAGCATGGGGACCCTGGCCCTGGGACGCTCTCCTGCACAGAGGAGGTTCCATCAGGTGCATATTTAATATACACTTGTTCAAAGCAGAAATTCATAAATGTCTTAAAACAAACTATAATAGCAATATGATTTTCAACATTTTGCATTCCTTTGATAAAATTATGGCTAGCCAGAAGACTCCAAGAAATATCTCTTTCATTTTCCCATGCCAGAATGTAAATGTCACTGTAATAAAAACACAGTTGACGTAAAAATATCAGCATAAACTCCCCTTACACCTTAGCATGTGAAATGACAGTCTATTTATACTCAGCTCAGACTGAGATGAACTGGTGAGACCCAATGTGCTGCAAGCTAAGCAAACAAAAATGTTCAGTTATTTCAAAATGTGATGCTTCAAATCTGAAAAAAGTCCCCTGTTCATGAAATGCAAATATGACCAACGCTCAATTAAAATTATGAATTTTTACAATGTTTTCCTAACTTCTGAGGCTATAGTAAATCCATTCAAGAAGTACATTATTATCAGAGATTAACAAAGCATTTTACATGAAATAATTAAGAGAAAGGCTGTCACCTTTATTCTCCTGCCTGACTTTAATCAGCACACAACTGGTGAGTTAACAAGGACCAAAAGCAGAAACGCACACAGCATGGGGATCTACTTCACACAGGATTAGTCAGAAAAAGCCGCTGAGACACTGCTGTCCTCACTTACAGCATAAAGGGTTGAAAGGACCAACAAGTCACTTGATGCACTTAATCTCGATTGATGAACAAAATTTTGTTACATTAGTCAAAGTCATATATTCTCTTAGATTACTGTAAGAAAAACTACTTTTTAAGGATAGTAAATAAAAAATCTGTTCTCAGGTATAGATAATTAAGCAATTTTGGAAATTATCCAATAGTAGATATTTACAGAGTTATGATAACAATTTAAATACTGTTATCTGGCAAACATGACTGTTCTGCTGTTTAAAAGACGTACTAAGTTTATTGATATGATCAGAAACACCTTGAAAATATAAAATGAAAGAGAAAAATAATGGAATGGAGATATATTGATGTAATATCATTTAGTTGCTTAATATTAGAAGTGGTTTAATATCTTATAAAACTTGAAATTTAATAAATGGAAACACTACTGATTGTTCACAGGATGGTAATTAAAAGAACAACTGAAACAAACCTCTGGATTCATAAACCTCTGAATAGCTTAATCCTCACATTTTACTGTAGGGAAATAAAAACATACAGAGAGATTATGTAAGTGACTGACACTAATTAAAACAAAATGCAAAGTTATAGAGCAGACTCTTGGTTACCACACCTCTTGCTCTAATGTCTGAAATCTGGCGTGTTACTGACACATCCATTTCAGTCATGTGACGGTCACACAATAAATCTAATAAAAATTACAGGTCAGCCTGAGGGAAGACAAACTAATAAGCGGAAGAGGCAAAACTCAAGTTAATTCTCAGTATTTGCTCTCTTGGAGGTTCCCCTCACTGTGCACCATCGTCGCAGCAATGGTGAGTCTGCCTGTGGCCTCACTGCGTGCTCTGCATGGCCTCCGGTCAGAAACGTCAGAGCTGGTACCTGGCATGTTACTTATTTTACTGCATCCTCTGCATCTGCCATTCAGAAATATCTGTTGTACGTAAGATAAACATTTGACAGCAGGTGATCGGAGGAGGAAGTTCACATTTCATTTCCCACAAGTTACACATTTGCTCACTTCGTACACAGAAGGTTGTAATTAAGTGAGAATTCCCTACACTGCTCAAAAAGCAGGGGAGATATGCCCCAGTCCTACCACTTAGGGCATTCTGCCCGATCCTCGGAGGTGAAATGTCTTCAGGCATGAAACTCAAAAGGTGAGAGCTCGGACAGCAGCTCTCCCCCCAGGACGCCTGACCCGATGCCCTTCATGCTTCTCTGTGAGCAGTTAGGTAAAATCTTGGATGCTTCCAGGAACCATTTGGCTTCAGATTTACACTATTACTGCTTCCCATCAGTTTCCACAAAGTCCCTAATGTGGGCATGGTCCCCTCATGCTTTTCTGGAACTGTGCTAAGTTTGGGAGGAATCCTAGAGCAAAGCCCCATCCGAGGGGCAGTCTGGCCAGTGCACTCTGACAAGGTGACCAGGTCGCTCACTGTAAGTTTACTCATCACTCTTCCAGGGGCAGACAAAAATCTTAACCTCTTGAAACAAAATATACAACCATATTAAAACAAGCAAACAATCATGAAGTAATCCCTAGAGAGTTAACAAACCATTCTCACAATACCTTTCAGAATGACTACTCATTGTCAAAGGCCAATGAAAAAGACAGCCGAGCTTTACTGAATCTCAATAATTCACATTCTAATATTGGGAAAATATCCAAGTATGTGACAAATAACTAGATATGACTAAAAAATATTTGTAGTATTTCTTGAAAAATAGGTGCGAGTCAAACTCTCTCTCCAGGCAGAAAGAGCAGCCAACATGCTCAGGACTGCATCCTGTTGGTACTTACGGCCTGTGAGACAATCACTTTCTATCTAATAACATCTGTAATGAGGCCACTCATAAACACAGCTTGGCCTTCTGCAGAGTACAAATCATAGCTAGTCACTCAAGCATGCAATAACTTACTGAGACGCTGGCAACACCATACTTTGAGGAACTGACCTTAAGCCCAGGGTCCAGCTCAGTTTTAAACTGGACTCTGTTCCACTATTTAATGCCCTTGGAAAGAACTAGTCATCTTATCTGAGTCTTGAACTTAACCATCTTTAAAATCCATTCAAGTCCTAATATCCTATAGCTTGACAAACTGCTGTAAACAAGAGAACAATGAATTTAAATAAGTCATCTTATTTATAGTTTGTTGAATATGAGGACATTTTTATAAAATTATACCCATTTGTGAACATTAAAATACACGTTACTGTTGAAATCTTCTCAGGGTTTGCGTAGACCCTGCCCCGCACGAGAGCAGGGAAGCAGCGTCTCTGTGTGTTCCCGGGCTGCGCCCAGAGCACAGGATTTACTTGCTGATGTCTGGACGTTAATTCTGCACCTCAGAAGCTTTTTTATGAACAGACTGAAAGCTCTCAGTGGCAGAGGTTTCTGTCTTGTTCACCATTGTTTTCCAGGTGCCTGGCACATAGTAGGTGCTCAAAAATGCATAAATAAAGAAATAAATAGCAGAGCTTTCTCTCTTCCATGACCCTGGCAGTGAAAATCAGAGAGAAAAAAAGGGTACAGGAAAAAAATGGTTTTGGTTTTTCTATTAGCCTGCGACTGAAAATAGAGGCTGGAAGAGAGCCCAGGCGGAGAACAGCAGCAACTGTGACATACCTCCGCTTCTCACAGGCCTCGGCCTCTCCTTTTAAAACTGGTACTCTGAGTAGCATTTGTAAAGCTAACTCTGTGTATTTGTAGACACGCTAGGCCTCCCGAGCCTGCCCCCACCAGTGTGGCTCTGCTGCCCCATCTCCACCGCTGGGCCCACTGGCCCTCCGCCCACGAGGACCCGCTTCCTCCTTCCACGGCCTTAGTGGCTGTGAGGAGAAACGGCTTTTCCCAGCCCCTCAAACCCGCAGGCTCGCAGGTTGTACTGGGCCTTTGATGTGGTTTGTGATCTCCCAGGATGAAGTAAGTCTCAGGATGGCTGGGAAAATCTGCTGTTACCAGACCCCGAAACCTGGAATTGATCAGAAAAGCAGATGCCGACGGGAGCACCCCATGGCTGCTGAAGGGGCCAAGGTTCCCGCCACCTCACGCTCCTCAGCCGTCCCTGCTCAGCTGATCCTTTAACAGTATCACGGACTCAGCTAAATATGTCTCATTTAAAGAAATTCTATTGATCTTGACAAGCTGTAGGACATGCTATTTTTTTCTTCAGGAGAGGCTTCGGCAGATATTTCCCCTGTTTTTGTGGAACTTTACTAATAATACAAAACTGAATAATTTTATTGTACATTTTCTGTTGTTTGTTAACCCTCACCTGAGGATACCTTTTCCATTGCTTTTCAGAGAGTGGAAGGGGGGGACGGTGAGAGAGTGGGAGAGACGTCGATGTGAGAGACACACATCAACTGGTTGCCTCCCTCACACACCCTGATCGGGGGGAGCAAACCCACAACCCAGGTGTGTGCACTTGACTGGGAATCGAACCCATGACCCTTCAGTGGCAGGGCCGATGCTCTAACCACTGAGCTACCCTGTACATTTTCTAACAATTCTTTTCACAAGCTACACCTTTTGTAGAACCACAGTCCTCAGGCTTTGCCCATCAGCTGACTTTGAGGTCAATAAAGCTGCCTGTGAGGCTCCGCCGACCACATGCTCCAGGAGGTGAGAGGGATGTGCCAGAGGCGAGGGTGCGCCCCTCCCCCTTCCCGTCCTGCTACTAAGAGTTCTGCCTTGGCCCCTGTTCAGGTCTGCGCAGCTGCCAGGCTAGAGAAAGGATGTTTGTCTTAGGTAATACCTAGATGGGCTAACTAGGATAGTTGGGAAGGTGGCATCCTGGTTAACAACTGTAAAACATATGCCTTATTTCTTATCACTCACACACTGTGCACAGACAGACTGGCTGATTCGCACCACCCCGATTCTCTCTTCCTTTCAAGGCGACAGCTAGAGGCGACTGTCCAGGTAGGAGGGTCTGAGTGCTGCCAGGGGACATGCGCACCCTCAGGCCCGGCCCACAGGACCTCCCACGGCCAATCCCACATTCTTTTTCCCTCTCCCTATGTCTGCAGTGGAGATACCATTAGGGTGGTCGTGGAAACCAGATCTGAACTTGATGGAGCCAGAAGATGGAATGATCTTCAAAACCTGCTCAGGAAAGAGATTCCTGACCAGGGAGCCCCGAGTGGGCTCTTGCATAAGCAAATTAGAAGCTAACACTGTTTATCAATTACATCAGCTAGAACAGCCATAATCAATGCTATTCCATATCCTTTCAAAGAATTAAAATAGCATAAAGTATACTTTATAATCAAGTATAATTTCATCTTTCTTTGGTGATTTAGCATGTACTGCAGTTCCTCATGTGGGATCACCCAAATAAAAACTATGAAAAAGCTGAGCTGCTGGAGCTCAGTGTTGTCTGACAACCCAATATTATATTTTCCTGGTCAGGATTCAGGAGAAGATAAACACTTAGCTATTTAATCTAAGAATTAAAATAAAAAGAAAACTATTCACATTAACAATGTACTTTAAATATATATATTTATATACGTTATATATTTATATGTTTGAATATGTAACATTTTATATGTAAGACCTTTTACATATGTTGGCACATTTAATCCCTAAAATATTCTTTGAGATACATGGTATTAAGTCTACGTGTTAGAGACCTGTGGGTGAGGTGTGTTGTCACTTAGCTGTAATGTGACCTCAGTTGTGATTATGTTTGTTCTCATTAAGAGTCACTGGAGACAGCTGCTAGTGTCCTCGGCACACAGGCCAGCATGGAGCACTGCAGTCTGCATCTGTCTGTCTCACACCACCGAACCCTCCGAAGATCACACAGGTCTCTGAATGGTGATTCCTGCTACTGGAAACTCTTGTTTTGGTTTCTAAAACTTGATTCTTTCCTGGTTTTCTTTCCTCCTTGCAGGCTCCTTCCAAGCTTCTACACAGCTCCTGCTGCATGTCTGCCGGTGACTTCTCACTGCATGTGTGGGTGGCTTTGCTTAATTGCCCCAACCCTTTGCTTTACCTGCAACCTCAAGGCGGAGCTCCATTCCTTCAAATCCGATGTCCTCTGAGTTCCAGGTACAACTGAGTGACAGCCTGATGCACCAGGACTTCATGATGCTAGCCCTTCAGCCTCTAGAGACCCAGACGTGCACCCACCACCTTTCCTGTCCCACCTGTCTTCCTGCGTTCTTTCACTCAGTTCATTTGCTTTTTACAAAGTCAACAGATTTAAATCTTGTCCTCATGTTCCCTTTGGTTTATTGCAGTCACACACAAACTAGTCTTCCTGCTTCTGTCTGGCCCCTCTGTCACCATCTCTACATTCAAGGCAGTTTGATCTGTCTGAAAAATAAAGCTTATTATTGATTTTGCATGTGTAATAGCCTTTAATGGCTCCCTGTAACTTCAGACTCCCCGACTCAGTGACATGACTTTTCCATGACCTGGCATATTGCTCCACAAGTCCTCCCATGCTCCTGTTCTCTCAGTTCTTACCCTGCCCTCCACTGTGCTAAGTGGTTTCCTGAAGTTGGTCCAGACGATAGCATTGTCTCTTTGCCTAATGACAGTGTCTATCTCACAGGGGTGCAGTGGGATTCAGTGAGGCCCTACATGGAAAATGCTTAGGATGGTGCTTGGCACATAGAATATACAAGAGTTGGTAATAATTATGACTCACTTTGCCTCACCAAAGCCTAGCAGAGTGGGCAGATGTGTGAATGTAACAGATTATACTCCCTGGGGAGGGAGTGCTCTTAGGGTATATTTTAAAAATAAAATTAGATCAGATTGCATCTTGACTAAAGCACTGCCCAGTCCTCCTGAAGTTAAATGGATGTCAGGAGAGTGGGCTAATGCTATTATAGAGGGAATAGAAGAAATGGGTCAGAAGTACAGCTGAGGACCCTGTAATGGACAGCAGAGCCAAACAAGTAACCGAAGATGATATGTTTAAAATATTAGATTGGTTGATATCATGAAAGCCCTTGGTCCTACCTCCTAATATTACTTCTACCCTTATGCCCACATGTATATACACACACACGCACATGCACACACATGCATGCACATGCACACATAGCAGGAAAGGCTCCTAAGTGCCAAATCAGGAAGGATCCACAAACTGAACCTTTCCATGAAGACTGAAATGAAAACCACAGTCTGTTGGTGATATCTGCTTCCAAAATCAGTTTAATCCCCATTTTTTATGAAGGAACTAACCCTCATTAATCTCAGATGATACATGTGGGGTCAAAAGGCAAAAATGAACTGAGAAATCCACAGAATATCAGCAAAGATAATAAGTAATCAGATGGACATTAAAACAAAATAATAAAATAAAATAAAATCAAAAAAGAAGGAAGGAAGAGAAGGAAGAGAAAGAGAGAGAGAACTAAACCTTGTGGGAAAGAAGAGAAAGTAGTGGCGCAAACACCGAGCGGCAGATGACAGAACACAGGGAAGCCGCCAAGACTGTCAGGAAAGTAAACAAGCCATCTAGGTGGTCTCCACACAGCCAGACAGAAAACCCAGGGCTTTACATGATTTATTTTTCTATTTTTAAATCCTCAAATTCTCATCTCAACTAAATTCCAAAATCAATTTAAAATAACACAGCCTTAATAACTCAGGATTTAACTTTAAGAAGTTATATAATCAGGTTTTATATTGTTTTCCATGTCACGATTTCACCTGATCTATGCAAATGAAACCCTCCTGACGGCAGTGGCCAGGCTTCCTCCACAATCCCGGGCCAAGAGGATGCTGGCCTTGAACCACAGGGCTTCATGGAGGAGGCTGGAAAGCTTCCTCTGCCTCCTTGGTTCCATGTACACAGAGACCCTCAAGTTGTGCAGAAGGAGCCACAAGCCTGGCTGAGAGACTGCAAAGCTGGCAGACAGTAAGTGGACGGACATACTGCCAAGTCAGCAAGTGGACAGACGGCAAACTGGAACGAGAGCAGAGCAGGCATGAGATGACGGGAATGCTAGACCACTGTAGGGTAAAATTCCATTTGGCTTTAACTGACAATTTGCTATGCAAATCTAGCAAGTAATAAAAAAAGGAAAACCACTAAACTAAAAGCACTGAAAAACACAGCTGGAACAGATAGAAAAATTAATTTCCCCCTCCCCAAATATTTATCAAGGGAGGAGAGTTGGAGAGGCTCAGATGAGCTGTGCAAGGCCTTGCTCTAACAAGTTAATTCAGATTATAATGAAAACAAATAAAAGCAAATAATACGAACCCATAAACTAAGACTGATTAGTAAGTGATTACTGTAAATATAAAGAAAGGAATAACTAACTGTCCCCTTATCCTTCTGACGTGTGACAAGCAGATACAGCTAAACTGCCCTTTTGAAGGCATAAGAGCAGAACGGAGCCACGGTCACCTTTCTGAAACTGCAACTGAGTCTCCGTTAAGGACAGGACTTTATATGGTCATTGAGAGTGTTTACAAATGGGAGAAGGAAAAGTTGGACAAAAAAGGCCAAAATGAATAGGACCTGGCACCCCTTGTAACTGCGGCTCTAGGAGAGGAGTTACGGACCGTGTGTGTGTAACGTCCAAGTCATCTTTGAATCAAACTCAAATCTCCAACCACTATCAGGAAAACACTAGCAAACCAAGGGGCTCACGGTTACCCACCCACAGCAGGGCCTGTGGTCCTTGTCACTGCCCTGCCGGGATCCTGCGATGTCACTGGCAGTGGAAATGACCAGGGTCAGGAGGGAGCTGTTAGATCTGTACACACTCTCATTGGCCAGGGTGACGTGGAACAGGGAGCTGATGGAAGTCTATACGCTGGAAAGGGCGCAAGCAGGGTAAATGTGGGACTTTTACAGCCAGATGCTACTGAACCAGAGCCGGGGACAGCGTGGTGGAGGTGCTGCCTGAAAGATTACAGGAGTAAATTTAGGGTTAAATAAACGTCGCATTTAATTGGTACATAGTAAATGTCTGTCACTCATTACTTCAGGAATCATTAAAGGTTAAACATATATAGAACCTCAAAAGATGGTTTGCTTAATATTGATAAGTCTAATAGTTCACTTTTATGTTTTTAGGCTATATCCCTATAATGTTGGGATGCAGATTATATTCTTTCTATTTTAATCCTTGCTGAGTATATGTTTATTGGTTTTTACAGAGAGAGGAAGGGAAATAAAGAGAAACATCCATCGGTTGCCTTTCGTCTGTGCTACACCCCAGGATCAAACCCATAACCTAAGTATGTGTCCTGACTGAAAATCAAACCCGAAACACCTTGGTGCACAGGATGACGCTCCAACCAACAGAGCCGTCCGGCCAGGGCAGCAGCCTGCATCCTTATATGTTTGAATTTAAGGATATGGCCTTGCTTGGTGTGCTGCTTGACTCTGCTGAGAGTGGACGGTCAAAACTCAAACCAAGTCTCGTATCTTAAGAACAGAAATTGGCCAAAGGCATATTATATAGGTGTCCAGAAATATGTTTGTTGCTGATGTCTCACATAAAACCTAGAAGACGGTGCGCGTGTCCCTTGGTGTTTGTGTGCGCTTCGTGTGTGTGAATAGCCTTAGACCTACCTGCCCCAAGAGCAGGAGAGGCTGTGCTGTTACGCCTTGTGCACCACTCAGCCTCGAACTTACTTAAACAAAAGCTGTGCCCAAATTTGGGGCTTAATGTTTACTGACTTAAATGTGATATATTTAATGTTTTATCTATCTGCAGATTTCATTGCAATCCAGCTGATTATAACTATCTCATCCCAAACAGCAGTTTTCAGAACAAAGTTTTATAGAATAATGTCAGTTTTCTTTTTTATAGCTACTGAGCTAATTAAACATCCACCTCATTGGATGTTTAAGCAATATATAGACATACACATACATATACATACATATATACATATATGTATATGCATATATTTTTCCAGTCACAGTACCTTGGGAAATTGTCAAATTTCTTTCTGAAACCAAGATGCATAATGTCTGCTGCACTCACCTCTTGTATCAAGAAGATGATGTTGGTTTGGCTTTACTTCCTTTGGCTGTAAAGATCCCTAGGGACACCTTTTATTTTCCCATTGTTCACAACTGTCTGTTTTACAACCTTTTCTCTGCATTTCATAGACAGTGACAAAATCTTTGGTAGAGATAATTATTGCTCAAGTTCATGGATGAGGGATGCACTTCATGCTCCGCTGTTCGCGCAGTCCCCGGGCACGGTCCTCACTCAGCAGGTCCTTTTCCAGGGGCAGAGTCCCCCTCCCTCTCCTTCTCCTTCCTCCCTTCCCGCCACACTGCTGTGTGACGGGCTTGCTACCCGCGGGGACAGGGGGCTATGGAAAATGGCACCCAGCTCCGAGGTGCAATGTTGAGGGAAGTGAGACTGTTGGAACAACCCTTTGTATTATTACCTTTAATAACTGGCAGTATGTTCTAAAAATCTATTTAAGATACACTTACATACTGTTCACTGTGTTTTAAATAAAGTGGGGGTGCCTGGCAGAGGAGCTCCTGGGAGGCAGGCCTTGTTCTACACCTTCATGAGGTGATGTGGGTAGTGCTTTCCTTGTGCTGTACATTTGTATTTTGTTCATTTTTTCTTTTGTTAATCCTCACCCAAGGATTTTTTCCATTAATTTTTAGAGAAAGTGGGAGGGAGCGGGAGAGAGAGAAATGTTGGTGTGAGACAGACACACAGACTGGTTGCCTCCTGCACATGCCCCACGCAGGACTGGGGGCGAACTGCAACCCACGTGGGTGCCCCTGAGCAGGAAGCAAACTCGTGATGCTCTGACCACTTAACACTGGCCAGGGCTGCTTTTTATGTATGTGTGTTATTATCGTTCATAATAAAAAATATAAAGAAAAAAACAGATAAATATTGTTTTAAGGACTATATATAATTAATTCATAAAATCTTTATAAAGTAGGAACTATTATTATCCCCATTTTACAGATGAGAAAACAGGCACTAAGTTGGTAACAGGTGGAGTATGGATTCAAACCCAGGCAGTCTGGCTCCAAAGTCTGTGGTTTTAGCCACTGCTATGCTGCTACGAAAGTAACAGGAGAAATGACCACAGTGGCCAAGCCATCATTTGATGTCCCTTCAACAGAGGAGATGACACGGAAAATGAGTGGAGAAACAAATACACAACATACACAAATGAAAGCATGGATGGGCAAAATAAAATTTCTCTTATTACAACATATATGAACATGCCAGGACTTCAGGTCCACAATACTTAGGCAATTGCAAAGCCTCTGAGCACCGAGATGCTGCACTATCCCCAAATCAATCCTTCCTAGAAATGTCCCTTCTTATAAATTCACCTGTACTGGACTAAAAACTTTCCCCCTGCCCTCTGTGTTATCACCAGCAGCAACCCTAAATCTCAAGCTGGTTTTCCTCAAATCCTCCCTATATCAGTCTATTTCTTCATTTCCCAATGATTATGTTAGGACTGGTGCAATATGCCACATGTTTAACCACATGTTTATTTTTGCAATACCTTGAGCTTTCTTTCACCAGGAGCCTAATGTGGAGTTTTGACCAAACACACTAAGGCATCACCATGCTGTCCAGCCAAGAAAAGCAGAAACCACTGTTCTGTGCTGAGAATTTGGAAGTTCTAAAAGTACAAGTTAAAGCTGAATTGAATTTTCTGATTAAGGAGACCCAGGACACTTCTCTATTCATATTACAGAGCATAATGTGTGTTTTTAAACCCTTTTCACAGCAGAATTCTTTTGGGGAAGAATTTGAGTGTTTCACAGAAAGTCCTGTTCCTCTCAAAAAGCTGGCTGTATGAGATATAAAAAGAACACCTGGAGTTTCTCAAATAAGCACTTTTCAAAGTAACACTTAATAGTAAAAGTAAAGATGGAAATGGCAGCATTAAGCATTTAATTGAAGGTCAAAACCACCTTTCTCAGACTTCTTCATATTTGAAACAAGTGAGCACCGGGTCACCTCCTAGGCCATTAGCAGGTATTCTATTGCTTGCAGCTGAACACATTCACTAGGAACATAGCCAGAAAGCCAACCTGGTAGAGTAGCAGGTGCTGATTGTTACACAACACAAAAACTTCCATTTGTGTTGGCTACTTAGATGTTGCTGAAAATACCTGAGTCTGTTAAGCAGGAAATCAGACCCAAATGTGCAACCTTCTCTCACACAGCGTTAATGTAAAGCCCGTCCTAAATGGGGATAATTAAAAACTTTTGCCATGTGAGTTTATGTTTTAGACTCTCCTGTACATTTGAAATTTCAGTGTAAAAATCTCCCTGTCATATCATTATGTTAGTATTTCCTTAAAAGCCTTTAAGTGCACAAATTGAATTAGTGTTTACTGTGTGTTAAACTCTGTGCTGGGCGTGGGGATTTAGAGATAAGACAAAATCCTTACCTGAAGAAACTCAGTCTAATAGTGGATATGAAAAAATGGAAACCAGTATACATTAAAATAAAGTGCTGGGAGCAACTTCTGCCTGTAGGGGATAGCAAAGATATGAGAGAGGAGAGAGAAGGGGACATCTAGCCAGGGCTCTGAAGTATGCTTAAGAGTTTGTTTGGAGGAGAAGCAGGGCAGAAGCCACTCAGACAAATGGAAGCAGTATTTGTAAAAAGAGAGAGACATAGATGCATGTAATCTCATGGGAGGCAGGCTGGGCAGGTTGTGACCTGCCTTAGGTGCTCCATAAGCCACTTGGAGTTATTCTGTAGACAACCCAGAACAACAGAAGGTCCTCAAACAGTGGCAAGACAGAGTCAGAGTTTGGATGCTATTCCTTATTTCAATGTTTTTCTGTAATATAAATACAATACACAATCGTACAAAAATTTAAACTATACAGAAAGATAAAAATAAGTACAGCCGTGGCTGGTGTGGCTCAGTTGGCTGAGCATCACCCAGTGCTGCTGCTCGATTCCCAGCCAGGGCACATGCCCAGGCTGCGGGTTTGGTTCCCAGTCAGGGGGAGTAAGGGAGGCAACCGATTGATGTTTCTCTCTCACATTCTCTCTAAAATAAAAAAATATTTAAAAATAATGAAATAGAATAAAATAAACAGTATATAGAAATGGAAAGATTTTTAGCCTTTACACCTACCTTCTCCAGGAAAAGCTCCAGATAACATTTGGTGTGTATTCTGTAGGCTATTTCTTTTTCTACTATACTGTGTTGTCTCTTTTGGCTATTTATTTCTGTCTCTATCTTCTTCTATGTATCTATCTCTTTAACAAAGATACAACCACAAAGAAAGACAGGCTAACACACATAGGCTGGATCTGTAGCGCACATCCTTCCCTGCCAGCGCATGCAGTTCTATCTACAGTAGAGCTTAGCAGCCTTTGGGCCTCTGGGCCAAATCAGCACGCTCCTGTTTTGTAAATGGTTTTATTGGAACACAGTCACACCCATTTGTTTACGAACTGTCTATAGCTGCTTTCTTCAGTAATTATGATAGAGACTGTAGGGGTGCAAAGCCTAAAATACTACTATCTAGCCCATCACAGAAAAGTTTTTCTAACTCTTGGTCTATAATATCTATGTAGCAGGGTAAATTTCATAATTTTCATATTGAGAGAGATCACCCAATTGGTTTTTCTCAAATAAAACCATAGTGAACATTTTGATACTTAAATTATTTATCCTTTTAAGTGAGTATTTCTATAAAAGAGTTTTCTAGAAGTGGATTTGCTGTATTAACAGAGTCTTTTTCTTGCCTGGTGAGAACTCTGGTGGCAGTGTGAAGTGTTTGGAGTACTAAGTTTTTGGGCAAATGGGTCAATTAGGAGGCTCTTCCTAGCATGTGGGCTGCAGATATAAACATCCAAAGTGGGGATGGCCAGTGGTGTCAGAATTGAAGAGACATTCAGGAGGAAACATGGAGAATGCACCTTGGATAAAGTCGAGGTGGAAGGGAATGGGGGTTAAAATGCTTCTGAAGTCAAAAGGCTGGGTAACTCACCCACTGAAGAAAGCCGATGAGGACCAGAAACATGAACTGAAGGAACTATATTTTATTTGAATATGGCTTTTCTGACAAATTGATGTAAAACTCACACAAGTCCTTTCATCCTGTGATAGAGAAGAATGACTGTGAACAACAGTGTGTATCCTTTATGTTACCAAGGCCAGATGGTGAGCCTTCCCTCGGTCCCCTCTGCAGCCATCTTCGCTGCGGTCCCCTCCCTCATCCCCCAGGCCGGCAGACAACACTCCTAAGGCAAACATCTTGAATCCTTAACATTATGGTTATTGAAATGTTTATCCCGGCACCTAGGTTTCTTCTGAATCACATTTTCATAGGAAGTCACATATTTCCTGTGTATATCCTCACACCACAAGTTAAACATATTTTTTACATTTTGCTAATATTATCTCTTTTACTTTAGGACGATTTTTCCCAAAGAAATTTTCCATGTCACAGGCTTTACTGATTAAGCTAAGATTACCAGAGGGCCACAGTCACAGAGCATATAAACACGGGTACTGTCCGGGCTCCTCTGTGGCCTTGGAACCTGTTCAGGTCTAGTCTCCATAGGCTGACACTCATTGAATTTGAGAGCAACAGCACCTGGTTGAATAAATCTCCCAAATCTGAAAATGCTGCAGGTCAGCTGTTCTTCCCAAGCACTGTGGGACATCTTTCAATAGAGAGCTTTTGTGAGTCTTAAACCAGAGGCTCTAAAATTGAATAAGTACTTTAAAAACAAGGTAATATTATTACATCTGTGGTTTGCTTGTGTGTTGTTTTTTTTTTCCCTATTTTTAAGAGGAAAGGAGCCCCCATAATAGAATTTGAGCAAAAGAAAGTGTTGCCCTGAAAGAAATGGGGGATGGGGTCCCAAATAAATGACTGAATCCTGAGAAGAAAAAGTGATGGAATTATTGAGTGCTCTAGAAAGAGAAGAGTGACAGCAACAAAACTGATACTAAATGTGATGATCCCTTTTGGACATGGTGCTTATGCAACCGTTCTACATGCTGAATAGGTCAGTGATCACATAACACACCAAAGTTCACATTTTAAAGCAAAGAAGATTTGGGGACTTTCAGCCTCTGAGAACCAGCAACTCTGATACTGATGTCCATAGACAGTTCTTAGTGATATAACAACAGATGTCTTTGCCTGAGACAGTTGAGGTCAGCCCCAGGTGGCTGCAGAGGGGACTGGTCAGAGCTTGTGGAGTCTGCCGAAGGCTCACAGGCACAGGAGGCCACACACGGCTGTCCTTTGACACAATCATCTAGGTTCTCCTCATGCCAGGAGGGAAGAGCAAATGCATCACAGACTCACCACTTCTCCAGAAAGCAACTGAATTAAAGAAGAAATTCAAACACAAATGTGCAAGATCATTCAAGGTGCATTCTGAAGAGCAGAATTACCGGTGTTCTAGCCAGGCCCTCATGGAGAAGCAAGCAAGGATGAAACTTAAAATGTGGAAAAAACTTAAACATGGAGAATGTTCTTGGCCTCTTACATCTTTCCACAAGCAATCCCCACAGTGTCCCTAAGGATTTCAATATAGGAAGGATCAGAAAAAGAGAAAAAGGAGACATCCAAACTACTTAAAAATTTAGCAATAACAATTCCTCTATCTCTTACAGCATGTTTTTTTCAACCTGCATTTTTAATTATGCCCTGCCGTTAATTTTTTACACGTTTATTTTCACCAAGTTGAGTTTTCCTTGAAGACACAGGTCCTGCTGTATTTATTTTGTATCCCCTCTTCACCCATCCCTTCTCCAGGAACATGTATTAGGCGCAAAAATGGTTACATAATTTTACCCTGTCTTAACTACTGTCAAGTCTTTATTTCAGCATTTCCCCCCAAAAGTATTATGTTCAAACAACCAACTTGATGGAGTGCAATGATTCCAAAGCTAAAATCTTGAGGTATGCGTTATTAGAAAATATTTCTACTGCCAGATAGGTTTGAATGGGGTACATGTTATTTCTAGTCTCCTTTCAGGAAGTGGCAGTGCACATTAGAATTTAAAGGCTCTGAAAAAAATCTGCAATGAAGAGATCAATTTGGCCTGTTTAGCCCAGTCTCTCTTACATTGAATAGGAATACTTTTGTTTTAGTGATTTCCATTGACATACTCTGGGATATGAACTTCAGAACATCACTACCAGCAGCACTGACATCTCCTGGGAGCTTGTTAGAAATGCAGAACCTCAGGCCCACCACAGCCCTGCTGGACCAGAGGCTGCACATTAAAAGACTCTGATATGTGTGACTCACACATGTATCAGTGTTCACAGAACACACGTAAAGAAATTCTAGTGCACTAGACTGGGCTTGAGCTTCGGAACCAGAGAGATCCAGCTGATTCTCTGAATCACAAATTATGCTCTC
The DNA here is from genome assembly GCF_054644295.1 of Miniopterus natalensis. Classification (NCBI taxonomy): domain Eukaryota; kingdom Metazoa; phylum Chordata; class Mammalia; order Chiroptera; family Miniopteridae; genus Miniopterus; species Miniopterus natalensis. The sequence continues at coordinate 2,451,452 of NC_142101.1, forward strand.
CTGCAAGAAAATATGTATTTTGCACGGTTATTGTGAAGATGAGAAAATATATATAAATCACTTGGCATTATGGTAATTCATATTATGGTTATTATTCATTCTCTATATATACTTCACTCATTATATATTATATGATATATAATTACAGCTATTTATTTCAAATGATCACCAGAATTGATTTGTTGATAGTTTTGGTTCTAGAAGGTTAGTATAATTAATGTTTACTTCAATAAAAGGGGAATTTCACAACCCCGAAAGGCCCCTTTACTTTTTCAAACGAGTTGTTTTTATGAGGGACCTATAGTTTTAGAGAAATAGGAAGGCACCTGACCTGGGTCTGAGATGTTTTCTCCTGACTGCTTCCCCTCCCTCTGCAGGAGGAATGGAAGACACAGAGCTGGAATTTACGTCTCCCACCTAAAATGCTTAGATTCCCGAGGACCAAGCGTAATACTTAATTAGCGATTCAACTTCAGTTTGTATTAGGCATGTATAAAAATATCCATTTTATATAAAAAATAATCGCCCCAGCCTTATTTTCATGCTGCATGTGGCAGACATTTCCTGAGCTATTAAATTAGGAAGAAAAATATACAAGTCAGTTGAAAAATAGGTGAAACTAAATGAAAATAAATTTGATTAGTAAATGAATTCTTTCCACATTTTCTATTTTTGCCACATTATTAAATATGCATATCCTATGAACTCCGTTTGTATTTTGTACCCACATGTGCCTGAATTTTTTTTTTTAATTGGCTTTAGAGAGGAAGGGGGGGGAGGGAGAGAGAGGAAGGAAGGGGGGAGGCAGGGATTAGTTGCCTCCTAGAATCAAACTGGTGACCAGGTCAACGCTCAAACAACTGAGCCACACCTGTCAGGGCAACAGCCACACATGCTTTACGTGGCCACAACTTTTTTCTTAGGCGTATAAAGTCCTAGAAATTATGTTTCAATCTCCATTATACATTTGTACTCTACACGCTGTAACACGCGCACGCACCGCGCGCTTACACGCTTAGCCAGCCCTTTCCCGCCCCCTCTCCTCTCCCGCAGCAGCCGCAGGGGCGGCGCGGAGCCGGCTCCCCAGGGCGCCTCCGAGCCCGGGCGGGAACTGGGCCCGCGCGCGTCCGTCCCTTCGCTGAGCCTACTCGTGCGACACCGAGTCCCCTGGAGGGCGAGGCTACAGCGCGGCGCCGCGGGCTCCCAGGGCTGCGCCAGGCGGAGGCTCCGCCGCCTCTCTGGGGAGGAACGACTCCCCTCCCTCTCGGCGAGGACGGTGCGCGAGCTCCCCGTGGGCGCGGAGCCTGGGCGCTGGGCCCCTCGCGCTCCCGCCCCACGTGCGCGACCCCGCTCCGCCCCTCGCGCTCCCCGCCCCACGTGCGCGACCCCGCTCCGCCCCTCGCGCTCCCCGCCCCACGTGCCGCGGCCCCGCTCCGCCCCTCGCGCTCCTGACCCACGTGCCGAGGCCCCGCTCCGCCCCTCGCGCTCCCCGCCCCACGTGCCGCGGCCCCGCTCCGCCCCTCGCGCTCCCCGCCCCACGTGCGCGACCCCGCTACGGCCCTCGCGCTCCCGCCCCACGCGCCGCAGCCCGCTGGGCCCCTGGCTCTCCCCGTTCCACGCGGCGCAGGGGGCGCGGCGCGCTCCAAGGCGAGGGGCTGGGGTGTGTGCGATGCGCTCCGCACGGCGCCTGTGCCTGCGTCCCGGTGCGAAGAGAAAACAAAAATGACATGTAGCGTGTAGCACACCCCGAGGCCGGGGCGCTGTAACCCTGCCTTGCAGTGCTGGTGGTCTCTGTTCAGCTACTACGCTCGAAGGACTCGTGTTTTGCAGCTGTTTCCACAAGCCCTGGCGCGATCTCGTGCTGGTTTTCTCCTGTTTTGCCCATTTTATTTCCCTGCATGGCACTGCACCCATTTACAGTACTCCCACATTTGCTGATAGTCTTAGAATTTCAGGTATTTATACACGCCATTTCTTCTTACTTATCGCTCCATTTCTAGCATTTATTTTTGTTTAAAAATACCCATTCATTTTATCAAGTTTATTTCATTGCCAATTTGATTTCACCCCCAGTTTGATCATATAAATGATGCTGAATATACTGACTGCTTGATCACCTTTCTAACATGTTTCAGTCATATCTATAAAAATAGATAAAAGTCAGAAATTAGTCTCTTCCCCTACAAAACTGCCTTTTGTATAAAGCAAGACGACAATTTTAGGACCGATCTGACACCAGCACATCAACAGATTCACCTACTGGTCTTGCCTGGCCGGTGTGGCTCAGTGGTTGAGCATCACCCCAGGAACAAGAGGCCACCAGTGCTGGAGCACATGCGGGGTTGCTGGCTCAGTCCCCAGTAGGGGGCGTGCAGGAGGCAGCCGATCAATGATGTTTCTCTCTCATCCACGTTTCTATCTATCACTCTCCCTTCCTCTCTCTAAAAATCAATAAAAACATAGTTAAAAAAAAATTCAACTATTGATCTTTTGACCTAAAACTGTTTTCAGTTTATTTCTGTCAAATGTCACAGACTGTCAAAATGAAGTCTGCTTCAGTTCCTACTGTCTGTTGCTATAAACAATTAGCATTGCAAATGTCATAACTAGAAAATAATAAAGCATTAACCAGACCTGACCCTGAACAGCACTTGTTGCCATAGTGATGAGAACTTAAACAGCAAGCTAAGTCCAGGGGCCAACATCAAAGGGACATGCGTGTTTCCTGGAGGGCAATGAAGAGCCACGGGGAGGAAGAGCAGGCCCCGGCTCCGCAGAGCAGTTTGCTGACTTCCCCAGGGAAAGATCAGTGTTTCCCCGGAGAAGCCGGGGCAGCAGCGTGCAGCTGGGTTAGCAGCTCCTGGGACGCTCTGCCGGCTCAGTCTCCTCATCTCTAAAGCGAGGGAATGAAGCGATGATACCTAGGTCTCTTTCATTTCCAGACTATACTAAGTCTGTGGTTCCAAATGGGCCTAGGGATTTTTTTCTGGAGCATTCTGAGTTGTAGAGCATTGGAAATGGCAGAGGAGACCTTCCAGAATCATGTAATTTCTCCGCAGTGGTAGCCACTCAACTGTTAAGCTCCTTCACACGATCACACTTATTACCAACAAAAGGCCATCTCAGGCTCATTGGACAAGACTGTCTTAAACAGTAACGATGTGGAATATGTCTGTAGCTGTCCAGAACATGTCAAACCCACAGAGGAATCTGGTGAGAAACTGCTAGAAAATAGCCTCTCTTGCCACAAGCATTCTGATTAACGTGTCTTACTTTATCAGCCCATCATGCTGTAGTTGGGCACTCAGAGGCTGGCAAAACTGTCTTCTGTTGTGAAAACTGTGCACACAGAGGGATACGAGGAGTCAGGGGTGGGCTCCACAGCCACTGCTGAAACCCTGTTGGACTGACACCCCTGCTCCATGTCTGCACCGTCCGCACAACCTGGTCTCACGCCCAGCGCAGCTGAGCGGCTGGCCTGCTCCATGGGGTCTGCGAGACCAACTGCGCAGCGCTCGCCCGCCACGGAGCTGCTGTGCGGATTCCTTCCTCTCTTCCACATGCAGACGAGAGTTCTTTCAACTCAGCATCAGTGTTGCCCTCTTTTGGCCAACTTTTCCCCTCACAGGGCCCCACTGTTATTACTCTTCAAGAGTAATAGAAACAGTGTAAAGATCGATGAATGAATGAGGTTGCCTGGGGACATCACCACTAGCCCCGCACACGGGAGACGGGCGTGGCTGCCGCAGCCGGGAGCATCCACGGCCCCTCACTGTGGGCTAATGCGACAAACGCTCACCGAGGAAGAAGGTCTTAGGCGGCGTGTCTTTCCTATGCCTAGTGCCGGAACACAAAAAATATTGTGTTTTTCTGAATGTTGAAGGGATCCATGGCAGCACTAGTTCAGGGGGCCCAATCCCCAGCCACAGAGAAGAATACTTACTGCCTTCCCTTTCTAGCACCTTCGCGCTTTCAGGTCGCTCCTCCACAAGTTCCATCCTTTGGGGCTATTGTTTGCTGACCAGAGTATTGCAGAGACCTCTGTATTTGTCTAGACTATGTTGCTAATTAGCTACCTCACTTGAAATAGGCTTCACGTCTCTGGAACCACTCAATTTTATTATCTGCAAATGTGATGATGCTTCACAGAATAGCTCTGAGGTTTAATCGACATTATATATTCATGAGACACTGGAAAGTCAAAATTGCTGTTTGTGATGCATTCTTTTGTATGCCTCAAGGCGTTTAGTACAGTACCAATTAAAAACTGAGTAAATGTTAATAATAGTTGGTCACGTTTTTCACTGACTGACTCCCAATACTAAGGTTTCTGTTTCGGGTAAGGCAGTGGTTATTTTCATTTGTGTGCGTGTTTCCTCTGTTATAATCTGCTAATTTTCTGTATATGCACCTTGTTCTCACAGAAAAGTACAAAAGTGAAAGGGAAAAAGGACCATGTTTCTCCAAGGGCTCCCTCTGCACCATTTTAACAGCTCTTCATAAAACCCTATATTTATTAATGCTCTTAAAATAAAAATAGACCTAAAAAATACCACATAATTGTATAGGGTTTTATAATTATGACCATAAAAGGATAATTATCATTGACTCTCATAGATAGCATCTTATAACTACAGGCAATTTCATTTTTGGTGCATTTTCAACTTGTGGTTCACTGTGGCTCCGACAACCTTACTTGGCTCCACCCATTTCTGTCATGATATGCAGTTTAGTTTCTTTCTAAAATTTAATATGTTGTAGTTTATTTGTGATCATTCCTCCTATATGCCAAGGATATAATTAAACTCTAATCTCATATTTTGAGGTTATGATTCCCTGTGGATTTAGGTTCCATCTACAAATTTAATGAGCTTTCTTATTACCCCCTCATTTCTGTCACTGGTAAAACTGCAGAAAGACTAAAGGGGCAAAGCAAATGCAAACTGTGGAAAATGTATTTCATTTATTTCAGTGATAAACACACTCCCAAATTCTCACATATTAATTAGTGTGAACATATTATAAAAGCCTTTGTGACATTTATTCACTGATTCAATCCAGCTTTACTAAGCACCATACATAGCACACTTCATTATGTGCAATGAGAGACTTTAAAAAAGGATTCTCAGTGGATTTGACTCTCAAGAAGCCTGGAATTTATGGAGAGGTAACTTGTAAACCTCGAAGATAGTACAAAAGAGAGCAGATGTACTTGAATGGTAAAAGAGGTAATACACTAGAAAACTAGATGAAGTCACAATCAGTTCTCCCGAGGAGAAACACGATTCACAAACTTTCTTCAGGGATGTGACAATTAAACTAGGATTTTAGGAGCCACAAAGGGTAAGTTATATTTCTGCTTCTGGCTGTGATGGAGTAACAGGAACTGAATTTACTGTCTCATGTTAACTAGAAAACTGGACAAAGTATAACAGTGGTGAAACTGGACAACAGGCAGTGCAGGGCAGGAATCCCCACAAGAAGAGAAACAAGGGAAGCAGCCCCCTTACTTCCCCAGCTTCCTGCCTGGAGAGACCTTCCAGGCTGCAGTGCCTACGAGGGACACCCAGACAGAGCCCAGGACTCCCGTGAGTTGACGAGAGCGAGCCGGGAATCCCTGGAGACCAAGGTGACAAGAGTCGGCAGCACAGTAAGGAGAGGGCTTTGCAGAAAGAGTCCAGAAGGCTGTCTGGTGTGACTGGTCAGTGCCTGAGTGTGAGGGAACTCCTGAGGCGAGGAAGGCGCACGAGGGCAGGAAAGCAACGTGCAGAGCGCATGGCTCAGAGGGTCCTGCTTCCTCAGCGGGGGTGGACAGGCCTCCCTGCTGCGCAGGCGTCGGCAGTGCACCCGAAGGTCGCTGCTCCGTGCACGGCCACCGCGGCCTCGGGGTGAAGGCTTCTTGGTCCCTCCTGATGCTTAAAAGCAAGTCTCAGAAAGACTGAAATGTTCCAAACTTGAGTGCATCCCAGAGCAGAGATGAAACATTCCAGAGGAGTACAAACTATGCACCAGGACTCAATGATGTAAAATACGCAAATTAAAATATCCTCAGATAGGCAGACAAGCAGGAACATACAATACACAATGGAGGCAGGACAGTAAGAAGCTAGGAAAATTCCTAGGCAAGTGGAATGGGGAAACTGAGACAAGAAGATTAAACAAGGCCAAACAATTTAACCAATTTACAGACAGCAAGTGAATTGTAAGACATTATCGTCCCTAACCAAGGACACTTGAGAACAAATTGTTTATACCTCTGCTTCCTGACCACAGAATAAACAGCTTGAATCACCCTGGCCAGGGACACAGAGAACAGGGAGCCAATTAATGCCATTGGTGCCAGCCAAACCTAAGGACAGATAAAGTAAGGGGAACAAATAACAAAAACCTGATTAAAGCCAGACAGACCCAATATAAAAGCAATGAAGACGACCAAAAAATAATCCCCAATTCCCCTATATGCTCATTTTCATGAATCAAAATATTGAAGGATGTACCTGGAAAGCTGATGAATATTCTGCTGAAATCCTTCCCTAAAATTCTCTCTCACAAAAGAGAGATAAAACCCCTCAAGACAAAGGATACTGGCACAAGAATTCTTGGGGGCCTGCCCATGCCCATTTTGGACATGAACTTTTCACTTTCTTTCTCCTAAACTCCAAAGGTTCTCATGAGACCTGCAACTGATAACATTGTAACTGGCTAGTTATTAATAATAAGAAAAGAGCAAAAGGAAGGCCAGGCATTATAAGCATGGCCACCTGGGCAGCTTCACTAGCAAGCTGCAGCTTCACACTCCCCAGGAACCATGAGCCTATTCCCTGCAGATCACTGGGGGGAGGGGTTGGACAAAGGAGAAGATGGGCGCATGTGCAATGAAGTTGGGGTGATATAGGGAAGGTGCCTGTCAGTCTAACCTGGAACAGAGATCAGTGTCCAGAGGGCGTGGGGCCACTGCAAGTGCATGAAACCTTAGAAGGTTAAACCCTAGCAGGAGGAATTCTCTCCCTCTCATACCTTGTTTCTCTGGTTTTGCTCCTGCCTCCTTATGTTTGCACGTGTTCTTAGAGGCCACATGGCCCGTGTGGACCCCACACACTATGGACTGATGGACTGCAGCTGGAAACACATGCTAAGCTAGCCTGACGCAGGACGGGACTTTGCAAATATGGAACGGAAACTTTGGGCATGAACTTTAATCCCAGGTCTGCTAAGGACACAGCTGGGCTTCTTCCATGGAGGGGTAGAGGGGAGGGGACCTTGGAAGCTCAGGGATTTAATTCCAGGCCAATAAATGCCACTCAGTCTCCTGTACAATTCGGGAAACTCCTTTTCTCCTGATATCGCAAGAAGCCCACTTCCACCGGCAACTGGTGGGGACACAGAGAATACCCCATGGATAACACAAACAGGGAGCAGTGGGAAGCAGCAGCTCATCCTGGGCATACCCCCTGAACCTGTATCCAAGGCCCCCTTTTCTCAAACTTTCCAGTGAGCTAAAAGTGGCCCTGCCTTGGCTCACTTCTTCCCTGTAACATTTATAGGGAGCCAAAGCAGGGCACTGCCTGGGTTCCCCCTGTTGCTTCTGCTTCCCTAGGCCCTTCCCTGTGTCACTGTTCCAGCTTAATAATCACCTGGACTCATGTTGTGACTACAGGCCAGTCTGAGGAATACCTGCTCTGGGCCTGGCCCCCATCCGGTAACATAATGAAAAGAAAATGGATAGCAACGCACCCAGACGTGAGCTAGAGATATCATTCATGCACAAGGACATTAAAGGAGATCACACACACACACACATACACATTCAAGAAGCTAAGGGAAAGTGTGCATATGATTAAGAGAATCGTAGAAGATATAAAAGAATAAAAATAGGACTTCTAGAGATAAAATTACAATGGATGAAAAACAAAAAAGAATGGATCACAATGGATCATCAGTGAGCAGTGGGACATTAGATGGCCCAATAAATGGGAACCTGGAGCTTCATACGAGGAAGGGGACAGGTAGGAAGAGGGAAATAGATTAAATATTTAAAAGAATGCTGACTGAAAAATTTCCAAATTTGATGAAAACTCTAAGCACAAGTGTCTCAACAAATACCAACGATAAGAAATATGAGGAAAACGACACCAAGGAACATCATAATCAAATTGCTTAAAATCAGTAATGAAGAGGAAGGCTTAAAAACACCCAGAGAACAAACACAAATTATGCAGAAGAACAAAGGTACACATGACAGCAAACTCCGGTCAGAGACAATGCAAACTGCAATTAGATGGCACAACCCGTGAGCCCAGAATCAAAGTGGAGAAACATCTCATGACTAGAAAGGTGAAATGGAGAGGAGAGGAAGCGCCTGCAGGGACGAGGGCTAGTGTGAGAAACGTGTGTGAGTAGGACGAGGTACTGTGACCTTACGGAGCAGACACGGCAGGGGTGTGCAGGACAGTGAATGGAGGGCAGAACCGGAGGCAGAGGGGTACAGGTTAGCAGCAGATCAAAGGGCCCCTTGTCTTTCAAGCTACAATAAAGAAACTTTTTTCAAGCAAAGTGGGGCCTTCTGTGAAAAATTTTTAATGGGATGGTATGGTGCATAGTATTTTATAAACCTTGATGATAATTAAGCCTGGAGGACCAATTGGCAAGGCAAAATTTGGAGAAATTATACATATATGTTATATATATCTATCTAATTATATGTTATATAACAATATTGTATTGCATAGACTATATCTAATTTTTTAAAAACATAAGTATGAAATATAAATATATCAACAGACACTAAAGAACACATCTTAGAAGGTGGTTATAAATTATTCAACTACACCTATTGAGGTGCTTTAAAAAATAGTGATCTTACTCCTTAATCGACTAAGTACTCAAAATTTTGTTACATGAGAAAGGGCAGGGGGCCTGCACTCACTTCCTCGGTTACTTCCTGTCTGTATAAATGGGCAAAGCGTGGCATGACCTCATCCATTATTTTAATTTTAAAATCTTTTAATTTTACAGTTTATTTCAAAACAAACTTAGAGCACAATATGATTCTTTTTATTTTTATAGAGATTGAAGAACAAATTTAGGTATCTAAAAAGACATGTCTGCCCGGCCGGGCGTGGCTCAGCGGTTGAGCGTCGACCTAGGATCCAGGCGATCAGGGTTCGATTCCCGGTCAGGGCACATGCCCGGGTTGCGGGCTGCAGCCAATCAATGACTCTCTCATCATTGATGTTTCTATCTCTCTCTCTCTCCCTCTCCTTTCCTCTCTCTGAAATCAATAAAGATATATTTAAAAAAATAAAAAATAAAAAGACATGTCAGTGTCGTTTCATCTTGGATGGTACAAAAGGCTTGTTTTGTGGTTACATGGCAAAGGCTTATTGAACACACCAAAGAGCCTGTCATTTCCTTTGCTTGCAACTTCTTATTTAGAGTATAAATGGTATCTACATTCATCCTCACTTCCTCTTTGATAAATTAATATGAAATGAAATCCAAGGTAAAATTAAACATATAATATATTAAAGAGTGTGTTCCAAAATAACATATTTTTATTGAGTTAAAATTCAGCCAAAAATGTAGATGCATATATTTTTGATATGAGTTTCCTCTTTGCTGAAGCCAGCAGTCACTCTGGAGAAGCCTCTTAAACTAAACACCGAGTTCGGAAGAAAGTGTTCCAGGGCTGGTTGCCCCTCCACTTCTACTGTTATGATTTAGGTGTGTAGCCATTAAATAAATCTCAATGCAAACACTGGAAAACCTACACATCTGAGCGGTACATATCTTATTATGAGACAGTCTGTACTGCTGATGCCCTGACTTGTTAGGGAAGATGTTGAGGCTTCTAGTTTCCTGGAAATATCCAGATATATGAGAATTAGGAGTCTCATTCCTCCAATGTGAGCTCTATTATATGAGTATTTACAAAATTAAGTTGTCCACTTCTGCAATTCATCAACAGCTATAATAATTTACCAAAAAAATCTCAAGAGGCTTTGTAAGAACAGTTTTCCTAAGAAAATAATCATACAACTATTAAAAAAAAATCGTTCCTTTGAACTAGTTATATTCAGAACTGCTTTTGATAGACAAGCCAATTTAAAAAAAAAAGCAGTTCAGGCACTTAACAATTTCAGTTACCTCAAAAATTATGAAGCATGAAGACAGCCCCTAAGAGATGGATAAATTTGGAATCGTTTACATATATTTCTTATAGAGTCATAAGCGATTGCCCACCATTTTCTCGTAAATGTGCTGCTGCTCCCACAACCTCATTACATTCATCACACAGCACTTTGTTTGCTGGAAGAGGGAAGGGGACCACTCCCTGAGGCATCAGTTACGAAGACCTACTATGTTGCAGGCACAGAGCTAGATGCTGTGGGGAATACATACAGGAAAAAATATGTCTCTTATCTACCACTTAGGGCTTAGTTATTAAAAATACTAAATATAAAAGTCTCTTTGCTAATTACTATTTTGAGACACCTATTTAAAGTGTCAAAAGCTACAGTCCTTGGACAGTATTATATTAGGTCAAGGAAAGCTTTCCCTAGCCCCTAACCCCAACTGGGGTCTTAAATCTGGCTTCTCTTTCTATCAAAAAATCTAATTAATTTACAAAAATTTTATATTCGTATTCTGATATTTTTGTGATGAAGTCAGAGCCTAAATCTATACTGGTAACAGGCAAGAGGAAAGATTCCTCTGAAATGTATTATTTTTTACTCTAAATGGCTCATGAGACTGGAGAGTTGGGTAAGATACTCAGTGTTATAGACCAATATCAATAGTTATTTACACAACAAACTGCTAAGATCTAGCACTATCTCGATAGGTTGTGCTGGGCATTACTTAATTCTACAAATTAATTTGGATTTCTTAACCACACATAAGACATTTGCAGTTGACTGCTTCCTTTCTACCTTGAGTCACTCAGGATGAGTAAGTTGCATTTTATTTATTTATTTATTTATTTATTTATTTATTTATTTATTTATTTTTGCTAATCTTCATCCAAGGGTATTCCATTGATTTTTTAGAGAGGGTGGAAGAGAGGGGCAGAGACACACAGAGAGAAACATCGATGTGTCTCTCACAAAGATTGGTTGCCTCCTATATGCCCTTGGCTGGAATCAAATCAGGGCCTTTCAGTCCATGGGTTGATGCTCTAACCACTGAGCAAAACTGGCTAGGGCCAGTGAGTTGCATTTAAACATCTTCAAATCACCAGGATTAAGTGCTTAAGTTGCTATTGCTTTTAGTAAGGTACCTGCTCCCTTTTGTCTATTTCATGAGATGGGCAAACAGAATGCATTAACATTCAACATCCCCTTACCAAGTATTTACAGAGCTTTAAAGTTAAGAAAAGCAAAGAATTAAATGGATTGCTTGTATTGAACTTCTACCTTATCTAGCCACCAACAAGTACATAAAAATACTTTCACATCTACCATTCAGACATCCTTAGTAAGGATGTCTTCCTTATAGCTATTTAAAAATAGTTGTATATACTGAATGGAGAAGATTTGTAATATACATTCATTAACTAGGCAGGATAAGATGAGAAATGTGAACAGCTAATCTTTCAGTATCTCGCCCCTTGAATTAACAACTACATGAAGTTTGGGATAAACATGAGTTGGAAACATGGACAAGGGAAATAAATGAAAATTGCAACAGTATTTATTTCTGTGCTAAAAACATTTTTAGTATCTTTGTCATGAAATTCACAAAGCTCTTAACAAATGATATCACAACATTGTCATGTGAGAGAAAGATGACATTTTATTTTCAAATGAGAAAAAAGAGGCTATGGCAAGGCACGTGGTCTACTTTAGATTCCATTAAATAAACTATGTATAATTATAAAACTCTTTAATGATTATGTCATTTGTCTAATGCTTAAAAATGCAAGTGATAACCTACATCTCAGAATTTCCTCATAAACCAAAAGATAAACAGTCTAAAAAACGTGCCTGCCTGCAGTAAGAGGGCAGGAATGCAATGCGAGCGCTCGGCCGGACTGCAGAGGCCGCCCTGGGTGAGGACGTCGGCTGCCTGGGCTGCCCACCTGGGCATCGAGTTTAACTACAGCTAGATGTCCTGGCACCCAGAGCTTCCCACAGAAAACAGAGCAGCACCTCCTCCCTACCATTTTTTTTTTTGCATTCAGAGCATCCAGTTCATTCTCTCAGGTCACCCCCATTTTATTTATTTATTTTTACTTTTAAAATATATCTTTATTGATTTCAGAGAGAGGAAGGGAGAGGGAAAGAGAGATAGAAACATCAATGATGAGAGAACCATTGATCGGCTACAGCCCACAACCCGGGCATGTGCCCTGACCGGGAATCAAACCCTGATCGCCTGGATCCTAGGTCGATGCTCAACCACTGAGCCACGCCCGGCCCACCCCCATTTAAAAAAAAATATATAAGAGGAAGGGAGAGAGAGAAGCATCAATGATGAGAGAGTCATTGATTGGCTGCCTCCTGCAAGCCCCCTACTGGGGATCGAGCCCGCAACCCTGGCATGTGCCCTGCTGGTTCACAGACTGACCCTCAACTGAGTCATGCCAGCCTGGGAGGTTACCCCCATCTTTTATCATTACTTATATTTTCCTTCTTTACTAGACACTGTGGATTAGAACACGATCGAACCCATATATACAGACATGTTAGAGCTATGCATTTTACGCTATCAACTAATTGATAGGCAGAAGCTTACTCTATAAATACAAATGCAACGATATTAATCTAACAATTATTAATAAAGAGATACAAGTAGTCTAACACATAAGCTTTAATTTTTATGTAGCAGATATTTTCCATTTGGGCAGCATCCAACACCTCAGTCCTCTATCCTTACTAGTGACCAAGGACCAGGAGACAAGTCCGCTCCACTTTTGTGAGTGCTGGGAGGTTACAGTCTCTGCCCCACTGTGCACAGTAGCATGAGACTGAGTTATTATGGACCCAAATGTGTGTACAAGGAAATCAAGTGAACTGCATACAGCGATAAGTCTGTGTACTAGAAAGACACACGTTCTTTCAGGGGCATAAGGAAATACAGAATTTCATGTTTTCAGCTTTTAATAGTTTTAACTTTCAAAGTTGGATTTCTGAAGTAAATTTCACATACAATTGTCTGATTGATCCAGTTTTAATAAGGTATTCTAAATAAAGTGGGGTTTTTTCTAGACAACTATAGCTTAGTCTTATAATTAACACAACTTTAAAATATTACAAATATGAGAGGGAACTTATAAAACGTGCTACAAACTTCTCTCCAGCTGGGAGCCAGCAGTCCTCTGGAACGGCCTCATGGATGGATGCTCTGTTGTAGCCTCGGAGCCCCGAGGTTTTGGGGTTCCTTTAGTGTTTTCAAATCAAGCTTTGGTACCTCTCCCCCAACCTTTCCTTGCTAGGTCTCCTGCTGCATTCCTCTACCTCAACTAAACACAGGTATAGCTGCTCATTTTTCAATCAGTTGCAAGCTAGAGACCCAGATAACCGAGCTTCTTCAAACTGTATGTAAACTGAGAATAAACTGACTCCCAGGAGAGCCGGAAAGTTTCTGTTTTTGGCACAGAAATTGGGGAAAAATAAAATAAAATAATAAAATAAAAAAGGGGAAGAAAGGAAATTGTCCTATACATTTGAGGTTCACAGATAAGGCAATTTCTGATGAGTGAGGCTTCACTGTGCTCCTGAAATAAAACACAGCGGCCTGGGAGAGCCGCCGGGTGCCTGCCTGCAAGCCTCGGCCAGGCCACAGCGCCGCAGAGCCGCGTCCCCCAGCGGGCCTCAGGGCCCGGGGCTCGCCCGGCCGCGAGCCGCGGTAAGGCCATGTTTCGAATGCAGTTTTAAGAGAACAGAGAAAGGATAAATCTCATTAAAATCAAAGAGAGTTCAACCTCAGTAAAGCAGGGAGCTTCCTGTAAATTTCCGCGGCGCAGAGAAGCCCTTCACCCAGCCCTGGTCCTCCGGAGCCGGCCGCGGCGGGCACGGCCTGCGCCCGGGCGCACGAGCCTCGGCCTGAGCTCTGCCCTGGGCGCGCCAGGCCGGCGGGCAGGGCCTTGCTCCCGCCTTCCGCAGCCCGGGCTGCTCTGACCCACAGGCCGGACCTTTCCCTCCGCTGGCCCCTGGGTGGCTGCGGGCGGCGCGCAGCGCCCAAGGGCACAGCCGCAGGCCCACCCCTCCCGCCGCCCTGCGCCCTCTGGGCGGCCCTTCTCCTGTGCCCGCGGGACAGGCGCCCAGGCAGAGTCTCCAGAGCACGCACTGGGGAGACGGTGACCTGCTCCCTGTGCAGCCCCGAGGAGCCGGGCGTCGGGGGACCATCCTGCGCGGTGCTGAGCTGTCCCGGGTCCTGTCCTGAGCTGTCCTGCACTCTCCTCAGGTGTCCCATGAGCTGTCCTGAGCTGTCCTGCACTCTCCTCAGGTGTCCCATGAGCTGTCCTGAGCTGTCCTGCACTCTCCTCAGGTGTCCCATGAGCTGTCCTGAGCTGTCCTGCACTCTCCTCAGGTGTCCCATGAACTGTCCTGAGCTGTCCTGCGCACTGTCCTGCGCTGTCTCGTGCACTATGGGACACTGAGGAATCTTGGCCCCTGCCTGGTGTCCACAGATACTGTGAGAAGTTAAAACGCTACAGCATGTTTCCAAATGCTTCCTGGAGGGCGTCCAGTTGAGAGCGCTTTAGACACCGGGCTGTGCGGAGGGGCCTGTAGAAACAGCCTCCAGCACTGCCGCCAGCAGAACTCACCCGCTGCGAGGCCAGCGCTGGGGGTCCCATTCAACAGCCTGGCAGTCAATATGCGCGAGATGTTTAGGTTCTAAATGTTTTGTACATATGGAACACAAATATTTATAGCTTTTAATTGTGGTTCTCAGGCACATTTCCTCTCTACCAACCACTGCAATTGACAGGCGCTTCCTCGGAGGCCCTCTAGTACATGGTCTGCACATGCCTAATAGCCTGTTGTGTCTGAATTTGCCTCTAAACTATAAGCTCATTTGAGGAAAGGTGTCTTGTCCCCTTGTTCATCACTGTAATCACAGTGCTAAGCACAGTGTCTGGCACAACTAAACATTAAGAAAACATATACAAATAAATGAGTAAACATATGAACATAGCAAAGCTTCTACCAATGATACAAGGTACTGCAATCAAACAGGAATAGGCTTTGTCACACACGATTTATGGTGTTTAAAAGGTCACCAAAGAAACTGTCTACTTCTACTGAGTTACTTTTCTTATTCTTTCAAAAACATCTTTTGAAAAATTCTCAGAAAATATACTCTGTTAACTTTAACAACATAGTTATTTGAAAAATGACATCTTCTAAATATGCAGGTGTTTATCTCACCCAGGAGTCAGCTGAGGCCTCTCTGATGCTCAGAGGTCTATCCCTCATTCATTCAACAAAACAGGAAGACGTACTATCTATCAACTGTATCTTATCTCTATCTATTTAGGTATCTATATCTTAAGTGTATCTATATCTAATTTATATCAATATCTCATCTATGTCTACACCTAAATCTACACCCACATCTGTATCTACATCTACATCTGTATCTACACCTGCATCTGCATCTATATCATTTACATCTACATCATCTATATCATCTACCTCTACATCTACATCTGTATCTGCACCTATATCTGTATCTATTGCACATTCCTCTACATCCTGAGATTGTACTCTGGTGAACAACACAGATGTAACTCCTGCCTCCAAGAAACTATAATAAAATTTCTATATTTTTGACCCAAAGTCGTTCTAAGTGCTGGTATCCTTGGGGGAGGTTTGTACGCTAATATTTGAATGCAAAGTTTGCATCTAGTGGATTTCAGAAAGAACATAAATTATTCTAATCTTATACATAGTAGTTTATATCTTTGCAGTCTTAGGCAACTTATCAAAGTAGTTCTTCCAAATAAATACTGTGCTGCCCAAAAGAAAAGTTTTAAAAAACATCACCTATTTCCTTGCATGTAAATATCAATCTTTATTTATGTATTTATAAATATATATAAAATATATTTGCTCTTTATTGGTGTGATTTTCTAATATTTGTTTAGGATTTTTTGCTTCTGTGTTCATGCATGATATTGAATCCTAGGTTGCATATTTTCCTTCTAATGTTTTTGTCTGGCATTGATATCAGGATAATTCTGGCTTCATAAAGATTGAAGTGTCTTCCCTTCCTGTATTTTCTGAAAGACCTATATATTATATATGTACAATAAAACTTCTCTTTCTCTTTATGAAGACATAAAGAGGCTAATCCTAACCCTGATCTTAATTCTTTTTTTCCCTTTGATTTCTGATACAAATCCCACAACAGCTGAAGCCTAGTGAGAAAAATTAAAAAGGTATAATTATAGCATCTAATAGACAATTGTAGGAATTTCAGAATTTTCAAATTTAGAAAAACAGCTTAGGAAAACTGGCACTGTTAAACTATTCCGTTTGTTTTGAAAAATATTTGAATTCAAAGTTTGTCATAACTTTCCTTAATGTTATTCACATTTGAAAATGGAAAATAAAAAATAAACCCACAGAATATATACTCTACATTTTTGTAGGTGATTTTTCAATTGGGAACAATATTTAATCAAGATGGTATTTTACTAAAAGTCAGTATATAAAGATCTGAAAGTGCTCCTATAAACAGTTTATCCCCACACCCTCATATAATAAAAAGAGAACCACAAAACTCTGAACTGTAGATAGGCTCAACTCGTAAACTCTAAAAGTAGGCCATTCCCTTAAGGCCTGTGTGCTCTGCCCACCTCCCACAGGAGACCAGCAGGTCCAGGAAATTCATTCTCCTTCCTTCCATGGAAGCAGATCCATGGTGAGAGGGGATATTGA
This sequence comes from Miniopterus natalensis, assembly GCF_054644295.1. NCBI lineage: Eukaryota > Metazoa > Chordata > Mammalia > Chiroptera > Miniopteridae > Miniopterus > Miniopterus natalensis. Next base: position 2,468,341 of record NC_142101.1, read on the forward strand.
TTATTTTAAGCTGGTTATTTTTAAGAAACACCTTTGACCTCCCCCTTAACTGTCTAAAAGAATTTAGACGGAGGACCTGCTTCAGGGGGTGGCCGGCATCACAGAGAACTATAGTTTACTATGAACTAGGTGAGACAGACAGGGAGGAGCCCAGCAAGGCCCCTGGATCAGTCTCTGTGTCTCACTGTTAAAGAGGGCCCAGCAAATTTGTGTTTACCAAACTTTTGCTTTCCCATCCCCATGTGAATTGCCTTCCTCCCCTTTGAAGTCCCAGACCACTCCCCTCCTCTCTCCTTAGCCTAAGAAGGAACCTGAGCTTCAACCGCCCGATTGGTTCTCAGGTCCCCTACTCCCATGGAACACTGCCCCACCATGCACATATATAATTAAATCCGGTTATTTTCTCCTGTTAATTTAAGTCTTAGGCTAAAAAAACTAAGAGGGTTAAGAGGGGACCTGTTCCCCCAACACTGGCATGGGGGTGCCCCAAGGCATTCCCGTCCTACCACCCTGTCAGGTGGGGAGCTTTGTGACTGCTTCCTGAGTGCAGTGTGAGTGGAGCTGACAGACAGAGGCTACTTCCATGTCTGACCCCAAATCCCCCACATGTGCTGTTCCATGTTTTTTTGTCCTTTCCATGAGCAGAAATGCTTTGAAAATGGTGACACGAAGTAGAACTCACTAAGGCGGAGCACCTGCTGAGCAGCTTTAAGTGAAGGGCACATGAACTTCCCTACCCCCTGAGCCACTGAGCTGCAGGGCTCTTACGCTAGAGCAGCGCAGTGTTCCTTGTCTAACACCTAGTCCTGATGGACTCTCCAGCAAATTCATTCTCTCCTGTCTTCTCACATTCCTTTAAAATACCAACATGTTGATATTAGGATAGTTCCTATTTTTTATGTGTTTTACCCAATGTTCAACACTTTACCTGAATCCCGTTACTCACCACAAACTCTCAGGTAGATTCTATCACTGTCCCCATTTTGCAGGTGGGAATATTAAGGCTTCTGAAATAAGTTGGTGGGAGTGAGATGAGAATCCCAGTCTGTCTGACTGAGTGCATATGCTCTTCCTTCTGACCTGATATTCTTTGTTCCTTTGAAGTTACCCTAGCTAGTTGTGTAAATGAGCAGTGGCCACAAGTCCAGCATCTAAAAGAAATGGTGTTATGAGTAGTAAGAACATTGTAATAAAATTATTCATGAGAATTCCATCAACATGAACAGTATATAGACGATCAATGTTCATTTGTTCTTATTTCAGCAGTCGAAGTTGGTCTAGGATGACTGATGTGAACAGCAGATTTGCTTTGCAGAAATTAAATTGCAGAAATTGACTGAGTGGTGAGCACCGTTAGCCCAGAAACCTTGCCTTTGTTTTTCCTTAGAGTTAACACAGAGGATGCATATAGGAGATGGCAATTAGTATCTCATCAAGAGGTAATTAAATGATCTTATATATCTTCAGGTTAGCAAGAAATCCCAAAGGGGCTCTTCATGCTTCACTAAGGATGAGATAAAAGAATCCATCAGGACATGCTTGGCAAGGAAAACAAACACTCGCGGTGGTGGCAATACCAATTCCTTGAGAGGGAAATCTCCTATGGAAATGAGATTTGAAGAGTTGATTGGATACAAGTTATCCAAGGAAACAGAACTTCTAAGTAAACTGTGAAAATGCACTTGGCTACAACAGACAGATGCCACCGGAGATGCCTAGAGCGTTCGTTCGTTGGAGAATGTTTTGCATTTCATTATTTTAGCCTTTCATGGACTTTCAGCCAAGAACATTTATATGTATTTGTCTGTCATTTTTCTGATTATATCAGCCAGCCTGTGAAGCAGATTGCAAACTCTAATGCTGAGTTACAGGTGCAAAGATGGAGGTGCTTACAGGTCAGAATGGTTGGGAAGGGGAGTGCTCAGAAGAGAGTGGTGAGAAGTGCAGGCCAATGGGTGATATTTAAGATAAAACTTGATGTACTAAGACAATATTATCCCCGTTAATAAAAATTCAATCTGTGAATAACTATTTCTTAAACAGCAGTCATGGAGTATCCTCACTCAGTTAATGTTACACAACTCCTTATCTTTACTCCTGGGCAAGTACATTGTACCCCAAGTGGACTATTTTATAATCTGAGGTCAGGGTATCCTATGTAACTTTTAACTTGTTTATAACAGAAACTCTTTCTGAACCAAACACACTCATTCTGGTCAGTGATTAAACTGGCCTCGTGAAAATGGGCTCCAGCCCCTGCAGCTCAGCCACTCACAGGGCATGCAAAGCTGCCCTCAAACCTCCTGGCTGAGCATTTCACAATTTAGAGAGAGGAAGAGAATACTTTGCTTTCCTAGTTTAGGGTTTATCTGGAATACTAGAGCCACGCACAGTGGTCTGATCAAAACCAGTCTCCTTAAAGGCAAAAAAAATTTTAAAAAATCCATGCAAATTCATTATGGCAAAGTTGTCAGTGAAAAGGTAGTTTCCACACTGTTAAAGATTCTTCTTTCTGTACCAAATAGAACCCGACCCCAAATTTTACTAAAAGGAAAAGCAAACATGGGGGTGAGAAAAATAATGTCCTTGGCCTCCTGAGCTGGTAGAAATGGCTGTGGCCCTGGGCCTGGAGGGCACTGCTCACCACCCAGGGCTTCCTCCTGCACATCATGGAGGAGCCATTGTTCTGTGTGTTTCATTTTGATGCTTATTTCAGCTCCTGCTTCCAGAGCTGAACATCCTGCAGGAGCCAACAGTCCAGCCTCAGTATTGCATGAGGTGAGTGTCGCAGCGCTGCATGGATCTCGGGGGGCAAGCATGAGACAGAAGGCACACCAGGGTGTGCACACACCTCCTCTGTCTTCTACAAACTGTTCCTCCTTTAATGAAGTTGGTGTTTAAAGTCTAATTATATTTATCACATGAATTGTTTGTCCATTTGCACTAATCACATATCCCCCACTGTTCCTTCTTTCTTTTTCCCCAACACTGAGGTAACAATGAAGCAAGATTGGAGCAGACTGATTCTGGTTAAGAACTTCAGAGTTCCTATTTTTCTGACCTAGAAATCGGGTTCTGCACAGAATTTACTACTCAGCTGTCCAGGCATTTCATTAACTGAAAAACACTGCGTATTTACATGTTTGGGGAATTAAAGAGTCAAGGGCAACGGGCATTATGACTTATCCTTTACCACACAAGAGGCTGAGCACAGGCGACGGGGATCGGCCTGGCCGCGAACTAGAAAGAAGTGCCAGTAAAACTCAAGTCCCAATGAGAGAGAGCGGAAGTCTGTAAAACCAAAATAAAACAAGAATGAGGGATGTATTCTCAAAATAAGAATTAAGGATAAAATAGTTACTATTCAATATTTTAAATCTGTGTTGATAATGGGTGAGTGTGTGTACACTTGTTTCTTAAGTGGTGGGTTAAGATACCCCAATCCTTGACAATCCAGTACATTTTAAAAAACGGTGGGCCTGGCCAGCGTGGCTCAGCGGTTGAGCACCAATCTATGATCCAGGTGATCGGGGTTCAATTCCCAGTCAGGGAACATGCCCAGGTTGCGGGCTTGATCCCCAGTGGGGGGCGTGAAGGAGGCAGTCGATCAATGACTCTCTCATCATTGATGTTTCTCTCTCTCTCTCCCTGTTCCTTCCCCTCTCTGAAATCAATAAAGATATATTTAAAAAAATAAAACAAAATAAAAATGGGGAAATCTATAGGTTTCTATTCAAATTAAAATAAGATCACTTCCTCATCCCTATTGTGATAGTGTTCCTTGGCACATCAATATTTCTAATGGATTAGAGCGTTATTCTATTTGTAGGACTGATGAAAAACATTTAAAATACAGAGCAAACCACACACCGTCAAAGCAAGAATTCTGTGCCCTGTGTTTTCTCAAATTGCTCTCCAGCCTGACCAAACGCTGCGGATCTGGTAAGAGAAGCGAGGAGGGTCTGAACGGAGGAATACTCTGAGCATCAGCGTTTTCTTCTACGAGTTTCTCAGGGGGAAGTTCCTAAGCGGAATCCTCTGTGTACCTTTTAAAACATGCACATGTCCTAGGATCCCCCCAGGGAGTCGTCTGCATCTGCAGAAGCTCCGTGGGCAATTCTGACATACATCTTGGTTGAACATGTCGCAAACCTAAACCTAACACCTGCTCCAAAAAGACAGGGCCTTGTTTGAGCTTCCAGAATAATGCCTGGTAGACAGACAGCACATGCCAAGTAAATATTCGTGCAGTGGACCCTGCCTGTCCATGCACAGCTTCATTTCACACCGAGCATGTTTTCTCACGAGTGAGGAGGCAGAGGGGAAACGGTGATACACACTTTGGGTAAGAGCTTGTTTGTCCTTGGCCAAGTTATTGAAGTCTCTGAGCCTCAATTTTGTCACTAGTAAAATTACAACTATACTGTGGTGTTTTAAAAATAAAATAAAAATTCATGTGAGCCCTGGCCACTGTTGCTCAGTGGTTAGAGCATCAGCCCTCGGACCCAAGGGTCGTGGGTTCGATTCCCAGTCGAGGGCAGGCTCCACCCCGGCCCTGATCCGGGCTTGTGTGGGAGGCGGCCAATCGATGCGTCTCTCTCACCTCCCCCTTTCTCCCTTCCACTCTCTCCGGAAGGCAGTGGAAAAATATCCTCGGGTGGGGATTAAAATAAAATTCACGTGAGAGAGCCTGGCCCGGAATCGACAGGCGAGGCGTGTGGCTCTGCATGGGCGCCAGCAGCACCAGGAACAAGCTCCCGCTGAGCGCGGGCTCGCCTCCCATGAGGGGTGCCCATTCCTGGCTCCTGCGCCGGGGTTGGGGAAAATGCTCCACTGTTCTTCCAGAATGGAATGCTGCGTGTGACCAGGATTGGATGGGCGATATTCTGGATAGAAAACACGGGGCGTTTTCGAATTGTCACCTTTCCTTTTCATGTTAAACTGAAATGGAATTTAATCGCAAGTTATCAGTGTCTTAGGCACCAGGTGATTAGTTAACCGACACTGGAGGGGCTGGCTCTGGGGACAGAGTTGTGAATACGTACAAAGCGTCACACTTCAACCTAGAGTGTAACTTTAGAAGAAAGTTGTCAAGATAGGAAAAGCCTTCAGGAAAAAGAAGTCACCAAACCATGCTCTGAAAGGTGCCATACACACAGCCCCCTAGCTGTCCTTCTAGGAGCATTTCAACATAAAGAGGAAGAGGCGCACACCGTCTATCAGAGCACTTGGCCTGGACACGGTGTGACCGTCAGGCTTACCCTTGTCAGCAGCTGCGACGGTCATGACTAACCCCTCCCACTGAACCTTTACCGACTGCCAGGGATTCTCCTCAAGGGTGCACCTGATCCTGTCTCCTTCCTGTCACAAGCCCCATGGCTCCCCTCTACCTGCAGAACAAGCTCTACGCTCCCAGCCTGCCCTGTGCCGCGGCAGCACCCGGCCCTCGGGTCTGCGTCTCCACCAGCTCCTGCTCCCCGCACTGCGCCCGCCCGGTGTCCTGGCAGAAGCCAGTCCCTCCCTGCCGGGCTCTCTTCCCGTTTCTGCTCCTTCATCTCACGCAGGGTCTTCGGGCTCCAGCCCAGACAACTCCTCTTCTCGGGCAACTTGCCAGAAGCCCTTACTCTCTCCCTGCGTCGCCACATATTCAAACACTCTGTGAACCGATGCCACTCACGTACGGCACCAGCCCGGGTGTCCCCAGGACTCCCCATTCCTGTATCTGTCAGCGATCCCCATTCCTGTTTAACAAGCATCTTAGGATGAAAATGTCTAAAGCCAACCCCTTCCCAGCCTGGGCTCTTCCCTGTCCTAGCAGCCTCCCCTTGCTGGCTGCGCTCCAGCCCCCCGGCCTCCTTTTTCACCGTCTGCCTCAGGTGTTTGCACCTTTCATTCCCTCTGCCCAGCATCCTTCCCAGAGCCACGGGCCCCTCCTGCCACTCCTCCCAGCCTTTGCCCAACTGTTGTCTCAGGGAGCCTTTCCTGGCCTCCTGAGAAAACCCCGATTCTAGGGCTCCCATCACCACCTACCCACATACCCTTCCTTCTTCCTGTAGAACTTATCACCTATTTCCATGCTGTGTATTTTACTTACTTATTTGGTCTTTTTTCTGTCCCCTGATGGGAATGTGAGCTTAATGGCAAGGACCAGGTCAGTTTTGTTGGGCAGATAAGTGTTCAATGAATATATGTGGAATGAGTAGGTATTAATTTTACCATTAAAATGAGGGCACTGAGATGGGGAAATTGAATAATGGCTTCTGAGTAGCCCACTAAAGGAATTAAACCTGATGGTTGAGAGTTCAGGTTTGGGTCTGGGCTCTAATCCTGGTTCTGCTACTTACCAGACCTGTGCCCCACACATGTGACCGAACCCCTAGGCCTCGGTATGCTCACGTGAAGTGGGAGAGCTAAGACAGCTCCTTTGGAGGGCTGTGTGGGATGTGTATGTGACGTGCCACGTGAGGTCAGGAGCCTACTGCTCCTCAAGGTCAGCTGTCACTACTACCCGACCCAGCTCCCAGGACTCCCATGAAGCCACACCACCTACTTCTACTTCAGTTATTAAGGAATGTGGTCGGGGGCTCTGTTTCCTCAAAATAATTAAAAATGGAACTACCTTTTGACTTAGCAATTCCACTTCTAAGAATATATCCAAAGAAACCCGAAACATTAATTCAAAAGAATATATATGTCCCTATATTTTTTGCAGCATTATTTACAATAGCCAAGACCCAGAAACAGTCCAAGTGTCCATCAGTAGATGACTGGGTTAAAAAGCTGTGGTACATTTACACAGTGAAATACTACTCAGCCGTAAAATAAAGGAAATCTTACCCTTTGAGACAGAATGGAGGGACCTGAAGAATATTGTGCTAAGTGAAATAAGGCAGTCAGAGAAAGACTAATACCATATGCTCTCACTCATATGTAGAATCCAATGAACAAAATAATTTAACAAACAAAAGAGGAACAGAAGCATAGATAGATCAGATCGATAGCTGTCAGAGGTGAGGGGGGCTGGATGGCTGGGTGAAAAATGTTGAAATGATTAAGCAACTCCCCCCAAAAGATATATACACATATATGAGACACAGACACAGACAATGTGCGGTGATGACCAGAGGGAGGTGGAAGAGGGGAAAGGGGGATAAGTGGGGACGAAAGAGACTTTGCTTTGGGCGACGGGCACACGAGGCAGTGTGCAGATGACGTTTTGTTGAGTTGTACGCTTGAAACCTGTATGGTTTTGTCAGCCAATGTCACCCCAATACTCCCCCCAAAAAAGCTGGCCCTGGCCAGTGTGGCTCAGTTGGAAGGGCGTTGTCTTGTGCACGGAAAGGTTGTGGGTTCAAGGTCAGACACATGCCCAGGCTGTGGCTTGCCCCCCCTAGGGGGTGTGTAGGAGGCAGCGGGTCAGATCCGTGTTCCGCTATCACGTCGATGTTTCTCTCTCTCCCTTTCCCTTCCTCTCTCTCTAAAAAATAAATTAAAAATCTTAATAAAAAAGCAGCTGTGGGACATTTACACCATGGAATATACCACTTGGTTGTAAGAAAGGAGGGTCTCTTACCCTTTGGAGCAGCGTGGAGGGACCTGGAGAGCATTACGCTAAGTGAAATAAGCCAGGCAGAGAGAGACAAGTACCATGTGATTTCACTCACATGTGGAATCTAATGAACAAAATAAACTAACAACCTAGAAACAGACTTACACAGAGAACAGACTGACAGCTGTCGGGGGGGGGGGGGGGGAGAGGGTGGGTGAAAAAGTGAAGGGATTAAGCAAAAAAGAAAAAAGACACAGATGACAGTCTGCGACTGCCGAGGAAAGGGGGCCGGGGAGGGCGCAGGTTAGAGGGGGATGGACAGTGACGGGGGCCTGACTGGGTCGTGGATGCATAACGTAAATATAGATGGCGTTTATAGAGCTGTACGCTTGAAGTCTGCATAATTTCATTAACCGATGTTCACCCAAGAAATTCAATAAAAAAGAAAGAAATCACTGTAGCCTGGACCACAGATAAAAGCAGAGACCAGTCCCACACCCCGAGAAAAGGGAAAAGGGGAGAAAAGGGTAGAACCAGGCTCAGGGGTTCAGCTGTCCCCACCCTAACTTTGTTTTCCTTAAGGGACTGTCATTGCTGGAAGCTAAAAGCCCTTTTGTATTTGGTGTTAAGGGCGCTTTTTCCTTCTGAAAACGTTTAAGGAATAAGAACGCTGGTTGGAAGGCCCTGGACGATGATTACGTCGTCAGCTTGCAAAGGCAAAGCTCGGAAAGCAGAGGTGGCGAGGGGAAGGGGAAGCACTGACTCGCCACGAGGCACAGACGTCCGCAGAGCGAGACACATCGTAGTTACAATCCTAGCTGATCTCTTACTAGCCTGGACCTGGAGCACGTTGCCCGAGGGGCTGAGGCTCAGCCCTCTCACCTGACAGCACGAGAGCGCGCTCCCCCTTCTGATGGGAGGCGAGCAGAGTGTCTGAGGCCAGGTGAGCGCCGGCGCCAGCCCAGCAGGCGCCCATGCCCGGGGCCGAGGGGGTCAGCCCCCCGGGAGGGCGCCCGGGCTGTAGGGCGTGGTTACGGCATGAATGTAATAAAGTGCCCTTCTCTAACAATATTCTAAATTATTCAGGTTTAAGACACAATATTCAGATTTTTCACCGACTCAAACCGACTTATTAACATATGTGGTTGGAAGTAATAAATTTATAATTAAGACATCTTTAGTTCAGTGGTGCGAGTGGGGAAAAGACTTCTCGGTAGGTAAACATACACTGTTTCGTTTTTTATGGAGAAAATTGAAAAACCCTATTGACAATCTCCTATACACAATCCCCTACATGGAGAAATATGCCACGTTCATGAATAAGAAGATCCACTTTTGTAAACATTTCCATTCCCTCCAAATAGATTTTTTCTGCCCGGCTTCCCTGAGGTATAATCGACAAGTAAATGATGCCACATTTCTGTGTTGGAGCTGCAGTTTAACACGGGGGCGTGCGCCAGGGTCTCACACACGCAGGGGTCTCGCTGCCACTTTCACAAGACTGACATATTCATAGGTCTGTATGAATTTTATTAGGGATTGGTTTCCCCAGCAGGATAACACAAATGCTACAATGATTAAAGGATATTTGAGCTTAAATGGAGTTTACCAAAAAGTATACACTGAAAAAAACCTCTAAAATACCAAAAAAAGAAAAAAGAAAAAAAGATGATGAGTGGCTCCTCCAATGGTCACTTGGGGCTAAAAAAAACCTCTTTAAAGAAAAAAAAAAAAATTTCAATTTTGATTTCAAATTACAAATAAAATAAGTAGTGAAATGAAGGCGTCCTCATCGCCTAAACAACTGAGCAATTGTTAGAGTTTCCATTTAAATAGGATACTTTTTCCCCAGTCTAGCTGTATTCTGGGCTCCAGGGCAGCTCCATTAAATAATGCTAGACACTGAACATATCCTAACACTGCTTCTTCTTTCAGTAAATACAGACACTGGCCGCTTTCTAAAGAGGCCTGTGTTCAGCAGACGAGGGTCGGGTGAAGCCGGAAGAGGAAGGCGGCAGTGCAGCCTTTGGTTTTCTTCCAGCTATCACCGGGCCGCAGTTTCTGAATGAATCTTGTTAGAGATTTTAAAATGGCACAAGACACTTGTTTCCTTAATGTTCAGTCTTGCAACACAAAAATGTCATTTCTCTTATTTGCATGTTGACTACTAATTAAATGAATTTGACAAAAATTAAGACAAGGATCGGTTAAACAGGGTCACAAATTATTTCCTGCTCTTCCCATCACGGGAGTGTAGATCCTCAGCCCTCAAATCCGGGCTGGCCTGTGACTTGCCTTGACCCAGGGACAGGAAGGTCCTAGTTATGTGACCTGCAAGTCGGGGCCTCAAGAGGCTGCTGTCCTGCTGTCCCCACCTCAACTGGCAAGACTGTTCCATGAAACCTGGCTCTCCTGCCGAGTCGGCCACTAGAGGCCTTGGAACATCCACAGGTAAGTGAGACAGTCTTGGGTCACCTGCCAGGTGCAGCTGCAGGTGACCGGAGCTGCACGACTGACCCCAGGAGGGAGCCACCAAGTTCTGTCAGCTGCAGCCAGCACAAATTGCCGAAACGTGAACAATAAAGTTATGCTTTAAGTCATTAATTTGCAGGTGGTTGTATGGCAATAGATAACCGAGAAAACAGTCCTTAAAATCATTTAGATGACAAAATATCTTCTAAAATGTGTCATGTGGATATAAGGTTTCCCTTGTATCAAGTGCAGCCAAAGCTATATAAGCAGAGAAGGAACAGAAAATGTGGGCAGGCTGCCATGATAAGGCAAATGCATACAGCAAGTATTTTGATTTACTATCTTTTTTTTCCAGAAAAAAAGCTGGATTCATCATGTCACAGAAGAAATTTAAGAATTTAGAGAAATTTCTCCAAGGTATATTCTAAAGCCAACTCTTTTTTTAATTTTTATACTCACCCAAGGGTATTTTTTCCATTGCTTTTCAGAGACAGTGGGGGGTGGAGGAGAGACTGATGTGAAAGAGACATATCGATTGGTTGCCTCCTGCACGTGCCCTGACGGGGGCCGGGGACTGAGCCTGCAACTGAGGTACTTGCCCTTGTCCAAAATTGAACCCGGGACCCTTCGGTTCATGGGCCGATGCTCTAACCACTGAGGCAAACCAGCCAGGGCTAAAGCCAACTCTTATTTCAAGTCTCCACTAACTGAAATCAAGGGCTTTCTAGGGGCCTCCCAGTGCGCTGTGATCTATGACTCAGGAGACAGAGGAATCATACACATTTTACACACAGCATAATTAGAAAGCAGAAATACCAGCTTACTAAGGAGTAAATAATGCTAACTGCTAGGGCTTATCGATCAAAATAAAAATGCAGTGATCTTCAGAAGAATGAGAGAGGCCTGGTTTGGAGCAGTGTGAGAGGCTTTGGCTTCAGGACAGGTGGCTGGCTGGGGTGTGGTGAGAGGTGAGGGGATGGAGACTCACACAGAAGCCAGAGCCAGCAGGATGCGGGCTGCCTCACTCAGGCTGCGTGCGGGACAGGCAGGCATGAGGTTGCCGGCAAAATAAAATTAGATTTATGTTTTAGAAAGAAGTTTTCTGTTCTTCTAATCTGCCATGAGTTTATCTTTGTGAGGCTAAATATAGCTTTTGACCACTTTTACATATAAATATAAGGTTGTGTGTGGGTATAAGTATATATGAGTAAGGTGTCGGTACTGAATTGTAAAAAACAAAGCTGCTTTAATTGACTGAATTCAGTCAATATTCCGCTGGCTTCAGTGATGGAATCCCTTTCATTTACTTGTTCAGATCTAGGTGTCTGGGTTATGAAATGGCTCACAGGGTACAAGAAATATATGAATACATCAGGTAAAAATAAAAACAGTGGGAGAGCAGTTCTTAATTTAAATGACAGGAGTGATAACAGACTAAGGAAGTGAATCATTTTCAAAAACACAATTTATTGAACTTAATTTAACATCCCCTCCGTCAGGAGCCAGAGGGGCCGCAGACAGAGCGGATCCCTGCATCCTGCAGGAGCAGCTCAGCCTGGGGAGAACGTCGATCAACGTGCAAACCTCCTGCTCCAAAAACCGGCAAACAGTAGTAAGGAAAAAAATATTTTTCCTCAAATCTTAGGCAAAGCACTTCATTGTATTACTTTGAAGAGATTTCCAGTTGTGTTAAAAGACAATAGTCTGCTTAACTTCAGTCTTAACCTCTAAGGTTCCTGGGCCACAGAACATGAGATTCCCCGACAGAGTAAGAAGGTTGCGGGACAGAAGGCGGCTCTGCACGCGACCGTGAGTGCCACCCCTTCGGAACATTCCCTTCCCTCCCGACCTGGCACCTTTACTCCACCAGCAGCTGCGAAGTGAGGCCCAGCAGCCCGTCTCCCCAGACAGGGGCCCCACCAGAGCAGGTCATATTCTTTTTAGGAACAAGGTCGCTGTGCCTGGCCAGCGTGGCTCAGCAGTTGAGCATAAGCCCATGAACCAGGAGGTCACAGTTCGATCCCCGCTCGGGGCACATGCCCGGGTTGCAGGCTCGGTCCCCAGCAGGGGGCGTGCAGGAGGCAGTGGGTCTGTTACTCTCTCATCACTGATGTTTCTATCTCTCCCCCTCTCCCTTCCTCTCTCTGAAATCAATAAAAACATATTTTTTTTAAAAATGAAGTACATCAGGCTCCCTATAAAGATCAAATGCTATCACAGGCACACACACAAATTAAGAAAAAGAACAGATGCCAAGTGCCTACCAGCTGGCAAAGGATGAGAGAAATGAATCTCTTTAAAAAATATTGCGTTGCTAAAGAAAATAGAGACTAAGTTTTTTACATCATTTTGCTAGTTTTCCCGAGATGATCAGGACATGCCTCGCTTTGTTCAATATAATATTTAAAACAAGCCCATGTAGCTCCTCTCACATGAAACTGCGGCTCCTGGGCGCCGGGTGTCAAGCAGCCGAGTTCCTCGGAGCACACGATGCCCGGCTACAGCTGAGCTTCGCTGCCCAGGCTGGGGAAGCCTCAGCACTCGCCATCTTCACCCAATATTAATTTTATGATACCTTGTGCTCAAAGAAGCGTCTTGCCTAAAAGTGAATGTGACTTTGTTTGCCTGACTACAGTTTTAACAACCATGTGATGTGCTTGATGGGTACTGTTTTGGAAGAGAAAAGCTTTTGGATTTTTTCTCAGAAGAGGGCAGGTACATCTTGAGCTCCTGGGAACGTCCCCGCAATTGCACGAGTCGCCTGGGGCGGGCCCTTCCCGAGTGCTTCTGAAGGGCAGAGCTTTCAAACAGGTGGCAGCGCGTGTCTCCAGGGCTGAGCCGAGCGCCGTGCCCCGGCAGACACAGCGCCTCGAACCCCAGCCCGACGCTTTTTTGCTACAATGTTCTTGGCCGTTCCTCATCCACCAGGTTCCAAGACAATCTGCTCAGAGCGGCCCGTCCACTGCCAGGTGCTTGAAATCTCAGCATGGGCAGGGGGAGAGAGGGGCGTTGGGCACCCTCAGAGGAGACATGGCATGCAGGCTGCTCAGCTCTGACCCGGACTCTGCTCAAAACACGTCTTAAAGGAAAGCCCCCCTTTCCAGGCTGGGCGTGGATGGACATTTTCCACTCCCCTCCCGATGACGCACAGCGCCCCGCTGTCCCAAGTGCACCGAGGGCAGAAGGGGCGCCCACGTGCTTAATGTTCGCTTCTGTGCCCAGCAGCCCGAGGAGAGGGGCCGGGGAGCTCAGGCATCTGCTGCTGATTCCACTCATTCCACTCCTCGTGTCCAAACACCTACTCACCAGGGTTCCAGTACCAAACTGGTCACATCCACCCAACCAAGATCAGAGTCACACTTTGCCAGGGGAGGACTCGGTCTTTGGCCACCCTGGGATTTGTGTATGCCCACCCCCCATTTGTGCAGAATCCCTGCTCCTCAAATCTCTCTGAGCCTGACCCCGGCTGTCATGGCCATCTGGTGGCTGGGACCACCACTGTCCCCCGGATAAGCTCCAGGGCTTTCCGTGAGGGAGACTGCATGCCTGCGCTGAGGGGTCCAGCTTTCCTCTGACCCTGTAGGTGGGGTGGGTCCTACAACTGCAGGGGGCCTCAGAACGGGAAACGAAGGGCACAGGGCTAGGATGAAGCTGAGACGAGAGGCCAAACGCCGATTTCCAAATCGCAGGTGTGGAGCAGTTAAAGAAAAAGCTCAGTCACGCTGATGCTGGACAACAGCCACGGAACAAAACCCACACGAGTCCTATAAAGTGCTTCTCTTAAATCTTGCAATAAGTGAAGCAGACAAACCAGAGAGGCTACACCTATGAGTAACTGTGCTTTCAATTTGACCACGAGAAAGTAATACAAGGTTCACGTGTGTTCTGAAAGGTCAGTTTACGGCATCTGTTGACTCTGAGCTGTGTCTCTTGAGACACTCTGACAGGCACGTTTGTAACCCGCCACGACTCTCTCCTGGTCGGGGCGTTTCAGGAAGAGTTTTCTGAGATCTCTCACTTCACAGCCCGAGCAGCAGAGTCAGCAGCAGCGTGCGGCAAACAAAGCCGCCTCTGCTCTGGAAAACACTGCTCTGCCCAGGTCACCCCAGCACCGGGCCTCACTGCGGGAGTGACGCAGACGTGCCGGAAGAAATCAGTTATATCTTAAGGGTGCGGAGCAGAGGAGACCTGAAAAGAGCAAGCAAGGCGAAGCTCCTCAGCAGAGCTCCAGCACTGAGCCGTGCGTCTGGGACTTTGGTAAATGGCACCTGAAACATCTGATCAGCTGTACCTCTGGTCAGTTGTTTTGTCTTTTCTTTCAGTGATTTATAGCAATGATCCCAACAGTAACATTGCCACACTTTGCATGACTGATCTTGGATTTACTGCTTAGATTTAAGTTCCATTATATGCCCAGATTTTCTTCGAAAAACTCATGTTGTGCAAAGAGATCATGACAAAGTGGATATACTCAATACCCATGGTGATAAAGGGCAACAAAGTGTAACAGGTCTTTTGTCATTTTTTTAAAGATGTGGCTAAAAATTCTGCTAAATAATATACTAACGTAAATATGCAAAGATGACAAATGATTGTGAGTAGACTCAGGCACACCAGTCTCAATATGTATACTTTAGAGCGATTTAGTGGAGAAGTGACATGTATGGGAAAAGGTAGCTATTAAGCCAAATATATACTCAATTGCCCAGAAGTTAGCTTTGGGGGAAAAATCCCTGAAAAGAACCAACAACAATGACCTATTTAAAAATACTCTGCAGTAGCAGTAAGTCTATACAAATGTGTTATATAAATGTACGTATTTGTACACTTTCAGCAAGAGTGAACTTTCATGCAAAAGTAAACTAAAAGCAGAAAGCTGGTTTCTGTGATTACTCAATGAAATATTTTAAGTAGATGCGAAGTGTAGCCATTTTTTCAGGTGATTTCTTCAGAAGTTACTTTGTGACACTTTATTATGTTTTAAGGAAACAAAACATCAAATACTCAGTGCTGAAAATGTCAGTTTTATTGGCATCATAGGTTATGGAACTAACATCAGCGAGATCAGCCACTCATCTTGGAAAGACTTTAAAAATGAAGTTTGGAGTTTCAAATCCATAACATAAAGCAAAATCTCTCACCTTCTGTATTCTGACATTCACTAGGTTCAACATCTGGTAATACATCCTAAAATACATATTTTATTCCCACTGCAACATCTGTGGACATACCGACGCCCTTGGCACGAGGACCAAGGTGGGTCGCTGTGTCTAGGGCAGGATTAGCGTGGGGATGGAGCTGACAAGTTCTTGTTATATTATTGGTGATAGGTTGTGCTTTTAACTACACCTTATGTTTTAGCTGACAGTAATAGCCCACTGGGCCTCAAAGAGACCTGTCGAGTGGAGATTAAAAGGCAGGGCTGCCCTAGCTGCACCGGCGTGGCTCAGTGGGCTGAGCGCCGTCCCATCGGCCACCAGTTCCTCGCGGGTCGCGTCCGCCTGGAGTAATAAACGGCTCCGGTGAAGAGGACAGGGGTGGATGCACAAGAGCAGAGGGGCTACTCGGGCACTCAGAAGAGGGGCCCGCGGGGCCGGTCCCCGAGTCTGCCCAGCACGGTCGGCGCCGTCTAGTCCTCGCCGTCCAGGCAGCTCGCGGCCCGGGGGGAGCTCGCACCAGGTGTCGCCCACGTTCTGTTCACGGCACCTCCAGAGGGCGCCGGGCTGCTGAGGGGCAGTCAGGGCGCCTCCTCCCCTCTCGGGAGGCCCTCCCTGGGGGTCCCAGCTGCCAGCCCCTTTCCGTGTAACTGCTTTTCCGATGTATCCCGTTTGTGTAAATTATGTAGCAACGTTAATTTCTCAGCATTCTTCCTAGGGAGGCAGTTTTCTCTGGGTGACAAATTCTCAAGGACAAAAGAAGAAAGAAGTAATTGAAACAAATTCAGTCCTCAAGAGGTAACTGTCAAATAACAGGGTCAGAAAAAGAAATGTGACCGCAGCTTCTACCTCGAGCCAGAGACGGCTTCATTTATTATTTACTGTTTTCTCTGACTGCTTTGAATTGATTCGAAAGTAATGAATCCATGTGTAGGCAAGAAAAGTTTGACAGTGACTTGTTTGGACTAAAATATTCAAAGCCTTTCCATGATTTTTAAATAGGCTTCTATTTGAAAGAATAATAAAAGCCGGGAGGGACTGACTCCCATTTAAAGCCCGTCAGCTGCATGAGCCACGTGCGGGGCAGCAGACAGCGGGCTGAGCGCCCGCAGGGAGGGAGCCGCACGGGCGAGGGCTCTGGGCGTGGCCGGCAGGCAGGTCGGGCTCAGCCATCCTGGGATGGCAGAAACACCTGGCTTTTGCCCCGAGGGACGCCCCGCAGGGCCGCCAGAGGTCAGTCAGGGTGATCTCAGCCAGGGTGACGGTGGGGACGATGAACTCGCTACACTGATTTTATAATAAAGTGTTAGTTTCTATATCTCAGCACATATATTCAGCCTTTCTCCCACAAAAATTAAATTAAAAGTATGATAATTCCTCTCCCACTCTAACCTAACCACTTTTTTGAAGCAAACACAAATGTCCTGTATTTTAAAAGAGGGCACCCTATGGAATAAAAATAATATCTATTTTTATTTTAAATAATGGGAAATTTCAACATATACCAATGTAGAGATACTGTAATGAACCCCATTTCCCAGCCTCAACCACTGCCAACATATGGCAATTGTGCTTCATCTAAATTCCCACCTGAAAATCCTAAATACATAAGCACTCTACCAATATCACACTTAAAAAATTGTCAAAGATTCACTTAATGCTCACTAATAGTATTCTCTGATTATATAATAAATGCTATTTTATTATTGATTTGTTCAAATCAGGACCAAAATGAGGTCCACACACTGCATTATTTAGCTTTTGTTCTCTTAATCCACGAGTCCCCCATTTTCCCCTTTGTGGAAGGTCCCGCTTTATTTTTCATCTTTTCTGCTAATGTCTTTGACAGTGATTGATGATCACTGCCCACATTCATTATTTCTTTCAAGGGTTTTAAAAAGCAGTGATGTTCTAAGTTTATCATTTCTTCATCAGTTATTAACTGGAATTTTTCTAAAAATGTAACATTTCCCTCACCAATTTCTTGGTACAGCTGGAGACACACTTTGCAAAGGAAAGGCAGGAAAAAAATGCTTCAGTCTTTCCCTTTATTTACCAGTTTTCAGAATACAGAGTGAGTTCCTAGCATTCTCCAAAAGTTAACAATCTCATAGTATTACAAACCCACAGAATTGCAACACCGTTCCCAACAGCTGAAGTCCATCGAGGTTGGCTCAGAGTTTTTGGCTCCCTTGTTGTTGGTGAAGCAAGATGCTCCAGGTTCGGCCTGAATGTTTCCTGCCCAGACCTGGCATATTGGTCCCTGAGGAAATCTTTCCTCCAAATGGTAAATGGTTCTTAGATACCAAAATCTGCATGCCTGGGATGCTCACTGCTCTTAGGTTAGTTGCCAGAGATGGAGGTAACAGTGAAGTCACAGAGAGGAGAGTCTGGCGACCCACTGGCACCTCTTACGCATGCAGAAGTGTGTAAAGTCCACTGGACAATAATTTCTGTCATTTGAAAACTGCTTAAAAGAAATAAAATTTGGATCCACAACATCTAGAATCACTTTCACTTTGTGTTTAACATCTTACACAAAGAAGTGAAAGAGAGAAAATGCTTTATATTAAACTGAATTAGATGAAACGATGTCTGCAAGGCCCTGGCTATGTCTGACTGATCGCAGGTGCTTCCTCCGAGTGACGTCCTCTGGCCCACCCTCTGGGCAAGCAGCAAAGCCAGACTGGAAGCAACACTGCAGCTACCTCTTGACTCAGCCCAGCTTCGTATTTAGTTCACATACTGTAATTCAATTTTACTTCAAATTTTTTCTCTAAAATAAAAATAAATATGCTTTGAGATTAAACTATAATAACTTTATGTGCATCCACAGAGGCTGGTAGCAAAACAAGCATTTATTGACAGTCTGTAGCTGAACACTACCTTAAACATGACTGAATATGACTACTATTAATATAATATAATAAAAATAATAATGAACTATTTCTTGGATGCTTACTATATGCCAGGTATCTACAAATAGCCACGTACCCACTGTTAATAGAACTTTTTTTCAGTTCTCTCCTTTCTTCATAAATCTTTGAGACAGCTGGAGAAATACATATTCATGTCCTCTCTGCATCTTTCTTGCCCTGGGGCCCTTCCTACCAGGCACACTCTGGGGAGCTGTCCCGATGCTGAGTTGGACCCAGTCTGTGCTTTGGCTCAAGGCTGATCTGAGGTAGGTGGTGCTATGGTTTTGCATCAGAGGCCATGGAGAGGTCACTCAAACGGGTGGAGAGCTTGTAGGACAGAACTTGTCCAACTTGATTAAATGACCAGAAAACAGATGATTAAGTGATGTTGACATAAAATATTTACTAAATAAAATTTAGACAATGGAGGTATCTGGAGGGGGAATATCACTCCTAAGAATGCAAGCAATGTTGAGATGTCATTGTTTCTGTTTGGGGATAAAGTTAGCCCAATTAACCAAACAAAACGAGATGTTATTTATAATTATCTATATGTAGTATGTTTTAAACAACTTCACAGGAATCACTGAATTTCACATGTATGTGCTCAGGGGACCAACCAACTATGAATCTACTGGGTGGGGCAAAAGTAGGTTTATAGTTTTTCACATGGAAAATAATACAATGATTGATAAATAATAATACAAAAATAAACTGTTTCGCATACTCACAACTGTAACCCTACTTTTGCCCACCCGGAATGGAAGCAAGTCCCCTGCTAAGGCAGCCTGCCCCATGGCCACCACGGAGCATTATCTAGCTAGAGATTCTTCTGAGTTAGAACCAAAATGTAAAGATAGCTAAAAAATTGTGTTTGAACCCAGTATCTTACATTTACCCTTCATATTTTAGAACACAGTCCTCATGAAGTAGTTTAATACATTTTAAAGGGTAAAACCAGGCACACATAGGTAACTACTGGTTATTTTTTCAGTTTTGGACCATCATTTCTGCCAAATCATTGAGGCCAGAAGTAAAGATTTTTTAAGTGTTTTTGAGGAAACAATCTTAATGACTATTTATAGATCATAAATAGCTGGCAAAAGATGCATTTGAATGTAAACCAAAATTAAAATGTTTTAAATTATCTAAATGCTGCCAGATATTTAAAAAAAGATTTGTACTAGAAAATGTTGAGTTTCCATATGCACGTATATTCACTAGGCTCCCTCACTCCCTCTTTTATTCTCACTCACATTGCAAGAATGCATACAGCTCGGTATGGCGTATAAAACCAACTGCGACGGACAGTCACCGAGGTCTTCAGTGATGAACAAAACACCTGTTGGGATCTTCCTTAATCTCAGCCTTAGGTTAATGAGGTTGAAACAAAACTATTTTAAACAGAATTATGTGTACTACAATTGTCACTATCACTGCCATATATCCCTTCTGCCCTGCTCCTGCCTGAGCCCTGCCACGTGCCCTCCCATAGCTGCTGTGTGAAGGACCCATCAGTCCCGTGGACCCAGATGGCCCACATCTCTGGGCCTTAGTGTTTCTCTTAACAGATGTGTACATTCAACCGCCCACTGGCCCCCTCTACTTGATGATCCAGTCAGGTATCACTCAAAACATTAAAGCATATTTATCAGCACCACGCTTCCTCAATTTTCCCTGCTTTTATCTCTCACTCAAAAAAATGGCACCATTGCTATCCTACCATCTCAGCCAGAAACCTAAAGCTACATTTTTTCACTTTCTTCGTCACACTGTGCATTTCAGCCGGCTCCCAAGTCCTACATATTCAGCCTCATTCATGTTGCACAAACGCACGCCTTCATCCCAGCCCTGCCATGCCTCAGAGCAGGCTTGAACAATTCTCTCAGGCCACTGCTGTGGACCCGACATTCTTTCTCCCTCTCCAGTCCTTCCCCAACCCTCAAGAGCCTCCATGCTACAGCTGGCGCTCTCTTCCTATGATGTGAACTTTCCAGTTACCTCCCCCACCCCCGTGGTCAGAACCACGCGCACAGTCCGACGCCCCTGCACCCAGGGCTGGCTCAGGCGATCGACACTGGCAGTTTCCAGAACACAGCATGCCCTCGTCATCCGTGTCTGCACACACTGTTCCTGTTAGAAGGAGGCCCGCTCTCTCCTACTGGCCTAATGTGTGCTTGCGCTTCAGGATTCAGATCAACTTTAAGACTCAGAGTGACATTTCCTTCCTGAAGACGCCCCGCCCAGCTCCGTTGGAAGTCCCACCTCTCTCTTCCCACAGCCGGACAGACTTCCCTGTCAGGACTCCGTGAAATGTCCTTGCTGCCCGCCTGTTCCGCTTCCTCTAGCGAACTGTGAAGGTGGACACTGTCTTTGAATCTACAGTCCTTGTTTCTAACACATGGGTTCGCAAGCCTCATCCATTTCACTGTATTAAAATTATTGCTACACCAAAGACCTTTTGTTTATGGAGAGATCTATGATATATGTGTGTGTGTGTGTATAATATGATATATATCAGGTTAAAACTTAAAACAGAGAATTTAAAAAATAATTTAAAGTAATAGCAGTCCAATTACATACAAATAATATAATATAAAATAATATAACTATAATTTTGTTGAAAAGAGGTTGTATTTTCTAAAATAAAAAATTATTGGTAAGAGCAGCACTACTTTACAATTTTGCAGATTATATTAATGTCTGGATTTACAGAGGATGACTAGATTCTGGTTTCTGCTCCCAAATTCGGTGTCATGAGATACATTGTTTTCATGGAAATACATGAAGAAAATCCAGCTTCACACAGATATATAGTTAAAAGAGTAGTTTTTCAATAGTTTTTTTAAGACAATTGTGGGTATTTTACTTTGAAAATACACCTACACTTAACAGTGTGGTTTCTTAAACATGAGATCCACTCAGATGTGGGCTCTACGACTGTACCTATGAAGTTTTCACTCCGTGCCATATCAAAACCCACTGCATTTTGAGTGAATCTTCTGCCTGTGGATGAGCTGGCAGCATCGTGCATTTTTAAAAAACTTTGGTTCACTGAATTATGCTTACCTACCAAATTTCAACACATTTCATTACATAATACAGAAAGTCACATTAATTAATACTACCACCTGTCTCATCAGGAAACCCTTAAATATTATAATGCTGTCAAACTCACACTGTGGATATAATTTTTCCAAAATTTTAATTTTTTTACTTGAAAGTAAGGTTGAATTTTGCCTTTGGCAACAAGTACTGTCAACTATTTTCCTTGGAGTGACAGTTCATTTGATTCACTTTTGAGAAAATTCCTGCAAACACCCATCAGAATAACTAGCTTGTCTATTAGTGGTTTCCTCAAGTACAAATGGCCTTTGCTGAAAAAAGCAGCCAGTTCAGTTTGCCTTGGAAACAAGTGCTCTCCTTTTATTCAAGACAAGCATCTTGCTTCAGCATGAAACAGAAACTTATATACACCTCACACTGTGCACACAGAATATTATAGAGCTGCGTACTCAGGCCAAAGATTTAACAATATTAGTTGGCTTTTAAAAATTTTATTATTTTTCATTTATACTTGACATATAATATTATATTAGTTTCAGGTATACGACCCAGTGGCTAGACATTTATATAACTTATGAAGTGATCCCTCAATAATTTGCCCACTCATCTGACACCATGCATAGTTATTACACTATCATTAACTATATTCCCTGTGCTGTACTTTATGTTCCTGTGACTAGCTACCAATTTGTGCTTCTTAATCCCTTCCCCCCTTTTAACCATATCCCCCAGCCCTCCTCCTACCTGGTAACCATCAAAATGTTCTCTGTATCTATGAGTTTATTTGTTTTGATCATTCATTTATTTATTTATTTTTTTAGAATCCACATATAAACGAAATCATGTGGTATTTGTCTTTCTTTGTCTGACTTATTTCACTCCACATAATACTCTCTTAGCATAATCCATCCATGTCATCGCAGATGACAAGGTTTCATTCTTTTTTATGGCTGAGTCATACTCCATGGTATTGATGCACCACTTCTTTATCAGTCATTTACTGATGGGCACGTAGGGTGCTTCCATATCTTGGCTGCTGTAAATAATGCTGTAGTGGACATAGGTATGTATATGTCTTTTCAAATTAGTGTTTTGGATTCTTCAGATAAATACCCAGAAGTGGAATTGCTGGGACTTTCTTTGTCTCTTGTTATAACCTTTGTTTTAAAGACTATTTTGTCTGGTGTACGAATTGCTACCCCAGGTTTTTGTTTGTTCGTTTCCATTTACATAGAATACCCTTTTCCATCCTTTTACCTTCAGTCTGTGTGTGTCCTTCGAGCTGGAGTGTGTCTCTTGTAGGCAGCATACGTCAGGGCCTTTTTTTTTTTTAATCCATTCAGCTGCTCTATGTGTTTTGATTGGAGCATTGAATCCATTTACATTTAAAGTAATTGCTGATAGATAAGGAGTTATTGCCATTTTATTATTCATAGTTTTGATCTTTTTTCCCCCCTTCTTCTTAAAGAAGTCCCTTTAACTTTCTTGTAATATTGGTTTGGGGATGATGAACTCCTTTAGTTTATTCTTGTCTGCCAAGCTCTTTTTCTGTCCTTTGATAATTTGCTGGGTACAGCTTTTTTTCTGTCCTTTGATAAATGACAGTTTGCTGGGTACAGTAATATTGGTTGTAGGTCCCTGCTTTTCATCACTTTGAATATTTCTTGCCACTCCCTCTGGCCTGGAAAGTTTCTGTTGAGAAATCAGCTGACAGTCTTATGGGAGCTCCCTTGTAGGTAACTAACAGCTTTTTTGTTGTTGCTTTTAAGATTCTCTCTTTGTCTTTATCATTTGCCATTTTAATTATGATGTGTCTTGATGTGGGCCTCTTTAAGTTCCTCTTGTTTGGGACTCTCTGTGCTTCTTGGGCCTTGTGTTTCTATTTCCATTGCCAGGTTAGGAAGTTTTCTGTTATCATTTCTTCAAAAAGGTTCTCATTCTCTTGTCCCCTTTCTTCTCCTTCTGGCACCCCTTTGATGCTAATGTTGGTACGCTTGATGTTGTCTCAGAGGCCCCTGAAACTATCCTCATTTTTTGAATTGTTTTTTCTTTTTGATGTTCTGATTGCATGTTGTCTGCTCATTCAGTCCTCTGCTTCATTTCATCGTCTGTTTATTCCCTCTAATGTATTCTTTTTTTAAAAAAATATTTTTATTGATTTTTAGAGAGAGAGGAAGGGAGAAGGATAGAGAGATAGAAACATTGATGAGAGAGAAACATCTGTCGACTGGCTCCTGCTGGGGATCGAGCCTGTAACCCGCTCATGTGCCCTGACAGGGAATCGAAACAGTGACCTCTTGGTCCATGGGTCCCCACTCAACCAATGAGCCACACCAGTTGGGCCCCTCTAAAGTATTCTATATTGTAGTTATTGTATTTTTTATTTCTGATTGGTTCTTTTTTATATTTTCAATCTCCATTTTTATGTTTCCCACCTCTTTGTTGAAGTTCTCACTGAAGTCATTGAGCATCCTTATAACCAGTATTTTGAATTCTGCATCTGGTAGGTTATTTGTCTGCATTTTGTTTAGTTATTTTTCTGAAGTTTTTCTTATTGCTGTTCTTTCATTTGGGACACGTTTCTTTGCCTCCTCATTTTGGCTGCCTCCCTGTGTATGTGTCTATGTATTAGGTAGAGCTGTTACGTCTCCCAGTCTTGATAGAGTGGGCTTATGTAGTAGGTGTCCTGTAAGATCCAGTGACACAGTCTCCCTGGTCACCTGAGCTGAGTGCTCCAGCTATGTCCCTTGTGTGGGTTGCATGTGCCCTCCTGTTGTAGTTAAGCCTTGATCACTGTTGGCATGTTAGTGGGACAGAGTGACTGTCAGGCTAACGGATTGTGAGGACTAGCTGTGACTACAGTGGAGAAGCTGAAGTATAGAAGCTGACTTCATGGACCGGCCAGGTGTGGCTCAGTGGTTGAGCATCCACCTAGGATCCAGGAGATCGTGGTTCGATTCCCGGTCAGGGCACATGCCTGGGTTGCGGGCTCGATCCCCAGTCAGGGGCGTACAAGAGGCAGCCGATCAATGACGACTCTCTCATCATTAATGTTTCTCTCTCCCTCTCCCTTCCTCTCTCTGAAATCAATAAAGATATATTTTAAAAAAAGAAAGAAACTGACCTCATGGAGCAGGATTTGCTTTAGGGGGCTCTGGTGACTCAAGTCTGCCCTTAGAGTGCGTCACTCAGGGATGTGGTTGGTGGTACTATGGTGTGGTTTGAAGCTGGTCCCTGGGTATGTTGGTTCTGGGGCCTCTTGGGAGGTAGAGGCCAAGGTCAGCTGCGGCCTGTGCCCTGCCTGAGGCAACTTGATATGAGCTACAAAGTGATCTGCAGATGCTTCCCACTTGTGCTGAACTTGAGGTGCCTGGGAGAGGCTAAGTCGTGAACTGAGACCAGCTGCTACTAGTACCGGGCTTGGGGCTGCCCAGCAAGAGGTACAAAGTATGCCAAAGCTAATGCTGCTTGTTTGGGGTTTGTGAACCTTTGAGAGATTTTAGAAAAGTCCACAGCATGAACCAAGAGAAGTAATTTGTATAAAAAAGCCACTGGAAGTGGCTTGGGTGGGCCCACAGGTTGGATGGGGTGGGTCTCAGGGAATCACCAGGACAGGGCTAATAGCGTTAGCCAGGTCAGTGGAGACTCAGATACGGCACCTGTGAGGGGAGGGCTCAGCAAAGGAACAATGGCTCTGCCAGCACTTCTGTCTGGAAGAAAGCTGCCCCCCAGCTCTCCCCAATGCCAGACAGTTCCTCCCTGTGTGTCCCTGGTGCTTTTTGAGCTGCTGCCCAGTGCTGGAGCTCAGAGGGAGTGAGTCTGAGTCAGTCCATGCCTGGGCCCTTTAAGAGGAACGTCTGAGACTCCAGCAGCCTCCATCTCAGCCACAATCCCTACTGGTTTTAACAGCCAGAAGTTATGGGGGCTTCTCTTCTTGGCACCAGAACTTTGGGACATGGGGTCTGGTGTGGGGCTAGAACCTCTTGCTCCTCAGGGGGCACCTTGGTAGCTGAGATATCCCTCCTGATTTTTAATTCCCACACATGGGTGTGGACCAGCCAGTTCTGCATCTCAGGCCCTGCCTACCCATCTTGATGTGGCTTCAGCTGTAAATCCTGTTATAGGGCTTCCGTTCAGCTAGACTTCAGGTGGTTCTCAATGATGGTTGTTTTGTGGTTTAGTTGTAATTTTTATGTGGTCCTGGGAGGAGGTGAGCAGTGTTTACCTACTCTGTCTTCTTGACTGGAAGGTACCATCTTAATAGTTGGCTTCTTTTTAACTGCTCTGTCACAAACATTCTTAAATGAAGCACATGTGGGCAAGGTATAGTGGAGAGTTCACGGAGAAGTGCAGCCCATGTTCCTGCCTTGATTCCTGCTAAGGAACCAGCAGTTTGACTTAATATTGCTTTTATACCATCAGTGCAAATGTCCACATGGTAAATGTCATTTCAGCATTTGAACCTGCAACTCACAGCTCCCAGACCACACTTGGAAAACTGCCGATCTAGAGGACACCTAGGACATAGTGGCACTCAGAGCACTATGGACAAAGGGCTGAATGAGGAATCCCTGTGGGTTTCATCCATAACAACAGGATAGTCCTATTGCTTGTCCAGAGGACACATGGGAATGTGTACGTGTGTATGTGTGTGTGCACCATGGAGACCCTGAGTCAAAGTTAGAATAAAAACAGACTTTGTGCCAAATGTTTCCATTCTGATTTATGAATAAACTACACTGATAGAATTAAGTTACTTCATTAATTGCACCATTTTCAACTAAAAAGGGAATATAACATTTTTCCTCATATTAATGTAGACACTTGTCATTAATGCTATTTTAATTATTTTGAAAAGCAATTTATCTACATAATACTTAACTGAGCTACTGTTGTGAAATTATAAAAGATAGGATAGCTCTGGTTGGTGTGGCTCAATGGAAGAAATCCTTGGGGAAGGATTAACAACAACAATGATAAAATAAAATGAAAAATTGGGACGGACAAAGATGAAAAGATTTAAAAGAGCCACTCAATACTGAGTCAGGAATACTGACAGGTGAGCACGGTGTGTTGTAGGAGATACAGCCCCATCCCCTCACTGTGTCTATATTACTTCCTTTACCAGTGAGTTGGCCACAAAATAGGTAGATCTTACTGTTACATATATCAGAAACTCAGGATTTTTTGCCACAGCCCCTAAGGTCTCATTCTCTTACACACTCATCTCATTTGAATGGCCTGTAAACCTGACCACATGTTAAATTTAGCTTATAAGCATATGTCAGTGGCTGGCACTGCGTGTGCATGTCCAGAGAGAAGCGCGACGACGGCTCCAGTGTGGAAACACTGACTACACAGGCAGAGAGAAGGTTACCTCTATAATTTTGCTGGCACTGTGTGAAAGGAAAGCAGAAAAGCAGGTAAATTAACTTGTTTCGGGGGTCCCCTCTTCCAGAAAGGTATTGCATTTTGTACTATTACAGATTGACAAGTGCAATCTTGGGAAAGTTCACCAAGGAAACTTCAAAGGCAGCAAGAATTCCTGACAAAATATTGTGTAACATATTAGTGTAGTTTGTTTAAGGAGCCCTTGGCCTGGGACTGTCAAATTGTGCAGGTACAGACTAAACAGGTGCCAGGGCAGACAGGCGGGGACTGTCGGCGGAGGAGGTTGCCAGCAGCCAGCGTGGAGGCTCCTCTGGCCTTAAGGAAGCAGGCGCCCTCCGGCACTGAGAGCACACGCCGAGGGCGTGCTCCCCTCCCCTTCGCTAACACTTCCCTCACCGGCTCTTGAAAAGCCACTGTGACCCCTGCTGATCTGTGGAGGCAGAGTGCCCAATTAAATTACTTTCATTATAAAAGCGCATAGAGCCAAATACTTTTTATAGCACACAATTCTAAATCTATAATAGGAAAAGTAGCACAAAAGCTTTTTAAAATTAAATAGCGACTTTTGAACAATTGGTGATACACAAAAGGTCACAGAGAGCACTTCACTGTTAAGCATACAATTGGCAAAGAAATTATGAACCCGGCATTTTGAAATTAGAAAACATTTTAATATCTATTCTTTTGGGCTCAGGGGCAAACAACTCAGAATAACAATTATATCCAAACAGAAGATGAAGACCATCAAAGAAGGAGTGCCTTCAAAACAGGCTTCCCTCTTCACATAGGGTGACGCTAACACTTGACGGCACTTACCTTAGCTGGGAGCTGCCTAGAGCCAAGTACACTGTGGGACCTTTATTTGGATTTTACCATTTGATCTTTACAATAACTTTATGAAGGAGATACTCTTAGATCCCTATCATGCAGATAACAAAACTGTGGCTTAAAGTTTAACGTGTGTAAAGTGATTGAGGCATGAGCAGTGAAGCTGGTCTGCAAGCCCAGGGTTGCTGGCTTTGAAGGAACATTTGTAACTGTTGTTCTGGTAGCCTTCCAGTTCTCTATTTCATCATTATCAATTTAGACAGAATATCTAAGAAGCAGTGCTAAAGATGCCAACATCATGGTAATAAATAAGAGATGATTCTTTCTCACAAACACCAGGGTCACTGGTGCATCATTTCTTCGAGTTGGTTTGGTCTGCATTTACTATCATATCTGTTTTCACAGAGGGAAACTAGAGCAGAGAATCTCCAGGACGTCAAACTCAATCGCAAACAGAATTTACTGCTCCCTGAGTCAGCTGAGCATCCTGTACATGAGATACTCCCAGGTACAACCTTGTAGAGAGTCAGGAAAATCACTGTTGAGGCTATAAAGGTGAGCTCTACCCCCAACACCTGACTCAACTGCTTGATAGACCTCTCTGGAAAAAAGGAGATACTTTAATACTTTACACATTAAAGTATATGGTATCATATTTTTAAAAAGGTAAATCAGAATCAGTCAAAGTATAAGAAAGTAGAGAAAAATTAAATGGCGCACAAATGAAGCCTCACTTAGGGATATGGCACATTAACTCCATGGGTATTATAAACTTACCATCGCTTTTCATTCAAAACTTCAGTGCCAATATGGACATTATTTGTAATACAAACGTGAAACATTTATCAGTCACAATAGGCCAAAATTACATAATGCTATAACTACATCTAGACAAAAAACTGTAACAGCTAATACGCTAGATCAGAGGTTAGTAAGATTTTTATTAAAGGGCCTGAAAGTCTCTGTTTTACAGCCTCTGTTGCAAGTACTCAATTCTGCCATCTTAGCACAAAAGCAGCGTGAACAGTGTGCGGACAGTCAGCCTCTTCCGTAAAACTGACCGACAAGCCCAGGCAGTGGGCAGCTGTTGCCTGAAGGCCGTGCTTTGCCGACCCGTGAGATGCTGTAGGAGTATGGATGAGTTTAAAGACATGCATACTACCTTTCCAGTGATATTTTATATTGTTTAATATATTTTAAAAAGGGGAAAACATGCACATCTCAATAATCTAGCTACAATTTACAATTTGAATTCAAAACAGCAGCCATGTTTTTTACCCAATCCACCTGTACCCCCTTGAAACAGTTTGCAATTTCCAGGTGGGGTTTTAGGGAAAGAAGTCTTTCTAAAGTATTTAGCCAAACAGCATGGTCTCACCCTCAGGCAGCCAATCAACAACTCTTACCGACTGGTAAAAAATGTGTTCTCTTTTTCTAAGCACAGTAAGAATTCACACTTGTAAGAACTTTCCTGTCATCAAGAAGTTTAAAAATCTAACAGATTAGGCAACTGTGCTCTCTTTATTTATGTACTGCACCCCTTGGCACGAAAAGTGCGGACACACATAGAAACAACTGGCATGTCCGGCCACAGGCTACAAAATGAACGTCAGGCCCTGTAGGGAGGAATTACTCCAGTGTATAAAAAATACATGCGCTGGTATATTTTAATAATTACTCCAGTGTATAGTCTAGTGCATCTGTGTTCATCTTAAGTGGAAGAATATTCTGTTCTAGCTTATGTATGTACATTTCTACCTACATGTTGCTTATTTATTGAACTTACAATATTTTGGAAACTAACGGTAAGTAAAACACTGAAGACTCATTTTCCAAGTTTCAATTTGTTGTGATGGTAGAAAAAGTGAAGAATGCTAGTATTATACCACAAAAGCAAAGACAATACGGTGCCATTATTCTGCAGATAATGATAAAGCTAGAATTTTTCTAATTGGAAATAATTTCCTAAGTGTCTTTCCAAAGTGCAAAATACATTGTGGAAGGAAATTATGTTGGAGAGGGGGCAGCAGCCAGATCAAAGGAGATGGCACCCTGAAATGCACGCCTCCAGGGCAGGGGACAGGAGCAGGCGCGGTGAGCACAGGGCTGGAGGCAGTGCTGGGAAGCAGCCCAAGGGGAGGAGGCAAGGCCATGGCAGGGGAAGCCACAGGCTGGCCATCGGGTGCAGAGGTGAGGAGGGCCTGAGATAAGGCTCTGGTGTAAGAACGCAGGAAGGAACGTAGAATTAGGAATATTTAGAGAGTAAAATCACCAGGTCTTGTTAATTGATTACATGTGTAGGGCCAGGAAGGAAGTGTAAGCAACTAGAATTTCTAGCTTAGTTGATTTTGTAAAAAGTTGAAATGAAACAAACAGAAATTCAAATGGGCCCAGGGAGGAAGAGTAAAGACCCCGCGTTCATGCGGAGCAAGCGCCAGGCCCTGAGCCTCACTCTAAACCGCTCTCACATTAGCATTTACTACAGGCGCCCCTCGTCCCGGGCACTGTGCGTGCGGAACCTCCCCAGTCCGCACACGGGCCCTCCCGGTGCATTTACAAGTCAGGGGACTAAAGTCTGGTGATCAATTAAATAGGCGGCAAGGCCTGGACTTTAACCCACTACTTCATATTCTAAATCTGTTTCTTAGCCACTACTCCACCTTGTGATAACAAAGCAGCTCAGTCTGAAAAACGCTACAGAGACGACTCTTTGCCAACAGCAGCCCCGCAGGAGCGCTGCTTGGACTCTGCCACGTGTATTACGAACCAACAACCCGATAAAGAGAATCACATGGGCTACACTCCGTGAAAAGCTCAGGACGGGTTTCTGTAGATTGGGAGGTTTATAAGGACCAGGATGTACTCGCATCGCCTAAGTCACTTTCTCTCCCAGTCGGCCTTGTCCCAGCTCTGCAAAGGCAAGGCTTCTGCTTTGACCAGCACTGACGTGTGCAGAGAAGATGGGGCATATTTGTGGGTTTTCAACCCTGTGTGAAAGTAAAGGAGACTGTACATCTTGGCTTTGGTGAATATCAGCTAAGGGCCAAAATATACCCATTTATGAATCAGGGCTTGTTTCTGACTTCTTGTAGTGAAAGCCCCTGGATTTCCAGAGAAACTGCTCCCCAAGGCATCCCCTTGGGTTGGTGTGGTAAGTCTACACCCCAGGGCCTCATCCGATCAGCAGAGGCTAAGTGGGTGGTGAGAAGAGGAGGCTCCCAAAAGGGCTGTATTAGCTCGGGGCCAGTCACACTGACCACGGCAATTCCCAATCTAGTTCTAGAAACATCTCAAACAATCTGCACCAAAGGACAGAGATGACATTTAATCACCTACATCCTACGCACGATTGGTGTAGTGAGACACAGGGTATGAAATACCAAATGCTGCGTCTGGCGCTCCCCGATCGTCCGGTCTGAGCCAGCCACAGTGTGCTGTAGCATCGTGGTTTAGTGACAGAGGTGCAGGAGCTGAACAAACATTTGCCTAACTGTTGAAGGTGTCAGTCCTTATCGGCCCCATTATGCACTTAAAAAATAAAGTTGAGGATATAGAGCCCAAAATATGTAAAAAAATCTAATTCTGTTCATATCATCACTAGTCAAGATAATATAAAATTACTGACCTTTCAAAGAATAATATTGACAAGATGTTAAAAATTTTAACAATAAAAGCTATGATTCAATTACACTTTAGAAAACACTTAATTTTAATGTGTATCTGTTGAAATTACTTAGGCGCTGTCTTATACTCACTGAGGGAACGGCTTGCCATATTTAGTATGTACCTGAGTGGGGGTGCCTTCTATATAGCTAAATAAATTGAAGGAATCACCTCTTCCAGATGAAAGCAGAGTTACGTGTCACTGAGGCTGCAACTCAGAGATATTTCTCACATTACATAGAAGAAATAAGAGAGAAAAGTAAGTTCACAAGTCTCATTGCCTCCAAGTACTAACCTAGGAACAATATGTGCATCAATGAGGAACTGTCAAGCTTTAATCAAAACACATTAATGTAGTGATGACAACCAAACCAACCTAGTCTGACTTTTGTTCCCCTTTGAGGTTTTTATACTCTCTTAAGTGATATCTGCTCTATACCTACCCTGGAATGTACTCCTACTTACGACGCCAAAGCCATAGGAATATGAGACTGAGTAAAGCAGCACTGGTTCTGAATACTCACACAGTAAATGCTTGGTTTTCCCAGGCCACAAAGAGTTCATCTGAATGGTCATCATAAACGCCATTCTCACATGTGTTAGCTTAGCTCTAGTAAAATGTATTATTTGTAGAAAGTTGTATTTAATACTTTAAATAATGAAGATTCTTTACAATGCAGGCCTTGCAGACAATGCCCTCGTGTTGCTCAGTGCGCTCAGTGTGTAACATTCAGTGGAGGAAAGCGGAGGTGAAGCTCTGAAATGGCGCCAAAATCACAAATCCAGCAGCAACAGCGCCAAGACTGGACTCTAAGTCTTCTGATTTTATATTTTTGTCCTTTTCGCTATTAAACTATCAGAGGGAAGATTTTGTAAGTTGGTAAAAATAATACTTTTTGGGGGTTGGGTGGCAATAATACCTACTCATGCAACTAACTGGGTGTATGGGAATTGGGTACATGGAGCCAGTGGGTGCCAGGAACCTGTCCATCGGGTTCCTGTTGTTTCATTAGCTACCAAGTCAGCCTGACAGAAACAAAGGCACATCTCACAAGACTGGAAGAGAATAGGTTTCAGTCAATCCTCTGAGCATTTTCCAGGTGACTACATCAACATCAGGTAGTCACAATGCTTCAAGACTTTGGCTGAACATTAAAGAAGTTGAGTGACTTTTGAGGAGAAGATCAAATACATTGCACTGTATCTAAATGCTTGTTCCTTGAACC
Source organism: Miniopterus natalensis (assembly GCF_054644295.1). Taxonomy (NCBI): domain Eukaryota; kingdom Metazoa; phylum Chordata; class Mammalia; order Chiroptera; family Miniopteridae; genus Miniopterus; species Miniopterus natalensis. The sequence continues at coordinate 2,500,610 of NC_142101.1, forward strand.
AAAAGCTGAGTGAGAATCTGAAATTAATTATTTTTCATTTTCTTCTAGAATTCCAGGGTCTGGAATGCCGTTCCCTACCCTTTGCTGAGGGGACAGATTTTGCCCATTTTTAAGGTCCATCTTAAAAATACCTCCTTGTCCTAGAAATCTGCCCCATCAGCTCGGCTCCGCCCTCACCTGCTGCAACATTTATTTTTTCATGCACCATTGTTATAGCTTTGTCTCCTTTGAATTTTCCTCCAGCTGATCATGAGTGTACATAATACACATGAGTGCGTATAATCTCCCACCAGATCATATGCTTAACACAGCTTCTGTATTTCCCATTATGAAATGTTTTCATTTGACTGATAATAAAGGTTTTCTCATTCTTTATAATCTGTTAGGAGGGTAGTTTTTCTGTATGCCATTAAAATATAAGCTCCTACTTTGACTTACTTTCAGGTTGAATCTTTGTATTGCCTGTTAATGAACTTTGTTTATTTCATCTGTCCTTTATTATTTTTAGAAGCCCTGAAAACATTAATGAGTACTTTAAAAAGTGCCAACCCCTGGGTTGACTGCTGTGCCTATCATTTAGATGTGCTTCTCCCCATGTGACCCTGAAGCGCCTGGGACTCTGACCTAAGCAGAGCTGTCCGCACTGGGCACCGGGACTCCTGCTGTGAAGGGAGCTGGAGAGGACACCTGTCTCCTCTACCACTAACCTCACCTCCTGTAGTCAGCATTCCTGCCACAGAGAGTTTCACACACAGGATCAGAGGGGCACTTGTTTACCATGTCTGTCCTGACAACCTAAAATGCACTGGGTTTTCTGAGAAATAGGCATCATTATACGGTATAGAATTTGGGCTTTTAATTGATTTCTTCAACTGAGTACTCCTTTAACTGGATAACTTGAATAAAATTATGAATATTTAAAATTCACAATATATAATTCTCATATTATAATAATTTATGGAGATCCTTGCTTAAATTTATGTTCTTCTCAAATCTATTTCAGTTGAGTGTAAATAAAAATGAAATTTAAAAATGCGTATTACCTCTCAATAGAATCACTCCCCGCCATAAACGCTTAAAGAAGAAAACTTATTCACAGGGAAAAAATACATTAATAAATTTACAAGGTTAGTGCTTGTCCTTATTTTCATTATATTCACAGAGATTTACCACACCGATCACATGTAAGGAGAATTAACAAGACATGATTTTCAACATAAGACTTTGTTTTCTCTTTAAATATGCCTGTCCGTGCACTTCATAGTAAAAGCTCTGGAAATCATGTAATACCAAACCCAAAAAAGAAAACAACACACACTCAAGTTTCTCATCTCTCTACAGTCAGACCCTTCAAGGCAGGCGTGGGGAACATCAGGCCTGCCCCGCTGCAGGCCAAATGCAAAATCACTGGATCTGGCCCTGCCAAGGCCTCACCAAAGAGCAGCAGTTCCAGCCATCACATTAGAGGGGAGTTAATTAAATGCCTGACATATATAGCAGGCTAATTTTTAAGTTGGTAATTTTCTATGGCCCACAAATGTTATAAATATCCAAATGGCCCTCTTGGCAGAAAAAAGTTTCCCCACCCCTGTTTTAAGGCTTGGAATTAAGCATTTGGAATGAAGAGCATTTATAATGTGTTCACTTTAGGTCTTTGTTCACGTGGTAACTATTTGCAACATGGAAACTCCTGATATGCTGTGAAAAAGCTGGAGCCAAATGGACGAGAGCATCACTGTTTCAACAACCTAAGCTTTGTTTTTATTACAACGTTTAATTCTATTTTAAATCTTTTTTTAAAATTTGGTGCTGTTTTGTCTCTGAATAAAAGACAAAATCATTAATTGCCAGTGTCTTTAAAACATGATTTGAAGAATATAAGCCAAACACATGGACAAGGCGAGGTTTTCAGTCTCAGAACGCACATTCCCGCTCGGCCCACGCAGGGCCCTCCTCGCTGACCCGCAGGCAGGACGCAGGACACAGGACACAGGACACGCCCAGTCCCCCTCGCCCAGCCCCAGCCCCGCGCAGCTACAGGTCCCCAGCCCGGCGTCCCCTCTGAAGCAACGCGCCCAGGTCCCGGTGTGGGCGCTCTTGGTGCCCAGGCCCGGCCCAGGGTTCAGGGCCCCGCCGGGCCTGGTGCCGGAACCCAGCGTCCGGCGACCAACCGCGCGCCATCACGAGGCCGAGCGCCCGCGACGTGCTTTGCTTCGTGGAAGCGCAGACCCTCCCCTCGGTGCTCGGGCGCGGGGCGCGCGGCCCGCGGCTCTCGGTTCTCCGGGCGCGGTTCCGAGTCCCGCGCAGCCCGGAAGCCCGCCTCACCAGCAGAGTGGGCCAGGCGGGCCCCGGACGCGGGCTTCCCTTCCCTCCAGCCCGCACAGCTGGAGGCGGGTCGCCGTCGGAGGCGCGTGTCAGGCGCCCGAGGGGCAGCGGGGCGCCTCCGGGGCTCACCATCCGCCCACGTGCGTCAGATCCAGGCTCAGGCAGCGGCCGAGCCGCGGGCCAAGCTCGGCAGGGCGGGCCCGCCGCGGGGACGGTGCTGGCGCGGCGGCCTTGCCCGGGTGCCCCCGGCCACCAGCTGCGGTCCCGGCGCCAGGGCGGCGCCACCCTCGCCCGGCTCAGCCGCAGCGCCCGGTCCCCCCGCAGCCTGCGGCCCGGGCCACCCGCTCCGCGCGGAAACGCGCCCCCCCCCCCCCCCGTGGCCCGGCCGCGGCCAGCCGGCCAGAGCTGCTTTTATTGGAAAGGAACAGTGTGAGACGCACTGTCTTTCTTGGCAATTTTTTGATACTGTAACAGGAGAATTCAGGAAAAACACTTCGGCGGGTGCCGCGCTTCCCCACGCCGCCCGTTTCCCCGCCGGAGCAGGACCCGCTTCAACCCGCGGAGGGCGCGGGGAGGCCGCCTCTGCCCGCTGCGCCCGGTGCCCGCGCGGGGCGGGCCGCGGCCCCACGTGCCAAGGTTGTGGGTTCCATCTCCACACACAAGAAGCAACCGGTGGATGCATAAATAAGTGGAACAGCAAATCTGTATTTCTCTATCTAAAAATCAATAAAATAAAATTTTAAAAAGGGACATCAAATTCAAAAACAAAACAAAACCAGAAACCACACAGGTTGCTGCGGTTCAGCTAGAGCCGGAGGCTTGTCCTTTCAGGAGGTGTCCTCAAGGAATGTCAGCTTTAGAATCGGAGGAAGGAGGGACTCAGGGAAGGTTGCTGGTTCTCTTTCTGGACAATGTTTAAGCCAGAAGTGACAAGGACCATAAAAGAATCAAGTAGACCTGGAGAAAGCAAATGACATAAGCACACCAACCCCGAATTTTCATCACACAAGGAGCTTACCACACAGGTGACTACTCAGATCTGAAGAACTGTAACTACAAACCCTAACCAACTGATAATAAACCACCACATTTAATTAGTGTTTACAATTGTTACAATTGACATAACAATTATAAATACATATGTTTATCCCTTCTTAAATTCTTTATTCGGATTTTCCAGTGGTGATGGAATTGTCTGTTTCCAAAGAAATGGTCACAACTCCCCTCTGTGACACTGAAATGTCCAGCAAGGCTCTTGCTAGTCAGTAGGATCGGTTCTAAGCTTTCCTGGGGCTGGCAGGTGCAGCACGGCCGGTGCATCCCAAGCCAGTGTTTTTTGATGCTCTGCTCAAAACCCCTCAAATCTTTTTTTTTTTTAATTTATCTTTATTATTGAAAATATTACAGGTGTCCCATTTTTTCCCCCAATTGACCGCTCTACCTCACTCCCACCCCCTCCCCAGGCCTTCACCCCGTTATTGACTGTGTCCATGGGTTATGCATATACGTATATAACTTCTTTGGTTAATCTCTTCCCACCCTCCACCCCCCTTCCCTCTTTCCACTGAAATATGATCGTCTGTTGCCTGCATCAATGTCTCTGGATCTATTTAGTTCCTCAGATTCTTTTGCTCATTAGCTTCTCCTTAAAGAAGACCCTTCAACATTTCCTGTAGTGCTGGTCTGGTGGTGACCAACTCCTTTAGCTTTTTCTTATCTGTAAAGCTCTTTATCTGACCTTCAGTTCAAATTGATAGTTTAGCTGGGTAGAGTCATCTCGGTTGTAGTTCCATGTTTTTCATCACTTTGAATATTTCTTGCCACTCCCTTCTGGTCTGCAAGATTTCTGTCGAGAAATCAGCTGACAGTCCTATGGGTGCTCCCTTGTAGGTAACTAACTGTTTTTCTCTTGCTGCTTTTAAGAGTCTCTCTTTGTCTTTAACCTTTGGCATTTTAATTATGATGTGTCTTGCTGTGGGCCTCTTTGGGTTCCTCTTGTTTGGGACCCTCTGTGCATCCTGGACTTGTAAGTCTATTTCTTTCTCCAGGCAGGGGAAGGTTTCTGTCATTATTTTTTCAAATAGGTTTTCAATTTCTTGGTCTCTTTCTTCCCCTTCTGGCACCCCAATAATGCAAATGTTGGGCCTCTTGAAGTTGTCCCAGAGGCTCCTCATACTATCTTCATATTCCTGGATTCTTTTTTCCTTTTGCTCTTCTGGTTGGGTGTTTTTGTTTCCTCATGTTCCAAATTGCTGATTTGATTCTCAGCATCCTCTACTCTACTGTTGATTTCCTGTAAATTATTCTTCATTTCAGTTCATGTAGCCTTCACTTCAAATTGATACTTTATTATGTCATCGATTTTCTCAATTATTTTCATCATACTCTTACTAATATCCTTGAGCATCCTTATAACCATCATTCTGAACTCTGTATCTGTTAGCTTGCTTGGATCTATTTCATTTAGTTCCTTTTCTAGAGATTTCTTCTGTTCTTTCCTTTGTGACATGTTTCTTTGCCTCTGCATTTTGGCTGCTTCCAGGTGTTTGTTTCTATGTATTAGGTAGAGCTGCTATGTCTCCTGGAATTGGTAGATTGGCTTTATGTAGTAGGTGTCCTGTAGGGTCCAGTGGCTCAGCCTCCCCAGTCACCTGAGCTGGGCCTTCTAGGTGCTCCCCTGTGTGGGCTGTGTGCACTGCCCTGTTGTAGTTGAGCCTTGGTTGCTGTTGGAGTCATGGAGGCATTGACTCCCTGGACAATCAGCTGTGAGGACCAGCTGCAACTACAGCCAAAGAGCTGCTGTGCTGGAGACACCCCTATGGAGCAGGATTAACTTCAGTGGAGCTTTGGTGTTCACCAAGTGCACCCCTTGAGTGTGTCACTCGTGGATGTGGTAGGGTTGTGATTCAGTGTGGTCGAGTCTGACCACCAGGTGCACTGTCTCTGGGGCCTCCTGGGAGGTGCAAAGTCAGCCTCTGCCAGTGCCTTTCCCAGGGTCACCCAGCATGAGCTGCACAGCAACCGTAGTTGGCTGCTACTTGTGCTGGGCTTGGAGGTGTCCAGGAGAGGCCCAGCTATGAGCCAATGCAGCTGCCACTAGTGCCAGGCCTGGGGCCACTTACCAAGATGCATGGGGCACACTGCTGCTTGTTTGAGAGATTTTAGGAAAGTCCTAAGCATTCGGCTCGAGAGGCCACTTGCATAGAAAAGCCCCTGGAAATGGCCTGCATGAGCCTGCAGATGGGGGGGGGGGGGGCCTCGGGAATCATGGGGCGGGGCCAACAGTGTGAGTCAGGTGCTGGCGACTCAAACATGGCGCCTGCCTGCCAGCTCTATGGGGGGGGAGGGCTCGCCAAAGGAGCAATGGCTTCTGCCAGCTCTTCTGTCTGGGAGGAAGCTGCCCCGCCACCTCTCGCCCGGATTTCAGGAAGATTAGTGCCTCCCCGAGTGTCCCGGGTCCTTTCAGGCTGCTGCCCTGCTCTGGGCTCAGAGGGAGCGTCCGAGTGAGTCTCTGTGCGGGCCCTTTAACAGGAAAGCCTGGGGCTCCCGCAGCCTCCATGACCCTCAGTGACAGTCCCTGATGGTTTCACCGCTCAGAGTCGTGAGGATGTCTCTTCCCAGCCCTGGAGCCCTGGGCTGGGTGCCCGATGTGGGGCTGGGACCCCTCACTCCTCCAGGAAACCTCCACTGCTGAGATTCCCTCCCGGGTTTACCCCGCAGCACCGGGGGTGGGCCCGTCGCCGAGTCTCCAGGATTCAGCCCGGATCTGCCTGCGTCTCCGCCCCTCCTACTGCTCTCGGTGCTCCTTCAGTTCCCTGGTTGTGGGGCATCTGTGCAGCCAGATTTCAGGAGGTTCTGAGGCATTTTAATTGTAATTTTAATGAGGTTGCGAGAGGCAGCGGGTGCAGCTGCTATCTACGCCGCCATCTTGTTTCCTCTCTAAACTCCTCAAATATTTCAAAAACTATTAACTAAGTTCATCAAATTCTGGAGAAAGTCAGTATTTTTCTGGAACATTGGGAAGGGGCTGAGAAGTGGGTCTGGGTGCTAGTGTATTACTAAGATGCATTGAAGTTAGTGTGAAGGCACTGGTAATTGAACAGAAATAAACTCTTGAGTAATTTCCAAGACTTGTAGGAAAAACTCTGGACTCTAAGAAGAGGCACATTTGGACAGTGTGGTGAATAAAGTTTACAAAATCTCAGAGGAGCAGAAAAACTCCAAGTTGTCATTAGGTTATAGACACAATCCACGCATGGCCCCAAATCCTGGTGTGGAGAGAGACAGACAGGCAACGAACTAAATGTAAACAATCTCCCCTCTGCACCATGGCTGCACCTCAACAAGGCCATGCGGCCCAAGAAGGGATCATTGATCCGACACTGGGACTCGCAGGTGTCACTGGGATGGCAGCATTTTTGGTAGGGTTTGCAGAGTGAGTATGAGTGGTCAAATAATTTTCAAAACTCAGGACAGTATTCCTTCAATTCCTTAAAAGGAAGCTGAACCAAACTGGAAAAGAAGAGCCTGGGCTTTCCACTCATGAAGGAAGAGTAAAGGAAGTTGGACAGGAACACACACAGGTTGTCCGGGGAGCAGTGAAAGGTGCTGGGTCTGTGGGCGAGGAGTACTCAGAGACAGTAATTAAAGGCTGTATTTCTCAGGAGTGGTTTCTCAAGAATGAGACCTACAGTACATCTGTCTCTAACAATCTTAATCATTTTCAATGCCACCTCATTACTCAGACTGCCCTGATGAGTTTTCTCGCATAGTCTACCTATGGAGACAAAACTGCTAAGACTATGAAATGTCTGTCCAACTTAGATTAGAGAATTTTGCAATGACTGATTTGCAAGGATATCAATATACTTATTGCTATAGATGATTAGATAGATGGACAGACAATTTATCTTTAGTCTTAAATTGACATTTTAAATTATTTCATTCACAATGGCTTGTTCCTGGGTTCTCATGACAAATTCAACAACATTGAACAGCCTTCAAGGTCCATGTTGGCAAAAAGAAATTGCCATTGTAAGTGTCATGATTGGTTCCTTTCTTACCTGGTCAGGGTGCAGAAGAACTGCACAGCTTCTTTTAGTAGTATCTCATGATACAGTAACATTTTATGCCAAATGCCAATTGATATAATTTTTAGCTTACACAGGTGAGTATTGTTTTGATTTATAATACTGACTTTTTAAACACTTAGGCTTTAAACATAAAAGAAAACAGTTTTGCTACCAATCACTTGTCAGTAATGAGGACTTTAGATAGACCCTTGGTTATCTCATTCTCTCTTTAAACTTATTTTGAATTTATTTTTTAAATTTTACTTTTCAATTACAGTTGACATTTGATATTACTTTATGTAATTTTCAGGTGTGCAGTATAGTAGTTAGAAAATTATATAATTTAAAAGTGACCCCCCCAATATTTCCATTACCCACATGGCAACACACAGTCATCACAGTATAACTGACTATATTCTCTAGGCTGTACTTTACTTCCCTGTGACTATTTTGTAACTACCAGTTTGTACTTCTTACTCCCTTCACATTTTCCACCAAGCCCCCAACCTCCCCCTCCCATTTGGCAGCTCTCAGTATGTTCCTTGTATCTATGAGTCTGTTTCTGTTTTGTTTGTTCATTTATTTTGTTCTTTAGATTCGACATATAAGTGAAATCATCTGGTATTGATCTTTCTCTGTGTTACTTATTTCACTGAGCATAACACCCTCTAGGTCTATCCTAGCTGTCACAAATGGTAAGATTCCATTCATTTTGTGGCGGAGTCAAATTCTACTGTATGTATATTTGTACCATATCTTCTATATCCCTCACCTACCAATGGGCACATGGGCTGCTTCCAGATCTTGGTTATTGTAAATAATGCTGCAATGAACATAGGGGTGCATATATCTTTTCAAATTAGTGTTTTGTGATTCTTCTGATAAATACCTAAAAATAAAATCGCTAGGCCTTATGGAAGCTCAGTTTTTAACGTTTAAGGAACCTTCATACTCTTTTTCATAGTGGCTGCATCAATCTCCATTTTCACCAACAGTGCATGAGGGCTCCCTTTTCTCCACTTCCTTGCCAACACTTGCTGTCTGTTGATTTATTGATGATAGCCATTTTGAGAGGTATGAGGTGATATCTCATTGTAGTTTTAATTAGCATCTCTCTGATGATTAGAGATGTTGAGCATCTTTTCCTATGACAATTGGCCATCTGTATGTCCTCTTTGGAGAGGTGTGTCTTCAGATTCTCTGCCAATTTTTTAATTGCACTGTTTGTTTTTTGGTGTTGACTTGTATGAAGTCTCTATAAATTTTGGATATTAACTCCTGATAGGATATATCATTGGCGAATAAATTCTCCCATACAGTAGGTTGTCTTTTCATTTTGATAGTTTACTTTGCTGAGCAAAGACATTTTAGTTTGATGTAGTACCATTAGTTTATTTTTTCTTTTGTTTCCATTGCCTGAGGAGATATATGAGAAAAAATATTGGTAAAGAAAATGTCAGAGTTTAACGCCTATGTTTTCTTCCAGGAATTTTATGGTTTGAGTCTTATGTTTAAGACTTTAATCCACTTTGTGTTTATTCTTGTATATGGTGTAGAAGGCAGTCTAGTTTCCCCTTTTCTGCAGGTACCTGTTCAATTTTCCCAACACCATTTATTGAATAGGTTGTCTTTACCCCATTGTATGTTCTTGCCTCCTCTGTCATACATTAACCATATAGGCATGGGTTTATTTCTGAGCTTTCTAGTCTGTTCCTTTGATCTATGTGTCTGTTTTTATGTCAGTACCATGCTGTTTTGATAACTATAGCCTTGTCGTATAGCTTGATATTAGGTAGCACGATATTTCTAACTTTGTTTTTCTTTCTCAAAATTGTTGTGGCTATTTGGGGTCTTTTGTGGTTCCAAATGCACTTTTGCATTATTTGTTCTAGTTCTATGAAATACACCATTGGTATTCTGATTTGAATTGCACTGAATATGTAGATTGCTTTGGGTAATATGGACATTTTAATGATGTTAATTCTTCCTGTTCAAGAGCATGGGATATGTTTCCAATTATTTGTATCTGCTTCAGTTTCTTTCCTCAGTGTCTTATAATTTTCTGAGTCTTCTACCTTCTTGGTTAAATTTATTGCTAGGTACTTTTTTATGCAATTGTAAGTGGGATTGCTTTCTTAGCTTTCCTTTCTGATAGTTCATTACTGGTTTTTAAAACACAAACAATTTCTGAATATTTATTTTGTATCCTGCTACTTTACTGAATTCATTTATCAGTTCTAGTAGTTTTGGGTGGAATTTTTAGGGTTCTCTCTATATAATATCAAGTCATCTTCAAATAATGACAGTTTTTCTTCTCCCTTTTCAGTTTCAATGCCTTTTATTTCTTTTTCTCATCTGATTGCTCTGGGTAGGGCTTTCAATACTATGTTGAACAGGAGTGGTGAAAGTGGACATCCCTGTCTTGTTACTGATCTTAAGGAAAAGACTGTTTTTCCCTGTAAAGTATGATATTAACTGTGGGTGTGTCATATATGGCCTTTATTATGTTGAAGTATGCTCCTTCTATTCCCACATTGCTGGGAATTTTTATCATAAATGTGAGCTAGATTTTGTCAGTGCATTTTTCTGCATTTATTGATATGATCATATGATTTTTATCCTACTTTTGTTTATGTGATGTGTCACCTTAATTGATTTGCAGATATTGAACCAACCTTGCATCACAGGAATAAATCCCACTTGACTATGGTGTATGATCTTTTTAATGTATTGCTAGATCCTGTTTGCTAATGTTTTGTTGAGGGTTTTTGCATATGTGTTTATCAGGGATGTTGGTCTTTAATTTTCTTTCTTTTTAATTTCTTTATATGGTTTTGGAATCAAGATTATGCTGACCTTGTAAAAAAAAAAGCTTGAAAGTCTTCCCTCTTCTTGAATTATTTTGGAATTGTTTGAAAAGGATACGTATTAGTTCTTCTGTGAATGTTTGGTAAAATTTACCTGTGAAGTCACCTAGTCCATGACTTTTATTTGTTGGAAGTTTTTTTATTACTATTTTGATTTTGTTGGTTGTAATCGGGCTGTTCGAATATTGTTTCTTCTTGATTCATTCTTGGAAGGTCACATGTTTCTAGTAATTTATTGATTTCTTCCAGTTTGTCCAATTTTTATAAATATAATTATTTATAGTATTTCATTGTAATCTTCTGTATTTCTGTGGTGTCAGTTGTCACTTCTCTTAATTTCTTTTTTGAGTTCTTTCTCTTTTTCTCCTGATGAATCTAGTTAAACTTTTATCAGTATTATCTTTTAAAAGAACCAGCTTTTCATTTCATTGGCCTTTTGCATTGTTTTTTAAGACACTATTTTGTTTATTTCTCATCTGATCTTTATATTTCCTTCCTCTGTAACTCTGGGCTTTGTTTGCTGTTCTTTTTCTAGTTTCTTTAGCTGGAAGGTTAGATTGTTTATATGAGCCTTTTCTTGTTTCTTGAAGTAGGCCTGTATTGCTATGAACTGCTTTTGCTGTGTCCCATAGATTTTGGGTTGTTGTGTTTTAATTTTCATTTGTCTCAAGGTATCTTTTGATTTCTTCCTTGATCTTATTGTTAACCCATTCATTGTTTAGCAACATCTTCTTTAGTCTCCATGTGTTTGTTTTTTTCAGGTTTTTATTTCTTGTAATTGATTTCTAGTTTCATATCATTGTGGTCAAAGAAGATGCTTGTTATGAATTCAATTTTCTTAAGTTTATTGAGACTTGTTTTGTGGCCTAACATGTGGTCTATTCCGGAAAATGTGCCATGTGTACTTGAAGAAAATGTGTATTCTGCTGCTGTGGGATAAAATGCTCCAAAATTATCAACTAAATCCACCTGGTCTAATGTGTCATTTAAGGCTGCTGTTTCCTTGTTTATTTAGTTTGAAGATCTATCCATTGATGTCAATGGGGTGTTAAAGTCTCCTACATGACTGTATTACTGTCAATCACTGCCTTTATGTCCATCCATATTTGCTTTATATACTTAGATGCTCCTATGTTGGGTGTATAAATGTTTACAAAGGTCATAGCCTGTTGTTAGATTGATCCCTTTATAATTATGTAATGTCTTTCTTTGTCTATATAGTCTTTGTTTTAAAGTCTATTTCCTCTAATATTAGTATTGCTACTCCAGCTTTTTTGTTTGCTTCCATTTGCATGAAATATCTCTTTCCATCCCTTTACTTTCAGTCTGTGTATGTCTTTTTATCTGAGCTGAGACTCTTGTAGACAGTATATGTATAGATTTTATTTTATCTCTTCAGTTACCCCATGTCTTTTGACTGGAGCATTTAATCTATTTACATTTAAAGTAATTATTGATAGGTACATAGTTATTGCCATTTTATTGTTGTTCCTCTTTTTATTCCTTCTTTTTTTAATCCTCACCTGATATGTTTTATTGATTTTAGAGAAAGAGGAAGAGAGAGAAAGAGGAACATCGATGTGAGAGGAAAACATCAGTTGGTTGCCTCCCATACACACGCCATCTGGGAATCAAACCCGCAACCTAGGTATGTGTCTTGACTGAGAATTGAACCTGCAACCTATTGGTTTATGGGACAATGCTCCAACCAACGGTGCCACCTGGCCAGGGCTCCATCCTCTTCTTAACAAAGACCCTTTACTATGTGTTGTAATCTGGTTTGGTGCTAATAAATTCTTTGGCTTCTTCTTTTCTGGGAAGCTCTATTTCTCCTTCTATTTTAAATGATAGCCTTGTTGGGTAAAGTATTCTTGGCTGTACATCCTTGCTTTTCATCACTTTTAATTTTCATGCCAATTCCTTCTGGCCTGAAAAGTTTCTCTTGAGGAATCAGCTGACAGTCTGATGGGAGCTCCCTTGTAGGTAACTGCCTGTTTTTCTCCTGCTGCTTTTTTCTGTCATTGTCTTTAATCTTTGGCATTTTAATTATGATGTGTCTTGATGTGGACCTCATTAGGTTCATCTTTCTGGGGACTCTCTGTGCTTCCTGGACTTGTGTTTTTTTCTTCATCAGGTTAGGGAAGTTTGCAGTCATTATTTCTTCAAATAGGTTCTCAACCTGTCTCTCTCTTCTCCTTCTGGTACCCCTAAGATGCAAATGTTGTTATGCTTCATGTCCCAGAGACTCCTTACACTATCCTAATTTTTTATTCTTTTTTCTTTTTGCTGCTCTGATTGGTGTTTTCTGCTACCTTATCTTCAAAATCACTGAGTCAATCCTCTGCTTCATATAATCTGCTTAAAACTATTTGGAATTCAGTTTCTTAACTAGAACTTCACAACAAATAAGAAATTGCCTCATAGATTAGATAACTCTTTAAAAACCTATTCCTGACAACATTATTTACAAAAGTAGCCAATAATAGGTTCAAGAGATCTTTAAACCCCTCTCAGTTGTTCCATGTCTATAGGAAGGACTTCATTCATTCATTAATTCACTCATTTACTCACTCGTTCATTCATTATTTCACAAGCCAGGACTATTCTAGCTTTGGTCATAGGGATAAAATAGACAGTCATTGGTTAAAATGAAATTTTCTAGTAGAGAATACAAAACTGCAACAAAATTAATGAGATAACATTAGCTGCTTTACTAAAAAAAAAAGCAGGGCGTGTAGTTAAAAGGAGCAATTGTCAGGAGTATGACTATTTTAATTGGGTAGGCAGTGAATGCCGCCTGAAAGGGGAGACATTTGGGCAGAACCCTACTCACCAGGGGCAGTTCCTGAAAGTGTTCCAGAGGGTGGGAAAGAAAAAGCAAAGGCCTGTGGTGGGAACAGCCTCACAAGTTCAAAGAGCTGCAAGGTCAGTGTACTAGCTCTAAGTGCTAAAACCTTTGATAAACACTGAATTTAGTTGCAGAACAATAGGAATCACGAGGAAATGTTATGTTTTTAAAGATATGCAAATAACTAGGCTCGACTAGATAGAAAAGAGTATGCTTTGGGTAACTTCTTTTTTTTTTTAATGGTAATTTCTTTTGGCACCATGGACCTTAAAGGCTGGTTAATGTTGTTGAACTTGTCCTGGGTCCCCAGGAACAAATCACTGTGAAGCAATTTAACAGTCCCAAATAACTTCCCAAAAAACCATTTCAGTACCCAAGGTGGAGTTAACGATGTGGCTCTTTGTCTTTAAGGAACAGCTATCTTCTTAAGTTACCTTGCCTATCTATATCTTACTCTCTTATAAACATGTATATCCAGGAAATAAGCAAAGCCTCTTTGCCTATTTTTGCTTAGCCCCCAAAGTAATATCCATTTGGAGAGCCTAATTTCTCAGAAAATTGATTTTACCATTTCTTCATGGAATGTTTAATGTTTGTTTACATTGCAGAGTTGTTGTTTTTTCTTCAACAATCCATACACAGTCATAGAAACCCCACTAAGACATCTGTATAATTTGAAATACTTCTTTTCTTGGCCTGAGAAGTGGAAACCTTAATAATCCAACTTCAGGAACTGCATTTTAAGGTTACACACATCAGATGAATTCTTAGCTAGATAAGAGGGAGCTCATGATAAATGGTTATTTATAATTTTGAAGTTATTAAAACATTGAGATTATAAAGGCCAAATAAATAAAGAAATATTTTTTGAAATATTATATATCTAATAAAATGATAATTATGAATCTAATGAAGCAATGTAAAAGTCCATGTTATGATGGGAAACTTGATCAAGTTTGCAAAATATGATGTACGTAAACTTAGCACATTCTCTCATTATATATAGAAAAAAGGGTAACAATGTTAATAGCTGAGTATTTTTTCTTATATTCTGAAAAGTTGTGTAGTGTCATATTGCTAGCATTGTTTTTTGTTTGTCTTTGGTTTCTGGTTATTTTATCAATCCATAAAATAAGGTAGTATTCCTTAGACACAAATAGCTTGCAGACCAGATCCTCTCCTGTGGTCCAGAATGACTACGTTCAGATAGCGCCATAGTCCACATTCAAGGACACAATTGGGTATTTCACTTAAGTAATATTCCAGAGTATTGATTTACCAAGTTAAAGGAAGATGGAAAGAAATAGCTACAACAGTATACAAAAGCAGTTAATGTCTGTAACTGTAGAAGAGATTGCTTCAAGGCCAACGATACCCAATACTTTCTAATCTGAAGTTATCCCAAGGTATGTTCATTTTTAATCTCTGCTTAAGTTCAGCTACAGAGTCAGGGATAAGTAGGATAAATGAAGGTATTTAATTATTGTTTTTTCTTCTACTTTCTCAACAGAATAATTGCTGACAAACTCTCTTGCCCAGACAATGTCTACTAGAATTACCAAGTACAAAAACATAGGAAAGCTATAAAACAGGAGGAGCCTTTATTTACATCCTGTTTCAAAACTGACGCTTCTGTCCTAGTATGTCTTTGACACCTAATATTACACATCTACTTAAAAAGTTTAGAATCCTTTCTTAAGTCTTCTTCCAATAAACATCAGTATATTCATTTGAAAATGTAGATTTTGACTTCCTAAGCAAGCATGTCATTATTCAGAACATACAGGGTTGCAGAGCTAAACAAGGAAAATTTAAACAACTGTTATCAGTTTTGCTGAGAATCATCAGTCCCTCCCAATAGCATGGAATTTTCTATCAAGAGATTCAGATTAATTTTTAAATAACCCAGCTTATTTATTTTCAATTTATGAATAAGGTAGCCAGTCGATCTGTGCATAAGCACTTTTCTATCTAAGGGGAGAAACGTCTGGAATCCATATGTAACACTTACTGTGTTTTTTACAGTTTGTTTCACGTAATCCTCCAAATAACTTATGACATATTTATCCCCACCTTACGTAGCACACTAACCAGTTAGTAAGGTTAGTTCATCTGTCCTTAGCCACCAGAGGACATGTGCAAGGCTGCCCGCCAGAGCCAAAGCCCTTCTCCTTCTATCACCATCGTCTTCACTTTTCTCATGTCAGTTGGAAAACGGGATCTTGTTTTTCACACTTTGCTGGAAATTTCTTACGACCATCAGTCTGGTTTTGGTATGCACCCTCAGCACTCCCCTCCATCAGGCATGAACACGCGGGGGGAAGGCGTGTGGCGCAGAGAGGAGTCACATTAAATGGTAAGTTGCAAGAAGTTAGTGGAATCTCATCAAACTCTGCTTCATGGGCAGCAAGTTCTACCCCTTCTCAAGCCCCGAGGAGACAGCCCACCCACGCCCGGGGACGGTGCCCGACTCGTGTGACACGCTTGGAAACGGTGTGTACGCTGGCCCTGGCATGTCTTGGCTGTGCTCAGTCTCTTCCATCTCTTGGGAGCCAAATGAAGATATTTTTTCCTCAGGAAGTTTTCCTTCAATCTCTTAAACACCTTGCTGGGCGGTCGCGACTGTCCCCGTGTTTCCTTCCCACATGCCGCGGACCGGTCCGAGATAACTGAGTCTGCGTTTGCATTAATGTAAGTAATTTGAAGGTCTGACGGCAGCTAGAGTTTCAAAGGAGCGCTCCAGGCGGTTTTCTCAGTTACTTTTGTTTAGGCCCCGACTGCAAGGGGTGCGGGACTCGAGCCACTTCCCCGCGGGGCGTGCACTTGTTTTGGCCGACCCTAGCTTTCCTCTCCGCTGTGCCTGCCTTTTTCTCAACTCGCCAGACAGTATTTCCACAGATGTGACGAGCAACACATATAATTCTTTCCATCCATCTCTTATTATGGCAGAAGTTTTAAGAAATATGTGTCACAGCCCGGCCGGGCGTGGCTCAGCGGTGGAGCATTGACCTGGGATCCAGGCGATTGGGGTTCGATTCCCGGTCAGGGCACATGCCGGGGTGTGGGCTCGATCAATGGCTCTCTCATCATTGATGTTTCTATCTCTCTATCCCTCTCCCTTCCTCTCTCTGAAATCAATAAAGATATATTTAAAAAAGAAAAAAAGAAAAAAGAAATATGTGTCACAGCAGAGAAAGTTTGAGCGAATTATGTGCAGACCCTGTCTGATGGGCCGAGTGACTTTGGTTGTCCCTGGAAGATAGGACTTTGTCGGAAGAGAGTGAAGAGTCTGACATTAGACCATCACCAGGCAAAAGAGGAATGTGAGCATCCGACAGGGGAGGGATTGGATTCTGCAGAAGGGGCAGAAGGAGGGTTATACAAATACTTCAGGCGTAACTGTTCAATGTGAAGAACCACAAAGTGTAAGTGAAGGAACCAATTTATTTTTTGATGAGGATTTTTTCCATCTCATTACTTCTCAAACCAATTTACGCCATCACCAAATGGAAAATACCACAAACCTCCACTAGAACTTCACTGTGGATGGACGTTACTTACATGGATATAAAGGACTTTCTTGGTTTAATTATATTGATGGGACTAACGAAGAAGCCAGAATGGAAAGATTACTGGTCAACTGATCCTTTACCTGAATCACCCATATTTCCAAAAAGTATGACTATAAAGAGGTTTGAGCAAATACATTCTTGCATCTGAAGAATAATTCACAAAAACACGTAACACAGACCAGACGTCTTTACAGCCAGACCCCTCCGGGATCACTGTACCTCGCAACTTAAACCCGTCCGTGTGGCCAGCAGCGGTTACCACTCAGGGAAGCAACGGTTCCACGGAGGGGACGCGTCAGATTCAAGACGCACCATCCGGCGGAAGTAATAAAGTAGAGAATCTTGGTAAGGATGCTTTGTGACAGCGAGAGTGGCTGTGCCGCAGCTTCGACATATGTGTGGGTGGCGGGAAAACGTTACAACAGGCCCCCTTCGTGTTAGGCCCGCCTTGGTTTGGGCATCATCCTTTCCCGGACGGTTACCACAGCGGAGTGCCCGCAGCCGGGCTGCCCTGGAGAACACCCTGGGCTGTGGGGCGGAGGGGGCGTGCGCTGCAGAGCTGCTCAGAAAGCCGAAGGGCCTTCAGCGGGAGAAACGACGCTTTTGTGGAAAGGGTCCGTTCTCCTCACTGGAGAGGTGACAGGCCAGCGCGTGTAACATCCACCTTGCACGAGGCCCCTACGACGGCACACGTCCCACCACAGAACCCGCGTGACTTTGGGTTACGGCAGACACAGGAGGCAGGTCGCCCAGAAGAGCAGTGTTTGGTACATGGCAGCACCTTGCCAAAAGTATCAAATGCTCTAAAAAAGTAGGTTTATTTTTGATAAATTGCCCCTTTTTCAATGTGTTTAAAATTTACTGCTACAGTAATAAAAAAAGGTACAAAAATTTTCTATTCAAAGTCACTAGAAAGCGGATTACAGAAAATTCAAGCGAATGCAGCACCTCCTCCTTTATGTTTAGAAAAGCTCCAAATAAAGATTTGCCATCCAGATTATCAGGAAAATTTAAAAAACACACAGGTTTTACAAAAAAATAGTAACCAGCAGTTAAAAAATCCCACTAAGGCATGTAAAGTATGTTTTTCTAAGGGAAAGCGTAGGGAAACACGATATGGATGTAAAACTTGTTTAGCACCATTGCATGTAGACGTCTGTTATACAATATATCACGCTCAAAAAGTTTTTAAAATAAAACATAAAAAATATTAAAATATATGCATTATGTTTAATTTTGACATATGGTAATATAAATATAAGATATAATAAAGTACACTTAAGTTAATTCAGATCTTAATATTCAGCCAATGTTCCTGATTTTGAGCATCAAGGTCACTTGATACACACAGTGGGTCTCTTTTCCAGACTAATTTTCCTTTTCTCTCCTTTACCTCCTATTATGGGTTGATTTGTGTCCCCTTGAAAAACATGTCACAGTCCTAATCCTAAGCACCTTAGAATGTGTCCTTACTTGGAGATAGGGTCTTACCAGAGTTCATCAAGAATGGGGTCATTAAGGTGAGCCCTAATCCAACAGGACGGGTGTCCTTGTAAAGAGTGGAAATTTGGGCACAGGCAGGCAGAGTGCCTCATGAAGGTAAAGGGACATCGACTAGCCAAGGAACTCGAAGATGTGGGCGGGAGCTTGGGGAGAGGCATGAAGCAGACTTTCCGTCCCAGCCCCCAGAAGAAACCCACCCGCCAGCACTCTGATTCCACCTCTGCCTCCAGAGCTTGGGGACCATCCCTTTCTGTGGCCCTTACGTTGAACTGTACTCAAGGAGGGCTATTTGCTTTTCCCCAACCATGTTCCATACTGTCGTCTTTCCCAAATTATTTCCAAATTATTTGGAGTGTCTTCTCTTATCATATATGCCTAGAGAATTTCTTGTCATTCATGATTAGCATGAAGATGATTTCTGTGTAAATTCTGCAAAATTCCAAACTGGAATAAATCTATTTCCTCTGTGCTCTCTCTAGTACTTTATTTGTATCTATTAATAAATTCTCCTTTGAATTCTTGCTATGTGTGTGTGTCTTTATTTTTTTAACCCTCACCCAAGGATATTTTTTCCATTGCTTTTCAGAGAGACTGGAGGGTGGAGAGAGAGAGAGGGAGATCAATGTGAGAGAGACACATTGATTGGCTGTCTGCAACACACACCCTCACCAGGGATGGAGCCTGCAACCAAGGTATGTGCCCTTGGCTGGAATCAAACCTGGGACTCTTCAATCTGTAGGCTGAAGCTCTAACCACTGAGCAAACCACCCAGGACGTGTGTGTGTGTGTGTGTGTGTGTATACTATCTCCCTCTAATAAATAAATCAAGTCCTTTGGGGCAAAGACTACCTCTTTGTCTGCACAGAGAAGGTACTTCACATTTATTTTGTTACTTGAATTGCAGGAGAGGCTCAGGCACTTGGGAAAATGTTGAATCAAACTGTGTTTCTGATTTTGTGATAAGAAGCTAAAACACACTTTTTATTCTTTATTCTCTTTTCAACTTTCTAGTCTACCAAATTTTCTTTTTTAAAAATATATCTTTATTGATTTCAGAGAGAGGAAATGAGAGGGAGAGAGAGAGATAGAAACATCAATGATGAGAGAGTCATTGATTGTCTGCAGCCTGCAACCTGGGCACGTGACCAACCTGGAATCGAACCCTGGTCTCCTGGATCCTAGGTCGATGCTCAACCGCTGAGTCATGCCCAGCCAGGCAAATTTTCTCTTTTTATAATCAATACAAATATTCAAGTCACAGTTCTGCCAAATATATTTTTGACTAATTCATCATTTAAATGGAAGAAAGAATTCCCCGTTTACTTATCATTTCCAAGGCGGGCGCTTCATTGTTTGGCGCCTGACTCGAAGGCAGGTTAACATTCACATGTGCACGGGGCTCGTGCGTGCCACTGTTCCTGCTGCTCTGTTGTGAATTATCTCACACTTATTTCTGCAAAAATTGCGGCTGATACAGAGTATGTCCAGGAAGCTGTGAAAGGGCATTTCAAAACCTTCCCCAACGTTTCTTATTTAAAATGAAATGTCCAGCTGAGATGCCAAATTTGATCCCAAAATAAGTTGTTCCTGCATTAATTAATATATTAATTCTGAATAGAAATGAACCAGACAATTTCTCAGTGGATTTACCAACTAATTCTTACAAGATAACAATATCACTTGTTAAAGTGATATCTATATCAATTGTGTTATAATTTTAAAAATTATTTCCAGCCCAAAGCTGAGGACATGTGTATCAAAATTGGATAGTTTGGCCCCGGCTGGGTGGTTCAGTCGACTGAAGCATCAGAAGGTGGCAGGTTCGATCCCCCATTGGTGCCACATCCAGGGAGGCAACCAATCGATGCTCCTCTCTTTCCTCCTCTCTCTAAAACCAATAAAAACATATCCTCAGGCGAGGATTAAAAAACGAATATTGACTAGTTTGAATTTAATACTTATTATCATCTCACAGAAGCAAGGAGACCGCTTGCTTTAGCTGAAACAAGAGGATATAAATTTGGGGGTAAAAAGAAGAGAAAATGAGACATTACCAGGTAACATTTTTGGGTGGTTGCCTTTATGAATTTCTTGATTGGTACTATGTCATTTCTCATACTTCTACCCACAACAAGAAAAATAAAGTCACATTAATAAATAGTAATGTTTAATGTTTTCCTTAACATGCCACCTCCCTAGCGGCAGGGAGAGCGGCCAGCTTGCCCGGAGGACTGCAGCTGGTGAGAATACGCCATCACCAGACAGTTTAGGAACTTCTCACCGTAGGAGACAGAAACCTGATCTAAACTTGCAAGACAATGAAGCAGAAAAGTGTTGCCCAGGAAGGGAACAGTACGGCTAGGATTAGGGGCCTGGCAGTATATTCCTGGGGTAGGGATGCAAGTCTGATGATTTATAAGAATCTGTGTCTAGGAGGGTGGGTAACACCCAGTCTGTGGGATTTTGGAAGCACTTAAAAATTTCATCAATTCACGTATGATATCTATTGAAGAGTGTAAGTGTTGCTAAAATAAGGACCCTATAAATTACGACAGAGGGATTTACCCATCGTATGCCACTCTCTGAATGCAGGTTTACGTTTCCATGGAAATATATAACTCAGTGGATTGAATTCAAGTCTTAAGGTGCTATTAGGTAGCAAATTAGGTGAATTTTATTTTTGTAAATGTCAGACAATTTAATTTACAAGACAGGACATTTCTAGAACTCTTATAATACTTAAGCTTTTATTTTGCATTCCTCTTATGAAACTAAAGTGGAAAAAAAAGAAAAAGAGAAAAAGAGAGAGAAAAAGACAGTGCTTACTTTTGTAGACATAAAGGGAAAACACGTGTACTATGTTGTGAGTAAACGCCTGGGGCATTAGCTCTGAGTAGTGCACTCACTGTCCACAAAGTGAAGGATTCCTGTTCAGTTTATAAAACAAGAACTCATTACAGTGCCCCTCTTTGATGGGAATGCCAGGAAAAGTGGTTTAGACCAAAGCATGAACTGACGTGGTGCCTTCTCAAGGCTTTTGCCTTAGCAGGAGGAGCACAGCACACCTGCAGCTACTAAGGATGTAATCATGTAATCGAGTCATCCTTCTCTCCACATTAAGAGTTGATTTAAGGTTGACTGGTGTGCACCAGAGTGAACAAATTACACAGAGGAAAGGAGATTTAATCTGACCTTTGAGAACAGATACAATTTGGGTAGTCTATAAGGGGAAGGAAGACTATTCCAGGTGAAAGGAATAGTGTGAGCAAGGAATGCAGTGAGAGTGAGCCAGCAAACCTGTTTCAGGCGGCAGGGGGCCGGGCTGCCAGCGCTGGGCCATGCCCGTCCCCCCTGAAGAGTCCACAGTTCTGACTGGGGTCTACTAAAAGATCAGGAGCAGAACACACATGCAGAGTGTGATATTTTAGAAAAATGGTCAGGCAACATTATGCAACATGGTTAAAATTCAGAGTAAAAGCCATCTGGACAAACTAGGCAATTACAGGCAAAGCTGGGGGCCTAATCAGCCATGCGAGTGTCGGGACCTGAGAGCCGCTTAGAGTCAGACCTCTAACGTGCTGGTGACAAGTGTCAGTAAAGGAGGAAAGAAGCAAGGAGAAGGGGCAGACTGAACTGGTCCTCGGCAGACTGTCCGGACAAGGTGGAGACAGAGCTTTCTGCAGATAGGCCCCTGTGAACGACGGACAGAACCAGGACTCAAAACGCTCCCAAAACTTTCCCCTTGAGGGTTGACTTTAGGAAGAGACCTCTGGTGGTACGTGCAAAGTCCTATGCTTAAGTTCAAAACACCAGCTGTACAAGTAAAAGACAGCAGAAAAGTCAATCCACAGGACGTCACACAGCGAAGACGAGTCTTAGGAACTGCAGCTATTATCAAGTAGGCAAATGAAAAGTAAACAAAAGCCAAGCGTATAAATGGCTGATAAAAGTATTAAACTGACTTTAAATCATTAGCTGAATATAATTAAAATGAGGGGATGGCAGCTATCTTTTCCTGGATCTGTTCAGACCAGCCCTGCACTGTGGGGTTCATCACTTTTTCTTAGAGCATTTTAATTGCCTCTGTTGTATGAACAATAACGCAGTTCTGCCTTCTCTTCCCAATTTTCTCTGCTGCCAGTTCTCACTCACTGTCCATCAGGATAACGGTTTTGATGCCACAGTATGAACGGTGATGATCTGGGAAACGGAATCGTCTTTTTCTTCCCGTTTTTCATGGGAAGGACTGGAGAGCGGTTTATCTGTACCTTCTGACCCTCCCGTCTGTCACCCTCTGTCGCAGGCATCCCGCCAGCAGGTCCACCGCCCGCTCTGGGTGCTGGGAAACTGGGCAGCCCCACCCTAAGCAAGGGGTCCCGGTTTAGCTTTGCCTCTGGACACTGGATAAATCCTCGGCCCTCGTTAACCTACCCTAGTTTCAAAAGTCTGTTGTCTCCTTCTCTCTCTCAGCCCCGAATGCCCCGCCCACACTGGCTTCTGCCCTCAGGACCCAGTCACGCTGCCACCAAGTCCACGCGCTTCTCCCTCCCGGTCAGGGACATACCCCGGCCGCAGCCCCACCCCGGTCGGGGCGTTTGGGAGGCAGCCTGTGGATGTTTCTCTCTCCCATCAATGTTCCCCCCTCCCCTTCCCCTCCCCTCCCTCCTCTTCCTCTCTCTAAAATCAATAAACATATCCTCAAGTGAGGATGTAAAAAAAATTGATGAAAGTGAAAGTAGTTTAAGGACTTTGTATTAAAATTAGCTGTACATATTAAAATTAAGGATACTATGCTTGTTTAAAATCGAAGGTACAGATCAAGATTAGTGTGATAACTTTAAGATGTTCATGTTAAAAGGCAAATGACAACTCAGGGTGTTTTCCTCAATTCCATTTTTATATGCTCATTAGTATGCAAGAGAATGGAATATAAAGATGTTTTAACTTGGCATCATGCAAAAGCTAATGTACACGCCATAGCATTTTACCCAACACGGCAAAGATCTCTGTTTACTTCTTGGAACAGCTAACCCAAGCTCAGAGACTGAGAATTCGAATGCTCCTCCACACAAGGCCACCTGTGAAAGCAGAGACGTGATCCTGTGCCCGTGTGGCTGAGCCCCCTCTAGCCCCTGACAGTGGTTTGTGCCATGTCCTTCTGACGCAGGGGAGCTCCCAGGTGCTAGGTGGGAAATGAAGCAGGAGAGGGTCCTGTGCTCATTGTGTGCTTTCATTTCTTAAGGGAATGTGAAGCTGTCTTCGCTGCAGCTGTAAAGTCTTGGTTCCGCAATGATCTGACTCTATCAGTAAGACTACTCGGAGAGGTCGTGAAGCTCACAGGGAGGCAGTCTGGACTATACACCGATCAGAACTGGTGAGAGGGAGGGTAGACCAGGAGAGGGATGGCCTCAGGCTGCTAAGGTTCCACTTCTATCCCTGAGATTTGCACACACAACATCTTTAGGCCTTAACTTTCTCATCTGAAAAATGGGCATGATGATCACAGTGCCTACATCAAAGGAGGGCTGCTACGAAGAACAGAGAGATTAATAAATGCAACCCCCTTAGGAACTTCTATGGCTCAATAAATCTAGGCCTGAAGATTCTCTAAATCTGCCATATCATATTGAATCCATGTAGTATCGTTAAAAGTGTTCTACATTCAATTACAAGCGCTGGTCTTCGGCCCAGTTCTTAGATTTTTATCTATTATTCATTTCAGCCTTGCATTCTGGGCACCCATTCCTTCAGCCAAGACACTGTTGCCTAAGTGCTAAGACACTAAGTTCTTAACAGTGATGACATACAAGTTCCATATCTCCAAGCAATCTTCAGAATAGCCCTGCTCTTACTCGTGACTTTCTTAGCTGAATTCCCACTGCCCTGGGGAAGCACCAGATCATTTAGTCTTCAATTGACAACCATAAGTCTTCAACTGGATTTGACATGCAAACCTTGTCTAACTATGTTTAAATTTTCTGAGTGTTGACTTTTGTTCTTAATTCTCTAAAAATTCATAGGTACCTTTAGTCTGAAACCTGCATAGCATATAAATAGCACAAAAGCTCACTGCATCCCAATTTGCAATATCTAATGTATAAATTATTGCTATGTCAAAAGGAATTTGAAATCATCTCTGAAATGCGGCTTTCTCATTCACATTTTGGCCAGAGGCTGACCCATTTTTTTTTTCATATTGGAAAAATAATGCTCCACCAGGTAAGACACACAGGAAAACCTACAAGTTTAATATCCTAACCTAGTGTCACCAAGGCATCAATGAGTCCAGTTCAAAGGGTGTTCCAGCATTTCCTATGTAAGGCATGACCCAAGTTCCTGTTCTACTCTATTGAGAAACTGTTACAATGGTCCTGCCTCAAGCCTTTCTCTCCACTTTCATTTTGTTTTCAGAATCATGAATCCCCCTGCCCCTCACCTCTATGAAAATAATCATGAGAAAGGACTTCTCTAATGTCCAAGGATTCTTCTAATTAAAACTAACTTAAGGCGGGTGAGATTTTGATTGTCAAGCAGCAAACTTCCCTTTGTGTATTAGTCTGCTCGGGCTGCCACACAACCAAATGCTATAGACTCGGTGGCTCAACAACAGACATTTATTTATCTGGAGGCTCTGAAATCCAAAAGGAAGGTTCCAGTGGACTTGTATCCTGGTGTGGAGGTGGGGAGGTGGGGAGGTGGGGAGGCGGGGAGGCGGGGAGGCAGGGAGGCGGGGAGGCGGGAAGAGGGAGAGCTGTCTTTTTCTTCTTTTAACAGAGCCACCCACACTATGGATTTAGGACCATCCTTATGATTGTGCCTAACCTTAATTACATCCTAAGAGCCCAAGTCTGGATAACTTCACATTGGGGATTAGGGCTTCAACATATGAATTTGAGGACACAATTCCCATGGCACTCTGAAAGGTCAAAGAACTATTGTGATCTCGTGAACAAAAGAAGGTGGAGAGAGAGCCTGTTTTGAACTATGCGGCCATGATTCTGCAGAGAGCTGAAGGCAGCAATCAATACTTTTCTTATGAAGCTGTACTGCATCCCGGCAATATAAACACTGCACAAGACCTGATGAAGGTCGAATGATCCGATTTCCTCCCAAATGCACTGAAGTCGCATTTCTCTGAAGCACATAAACTCATAGAAATGGCTAGAAGCCTGGCCGGGCGTGGCTCAGCAATTGAGCGTTGACCTAGGATCCAGGAGGTCGGGGTTCGATTCCCAGTCAGGGCACATGCCCGGGTTGCGAGCTGCAGCCGATCAATGACTCTCTCATCACTGATGTTTCTATCTCTCTCTCTCTCCCTCTCCTTTCCTCTCTCTGAAATCAATAAAGATATATTTAAAAAAAAAAAAATGGCTAGAAAAGACTAAGGAGGAGATCTGAGGTCAGAATTTACTGAAACCAAAACATATAGATGAAAATATATCTTCTCCTGACCTGCCTGAATCCTTTGAACATGTGGAGGAAAAGGGGCCATATACGAAACCTGACAAGCTCAGGGGAGCCGTGTGTGGCAGCCTTGTAAACTCAGAGACCTAAAATAACCACAAAGGATGGTCTGAAATTAAAACTTTTTAACTAAAAGCAGTTTATGATGGGTAGTCATATCCTAGGCTAGACACTCTTCCCTGACAAAGGTCAATTTTCACCCTAACTGAGCCTATTGTGTTTTTACATTACCATAACATACCTTTGGAATGTTAAAGTAATTTCCCTTTTTAGGATCCCTTAGAGCCCAGGCACCGCTCTTTGGAGACCACAGATCTCCTCGTTGTATTCCTTGTTGACTGACAATTAATAGGTACCCTCCAGACCTACCTACGTGAAAGAAGTATGTGTCTATCATTTTACTTTTTGTCCAATCCCAGGGGTCGCCCCCACCACCACTTCGCTTTCCACCGCCTCCCAAATCTATCACCAATGAATCTCATATAACCCACTCAGGTCTTCTCTTTTGATGGATGCAAAACTGCCATTCTCTGAAGCATTTTCTCAATCTGTTGAGATTTTGCCTTCTGGAAAGTGTGGACAGTTTGGCTCAAATAAACTCACAAAACTTCTCTACAGGTTTGAATGTTTCTTACATTGATAAACAAGTAAACTTTACAACTGTTAGCTCCAGCTCTTGCTATTTCCCAGATTTCACTGTCAAAGAAACGGATTTCTTCCTCCAGTGCAGAGCTCCCTGCCCCTGGCTGCTGCCTGCTTTGTCCTACAGGAGAGTGAACAGGGCCTCCCTCTTCTCTCAAGAGTTTACAGGCTGTTCAAGTTCTTCTTGAGAAGCTCATCAGTCTTCCTACCTTTTCCTACCTTTTGTTCTGTTGCTCATCTTTATGATTATGCTTTAAACCTCTTCAAATCCTCCAGCCTCCCCTTGAGTTGGAACCAACACTACTCATCAAGTCCCCTTGGGACTGAGCATCAGGGTGGGTTCCCTTGATGTTCTTGAAGTTTGCTGACAAATTTTCAAAACAGAGGCCCAATAGTGCCTCACTGCACCTCCGCTGCTGCTTCTTATTCCAAGAGAGCCTGTCTTTCAAAATTGTAACTAACAACAAGTCTTCAATTACCGTTGCCATAGAAATCATCTCTAACTAGAGTTCACATTCTGGATTGTTGATTCTTGCACCTTAATTATCATAACTTCATAGATACATGGCCCCCACAGAATCGCTTGGCCCATCATGTGCAAAATTCTCTCGAAGACAAATGGCACCATCCTCAAAAGGGTCAGTTTCTTCCAAAGACAGATGACCTATTTTTTTCTCTGCCTGACAGATTCCAGCCTCTGCATAATTGTCTGGAAGATATTTGTTTTGCTTAAGATGCCTAAAAAGAGAGACTACCTTTCAGAGTCAAGAGGATGAACTTGGAACAGGCTTCAGGAAAGCAGCCTAGAGGGAACTGACCTAAGATCTGGTGACATTTGAAACTACAAATTTATTTTGAGATAGTTGTGTTCCCTGGAGTCTCTTGCCTCAGGATCCTTGTCAAAACATTGAAATAAGTATTCTTTGATTTCATTACTTCACAGTGGATCTTTCCATACACTGGGTCTTGGGGGACCCCTCAAGTGGTGTGCCTGAGGGAGCGCGATCCACTCCCCAGTCTAGGAGATCTAGGAGTGAACATTCTATTTTACATCCAAATATGGAGAGGTCATTTCATCCACTGTGAACACACACAAATTGAACAGAAAAGGTTCATGATTGAACAGAAAAGGTTAATACAACATAAAACACTTAAGTTCATTGAAAATTAGGACTGACTATACTCTCCCTAGGAAAAATATTTAAAACTTGAAATGAATGAATCACTATATGATGAGATCCTCACTAGACACGAGGGGGACAGCTTAAGGTCATTCTGTATCTTCAGATCATTGCTTAGCAGTTACTCCCTCGGGCTGACATTTTATTTAAATTAAACTGAATACATAGACTATATTCTCTGTGTCTCTCTGCTAAATAATGAAAAGCTTGTAGCCTCTGACTTTTAAATTATTTTCTTTTTCTTTTTTGGATAAGAATCAGGAAAATGTTCTAACAACAGGCTGAGTAAGGTAAAATTCTCTGAGCAAACACCAGATATATCCACAATATTGGTAAAAATTACTCTTAGAAACAAAACTTGGAAGTTCTTAATCGCACTTGCTAATGTCTCTCTTTTCAAGTCTCACAGGCTCCTACAAGTTTAAAATGAAACCCAACTGCTTCCTTGAGATCTGGGGTTGGCCTTTAAGCTCTTCACTGCCCAGCTCCCCCTCTGCAACCTTGGACTGTCCAAACCCTGCACAGGACTATGGCCTGGTTTTTCCAAGCCCAGCATGGCTTCCTCTGGCTAAGTATAAAGGGCCCAGCCCCTGAGAACCCCCATCCAGGCTGGCAAACTTTCCTGAGTGATGTTAGTTCCTTAGCTCCTTTGTTCTCACCCAGAACCATTAGCTTTCTACTGCTTTCAGCTGAGGTCCAAACAGCTTTACTACTTCAACTACAGTCACTCCACAGTGTCTCAACTCTCTGGATTCTTCTCTCTTGCATTTATATCTATCTCTATCTCTATCTCTATCTCTATCTCTATCTCTATCTCTATATCTTTATCATCTATATCATCTATATCTATATCTATATCTATATCTATATCTATATCTATATCTATATCTATATCTATACCTATATCTATATCTATATCATCTATATCTATATCTATATATCATCTATATCTATATCTATATCTATCTATATCATCTATATCTATATCTATATATCATCTATCTATATATCTATACTCACACACACACATGCTTAAGGTGTTGTGTTATGAGCAGATGAATTAGAAATAAATATATATAAAAATTTTTTCAGCTACATGTCACACAAACATTTTGAATATTAAGAAATACTAACAAAAATAACTATAAGCAACTCATTTATTTATTATTTATTTATTTACTCCTCACCTGAGGATAACTTTTATTGACTTAAGAGGGAGAGGAAGGGTAGGGGGAGGGAGAGAGAAACATTGATTAGTTGTCCCTGTACACACCCAATGGGGGAACGGAGGGTGGAGCCATACCTAGGTCTGTGCCCTGACCGGGAATCAAACCCAGAACCTTTTGGGGTACAGGGACGACACTCCGACCAACTAAGCCACCTGGCTAGGGCCCACATGCAAGTCTTTTAAACAATGGTCCTTTTCCAAAGCAGATAGAATTTCCATATAAGGGACAGTTTTTGAGAAACACAGTTCTATTTTTAAGTGATTTTTTTTTCTTAAGATGGGAAAGTACTTTTACATGAAATATGCTCAGTTTATGTTAAGGTAGCCCTTTCTTTTGGTGATTATTTTGCCTAGCTGGGATCAACTTAGGAATTTCAAGCACTATGTCTCTAAAACCTTGCTGTCACATGAATTGGAATGTGAAGCCATAGGATGCTGGGTGCTGAGGCAAAAAGGAAACGTATTGACTTCGGGAAAAAAAAGACCCCACCCATCAACCCTTCTCTCCCTCGGGGTCAGGTGATGCTCCGTGTATATTCCAGGGCCCTAGGAGCTGAGGTGCCGGGCGGTTCCTGGGGTGCCTGTCTCGTCTGGCTCTGCACGTTTTCATTTCCAGGCCCGGCCCGGACCCACCACAGGAATCCCTGAGCAGACAGCTCCAGCACAGACCTCCCGTGGAGTCATGCGAGCTTCCCCGACTGTTCCTGTTCAAATCTTAATCCATGCCTTCTGTCCCACAAACCTGGCCCTCTTAGGTCATGTTCTGTCCCACGGACGACACCTATATCTACTCCCTCAGACACTTAGCTGGCCACACGGCCACCGTCCTGGCAGCTGGTGTGGCTGTGCAAGAAGACAGCTGGTCCCACCCACCCTCACACTCTCACACACACTGATGAACTCAGCTCCTTCCCCCAAAAGCCACAGTGACTCTTCTAAAATGTGCTTCCATGTGGTCACTCCTTCGCTCAGTTTTCCAATGGCTCTCAGGTCACTTAGTGTAAAATCCAAGGTCCCTGAAGTGGTCTAGGTGGCCTTGGGTGATCTGTTCCTCCCTGACAGCCACTGGCATGATTCCCTCTCTCACCATAGTCCTGCCCTCTCTTCCAGGCACATGGGCTCCTCTGTCTCTCCCCCAACACCCAACCCTGCTGTTATCTCGGGGCCTTTGCTGATGCTCTTTCCCTGCCTGGGTTTCTGGTCCCTCTTCCAATGTGAGCTTATGGAAAAGGACTTTTAAAAATCTTTATTGATTTTTAGAGAGACAGGAAGGGGGGGATAGAGAGAGACAGGAAGGGGGGGATAGAGAGAGACAGAAACACTGGTTTGTTGTTCCACTTTTAGACATTCATTGGTTGATTCTTGTGTGTGCCCTGACCGGAGATCAAACCTGAGATCTTGGCGTATCGGATGATGCTCTAACCAACTGAGCCATCTGGCTAGGGCAGGGAAAGGGCTTTTTTGAGTACGCACTAAAAAAGCACACTGCCACCCCCCTCCCTCTTACTGGCGTCTTCTTTAAAAATGATGCCCATCTCTCTCTGCTCCAGCAGAGCATACCAGATACGGTCTCAGACTTGATGAATTATCATTTATTGCTCACTATCTTATGTATCTAGTTCATGGATTAAGTCAGCTCCTGGCTTTGGTATAACTTCATTTGCCTGTGTCTAAAATTAAACTGTATCTAAACTACTTATTCACTCATTCCACAAATACTTATCAAAGGGTCAGGGCATGGTGCTAGCACAGAAGACCCCAAAGAATGTGTATCTTCTGATCAAAGACAGTCACTCTCAGAAGTCAACACGAGGTGCCAAAGCAATGACAGGATCAGAAAAGGTTTGATGGAATAGTCAGTATATATTTTTTAGATCCATTTGATATGTTAATATAGAATAACACAAATCATCACAAACAACTCAGTATCGCCAAGAGGCAACTGCCCTGTAATCAACACGGCACACCCATCCCCCACTTTAGATTCTTAAATGAATCCTAACCAACCACATGTCAGTTAAGGAGCTTCTCTGATTAAAGGGAGTTAATGGCAAATGACAAGTGTAGTGAAAATGCAGTGAATGCCCGTAAGCCAAGGTTCACTTCAGACACTATTAATTTCCCTCCCCATAGCTGTGTTGTGTGCTGGCAACACGGTGGGTTTCAAATAGATTTCAGTCTTCTTCTGTCCAGCACCCGGACGCTCAGGATATAAGAAATTTAGACAACAATGATGTTAAATTATTTGAAAAGCTCTGCCTCTACTAACGTAGAGCTCGAAAAGAGAAGGGGCATCACTGCTTGAATCCTCCAAGCACATTCCTAAAATGGGCTTATCGCCGCTCTGCTCCCCACAGAGCAGACTGTGCAGCGCCCAGCACCCGACCCAAGGGGACACTCAGCGTGTCGGGCCGCCGGACGCTGGCGGGGTCCCCAGCAGGTCGACGCGGTAGGCTTGTGCCTCTCTCTGTGTATTTTGTTCTTCATTTTCCCCAAAAATCAATATTTAGGAGAAAGTTTAAAATACCAGCTGTTTTCTTAAATGTAGGATAGCTATGCCAGGCTTATTATTTGGGTAAACTGGGTCTCCAAACACACTGTAGGTTCATTACTGAAAATAATTGACGGTAAAGAAGGTGGCTATGCCGCAGGCGCTGACCCAGGACCTGGGTGGCTGGGTTGCCGCACCCTGCTGGTCTGCTTGCCCGGGTGGCCCGCGCACATTTCATTATGTCCCTAACGCAGCTCCGCGTCCTCTGCACAACGTGACGGGTGAAACGCTGTGGTCTGTACTACAGACAAATGTCTCCAGCACGAAATCAAAGTTGATCCCGTGCGCAAGGGGTGCCGACATGGACCCGAGTTCCCCCTCGGCTTCCATGAGCCTTGCATTTACTGATTTCTTTTAAAACTCTGATTAAAGTAACATCAATAAACCTCGAAGGGTGTCTTTTGATGAAAACGTTCTGATGATACCCTGTCTTTTCCCTCCAACGGGAAGTGGGACAGTGATAGTGACAGCGAGGCCGGAGTCTACGTGAGAATGTCAGTGGCTAAAACAATGGTCTGTACAGTCACTGTTGTCGCCATGAAACAAAACAAAGTCTCCACTGCGCTCCAACCAGTCACCAGACTGAACCACTCACTGGTGAAGGAAGGTCTGTGTGTCTGAGCAGCCAGAGAAAAGACGCCAGCTCCGACCCCACCCTGACAACACCTCTGATTCTGCTATTCTGCCTCAACATTTACCAATATCAACTTACAGTGCTGAGTAAATCATGCTGCGATGAAGGAGTGGCAACTAGTAAGCTCTGGTAGCCGTGCCATAAGTTAATCTTACCATAAAGCCACTGTCCAATTACGAAACCCTGAGAGGAGCGGGGGATCCACGCTAACGGGGCGCCCCTGGGAGAGGTCGGCGCACTCCAGGGTCACCTGGAGCAGCAGAGAGGGGAGGGCACTGAGCAGGGGATGGAATGAAACGGCCTGGGCACCTTCAGCTGCATCTTTCATGCCTTTCCCGCCATCGCCCCCATGGAACTTAACGCCTCGATGACAGGGTCCTGCAACAAGCCGGACCCAGGCTCTTCATGCAAACAGTGGACCGACAGTCATTAACAGTCATTACCTTACTCCTACTGCTACTGAGGAGGCTGAAGCAGGAGTTCACCAGCTACTTTCCTATTTAAAACAATGACTCTGGCTGTCGGGTGGGGATTGGACTGAACAGAAATGAGATGATGAGGGGCAGATGTAGATGAGGCAGGGGACAAGGACAGAGACAGAGGAGGTGACAAGGACAGAGACAGAGGGAGGTGACAAGGACAGAGACAGAGGAGGCGACAAGGACAGAGACAGAGGAGGCGACAAGGACAGAGACAGAGGAAGGGATTCAAGCCGTGGTTCCAAACCCTGGCTGCACATCAGAACCACTGACAAGCTGTTTAAAAACCATCTGAAGCCCCACCCTTAGATGCATGATGCTCATTTTGCGGATGCAGCGTGACCCGTGTCCTGTCACAGTGAGGGCTGAGGACATGGGGCGAGAGCGAGGCTCTGGAGGACGTGACGGGCCAGCTGTAGAGGCTGACGGAGGGAAGAACGTCCTCTGACAATGTGATTTCTGGTCCAACTAGTTTCACTGTAGCGCCTTTACAGAGCAGGAGAAGACTGGGAAGCCAGATTTTTATGTGAACTCTCTGGATGTTTGATCTGGCATTTTTTAAACATATGCATGTCAGTGCTGTGTGGGCCAAAACGCCGCAAAATAATCAAACTGAGTAGAATATGCAGGTAACCATTGGCGTCTGCCTTAAGTCAGGGAGGTTAAACTCTAATCCTGGATTTCAGACTCACGGAAAGTATCAGGAAACTCTTTGCAGACTCTCGGAAGCACGCCCGCTGTTGGCCGATGCTCCATGAAGAATATAGGTGACCTGGGGCACTTGATTCATTGCAATACGATTGATCATTTCCCTTCTCCTCCCTCCTGCTCCCTTCTTTTCTTCCAAATTAAATAATAATACTCTTTCTAAAAGAAAGCATAAAAATGATTCCCAAGGTCCTAGGTTAAGCAGTAAAGCGAGGTCTCACACGTAAGCAAGTCTCAGGTCTGTGCTATTCCCCCAACGTGGTTTCCAGCACTTCTTTCGGGGGCGGGGGCAGCAGAGGAGCTGTTACAGAGTTTATTTTTGAAAATACAATTTATATAGATGGGAAACTTTTCTAAACATGTACCAGCATTTTAACAAACCAACCATATTCTTAAAAATATTTAAAAAGTCAAATACAACGAAACAATGACTCTTATAATAAATGTCCCTGAGTGACAACATCCCCCAACACACAACACCATTTACCTAAGGAGTCTGAACTGAACTATATGCTTATATCTTGGGGGAATCTCTTTCCCTTCAAGAGACTTCATCAATAAAAGAAACCGTCAAATACTGTATTTTTTATTTTATGTCATATTTATGTCACAATATACCAAGGGAGTAACTTTCACAAAACCCTGGAAGTCAAGGGATCATTAATTAATTCATGTGTATAGTCATTTAGCTTATAATTTAGCACTTAGTTTTGTCTAAACCTAGACTAATGGATAAAATAAGAAGTTTATGTCTTTCTGTTAGAATTTTGAACCACAGAAATTACACTTATAAACGTACCCGGGATCAGTCTTATTCCATATACTTGATTTCCATGGAGTTGTACCTAAGTCTTATTATTTTAAGAACCACACGAGCATAGAATTTCCCCTCTCCTGGAATGAACACACTCTTAATTTGTATATTTCACATAACAAAGAAGATAAAGAGTCCTCAGGACCTCGGTGTCACACTATAAACACATACTTCTAAGAAGACAAGACAAAGGTCATCTCTGACACGAGTTCTACTCCTCAGAACAAATTCCATTCTCAGAAAACAACAAGAACAGTAGGAATGGATGTGCACCCACAGGTACAATTCAAAGGGCAGATAAGACTCCAAACGGAGGCCTCACGTACCTACACCAGGTAGCTCATCAAACCGATCCACGTGTCAAGGGCTGAGCTGTGTGTCGAACTTCCCATGAAGAAAGAAGCCAGGTGCCATGTCACCACAAAGGCTGGAAGGCAACAAATACGAGGTGGTAAGTAAATGTAAACAAGATAGAAAGCAGAGCAGGGTCTGGATCTCTAGACTGTGAGGAGGTATTTTAATTAAGTGCTAGATTTCATAAATGGAGATTTATCCCAGCATTTTCCAAATGTGCCTCACCAAGAAACACTTTTATTTTGAGCACCAGCCGGCATCCCACTGAACAGTGAGTTCGTGCGGCCTGCCTCTCACACAGAGGTCACATCCCGGGGTCTGTCCCATGGTCACAGGTCCTCAGTGTAAAACTTCCAGTAATAAATAACATTGGTGGTACTTTATAAGATCCCCCCTTAATGTGTATACATAACACACATGTATTTATATTACTTATAGAAAGCTAGGTGTTGAGTTTCCTTCACAAGTTTTACAGCAAATACACACAAAATCATGTTACTACTTCAATTTATTTTATGGCAACAAATATTTGACATTCACTCATCTTTATGATCAATAGTCACTGAGCAAATAACGTGAACTAAGTACTAGGTTGAACAAATGAACAGGACTAGGTCCTGCCCTCCAAACAGCGCAGTCCACCCAGCAGGGCGCAGCTGGGTGCAGGCCACCCCACAGAGGGTGCCAAGGAGTAGCAGTTGCCATCACTGTGCAGAGAGCTCAGCGGTGGCTGCCAAGCAGAGGGTCTCTCGGCTGAGTCTGAATGCTGACTAGGGGAGTGCCAGGCAGACATGGGGAGGTGGAGGCAGGAGGGTGGAGAAGGGCCAGGCAGCTGGCTAGGAGGACGGCTCGTCCCAAGTGCTGCCTGAAGAGGCCGCCACAGTGTGGGATGTGGCCACACGTGATCCGGACACAGGGCTTCTGCATACAACTCAGATGACTGTAAATCAGTCCAACAGCACAAACAAATCGCCAGCCCAGTCGCTGGATGCAATTGGAACATTTTTCCAAATCCTTCCAACATTATCTCATTCTGGCTCCAGGTAGGACAGGTGGCTGTGCCTGAGGGGCTCACCCAGAACAACTGAGGGCGCTGCACAGACTTGAGGCCAAGGTGGCATCGGGCCCTCTGCTGCAGGGGGAACTTCTGATGCCAGGACTCAGGGAGACATGTGTGCCAATGACAATGCCCTGTGGCCACCTCAGTCACTGTGGTTTCACAACAAGTGCTGCAGAGTGGGCTCTGGGCCAAACTGGACTGTGTCCACCATCCCCCCCCTTCCCACGCCTAGCGTCAGGATGCAGGCACGGGGTAGGAATCAAGGCTGTGATTAAGGTCATACTTTTCCACCTTGTGAGTTCTAACACTTTCCATAGCAGAGTTTTGTAAAGCCACAGGGAGACACGCCGGCTACTGGCCCTGCCCAGGAAAGTGAAGAACTGGCCACTCTGTAAAGCCAGGGCTGAGCCTCAGTCCCTTTGTGTTCCCGTGAGCCTCTCCCAGGCCCCGGCCTCACCTCTGGCAGCTGGTGCTGCACCGTGGGTGCGTAATGCGCCTGAGAAGGTAGAACTGTTGCATCTATTCAGGCAGAAAAGGAGGCCCACGCTCATTTGTAACATGTAAAAACGGGGGGAGCAGGCATGGAGATGGGGGAAAGCAGGTTTAATAACATAAAAAGGAAACCTTGTTCATGATACATACAGGCTTATGTAAAAAAACAAACAAACAACTAAACAAAAAACCCACAAACACCTAAAGGAGCCATGGATTTCCCAGAGGGTGAGACTACGCTGCTGCGGCTGGAAGGACACACAGTGTGTCCCCTCCTCCCGTCCCCTGGAGTGACGCTGCCAGATACATCCTGGTTCAAGTTCCTGTCACCAAGGAGAGAGGGACGGTCCTTCAGGAGCTCCCAAACTGCCCTGCCCTAGTGAAAGAAGACAGACGTTTATATTTTCAGTGCTTTTCCAATTCAGAAACTGCACCTTCTGACATGTTAGGGGTCATTTGACTTTAAAGACGGAAGAGGGTGTCATGCCAGCAACTCCTGCGACAAAGGCAGTCAACACCGAGACCAGCTCAGGCACGGAGGAGCAGCGATGCCCGGACACCAGGTGTAACACAGACAGGCCCAAGGGACAAGGTCATCCAATTTTATGTACTGCTTTTTTGTCACTTTCCATATTAGAACTTACTCATTACTTTAATATCTACTTAATAATATACCATGTCCTTGATATACCCACACTTTTGCATATGCCCCTGTGGGTACACTGATAGTTTCTGTTACTCACTATTGTGAATATGCTACAGTGGGCATTTTTCTAAGAATACTATTTTCTAATTTTGAATTTTTCCCTTGAGATAACTTGTAAGTAGGATTACTAGATCCAAAGATATGACTATATTTAAGGGCTCTTAAAATAAGTGTGGGTCAGACTGGTGATTCAATGGGCTCACATATCTACAGACCACCAGAAATATGAGTTTATTGTTCTTTCCCCAATAGTCTCATTTGCATTTTACTATTTATAATTGTGGTTAATGCAATCTGTGTCATTTTAAAAATTACGGTTTTGCCGGGCCGGGCGTGGCTCAGCGGTTGAGCTTCGACCTAGGATCTAGGCGATCAGGGTTCAGTTCCCAGTCAGGGTGCATGCCCGGGTTGCGGGCTCGATCAGTGACTCTCTCATCATTGATGTTTCTGTCTCTCTCTCTCTCCCTCTCCTTTCCTCTCTGAAATCAATAAAGATATATTTAAAAAATAAAATAAAATAAAATTATGGTTTCTTTGCTTGCCATGGAGATTTTTACAGTTTATATATTGCTTACTGTTTGAGAATTAGTGTGGCTTAATTAGGGAAATCACTTAAGTATCGGACAAGCATAGGAGGTTCAAGTCCCAACTCATTACGTAGGAAATGAATTCACCTCTCAAACTTAATTCCGTTACCTGTAAACTGCGGATAGTGGCAACTGCCTCACAGGGCTGTGGAAATGGGCAGGTGAGTTCATCAGTGCCTGAGGCGTTCGTGCCTCACAGGGAGTTGTTACCTCTACTTCCCTCTGTCTGTCTCCTTTGTCTGTCTGCAGACCCTCCCTGACTTCTTGCCAGGATCATCCACCCAAGTTCTTTGGTACAAAGCTTCAAACAACCTGTGTCCTCACCCAGAGTTTCAGTCCCTGCGGCTGACTATCAGCTTCTCCAGGGAACTGATCTTCATGCCACGAGCACCAGCTGAAATACGTTGTGAATCTCTGAGGTCATATATGTAGGACCCCAAGAACTACCAAAGTGTTCACACAAGTGGGAAATACGCTCACATAACTTTTCATGGAGTCCTCATTTTAGAATTCGGTGTATAGCCCAGTTTCTCTCTGCAATGTCTTATCCAACATTTCTTCTGTGTGGTTTCTCAGAGATATTTCAATTCATTTATTTGCTCTTTGTTTGGGTTTTGGGTAACTCTTCAGCAAAATCTTCTATCTGTTGGGTCCTACACAGGAACAAGCTTACTTTTTTTTTTAAATTCTCACCTGAGAATATGTTTATCGGTTTTAGAGAGAGAGAAAGGGAGAGAGAGAGTGAAATATCGATGTGACCAGAACAAAGAAAATAGTGGTGTTAAGTTAGAGTAATCGGGAATGCATTTAAAAAACCGTAATCAAATTCTCATAATGTAATTCAAATTGTACTCATTTAGAACATCCATTGAATAAAAATATAGCCCCACAAACATGACATATTTGGAGTCTGAGTTTACATGGTTAAATGGTTTCCAGAATAAATAACATTATTTTGTTACATGATTAACTATTTGATACTGGAGGAGGGAAAAGGAGATATATGTAGAATGATGCCGGAATAAAATACAGGGTGGGCAAAAGTAGGCTAAAAGTTGTTCATATGGACAAAGGTGTGCAGGTTATGATTATTACAGTAGCTTCATTAACTCAAAAATGCCACTCACAACTGTAAACCTACTTTTTCCCACTCCTGTATATTTAAACAGAATAATGAAAATCAATTTATCATGACAATCCATGGAAAAATAAGATAAAGTTGCAATAATAGGAAGATTTGTTGACGTGATTGTTCTTGACTATGATTTTAAATGGATCTGTGATTTTATTTTTATTATTATTATTTTTTAAATTTATCCTTATTGTTGAAAGTATTACAGGTGTTCCATTCCCCCCACCCCCCCAATTGACCCCCTCCACCTCCCTCTCACCCCCTCCCCAGGCCTTCACCCCGTCATTGTCTGTGTCCATGGGTTATGCATATATGCATATAACTTCTTTCGTTAATCTCTTCCCACCCTCCACCCCCCTTTCCTCTGAAATATGATCATCTGTTACATGCGTCAATGTCTCTGGATCTATTTAGTTCATCAGATTCTTTTGTTCATTAGCTTCTTCTTAAAGAAGCTCCTTCAACATTTCCTGTAGTGCTGGTCTGGTGGTGATGAACTCTTTTAGCTTTTCCTTGTCTGAGAAGCTCTTTATCTGACCTTCAATTCTAAATGATAGTTTAGCTGGGTAGAGTAATCTTGGTTGTAGTTCCATGTTTTTCATCACTTTGAATATTTCTTGCCACTCCCTTCTGGTCTGCAAAGTTTTGGTTGAGAAATCAGCTGACAGTCATATGGGTGCTCCCTTGTAGGTAACTAATTGCTTTTCTCTTGCTGCTTTTAAGATTATCTGTCTTTAACCTTGGGCATTTTAATTATGATGTGTCTTGCTGTGAGCCTCTTTGGGTTCCTCTTGTTTGGGACCCTCTGTGCTTCCTGGACTTGTAAGTCTATTTCTTTCTCCAGGTAGGGGAAGGTTTCTGTCATGATTTTTTCAAATAGGTTTTCAGTTTCTTGCTCTCTTTCCTCTCCTTCTGGCATCCCAATAATACGAATGTTGGGGCTCTTGAAGTTGTCCCAGAGGCTCCTTATGCTATCTTTATATTTCTGGATTCTTTTTTCTTTTTGCTCTTCTGGTTGGGTGTTTCTGTTTCCTCATGTTCCAAATTGCTGATTTGATTCTCAGGGTCTTCTACTCTACCGTTGATTCCCTGTAAATTATTCTTCATTTCAGTTCTTGTAGCCTTCATTTCAAATTGATACTTTATTATGTCATCAATTTTCTGTTATTTTCGTCATACTCTTACTAATATCCTTGAGCATCCTTATAACCATTATTCTGAACTCTGTATCTGTTAGCTTGCTTGGATCTATTTCATTTAGTTCCTTTTCTAGAGATTTCTCCTGTTCTTTCCTTTGTGACATGTTTCTTTGCCTCTGCATTTTGGCTGCTTCCAGGTGTTTGTTTCTATGTATTAGGTAGAGCTGCTATGTCTCCTGGAATTGGTAGATTGGCTTTGTGTAGTAGGTGTCCTGTAGGGTCCAGTGACTCAGCTTCCCCAGTCACCTGAGCTGGGCCTTCTAGGTGCTCCCCTGTGTGGGCTGTGTGCACTGCCCTGTTGTAGTTGAGCCTTGGTTGCTGTTGGCATCACTGGGAGGAATAGAGCCTCAGACCAATCAGCTGTGAGGACCAGCTGCAACTACAGCTGGATCTGTGATTTTAAATGGATCTGTGATCACAGTGCCTTCCAATCTGCCCTTGCCTCCATCTACTCACATTCCCCCCATCCCACTTTCTAGGGATAAAAGTTGAAGAAATTGGCCGAGCAGTAGATTCTCCCACTTCTTCATTTCCTGCTTTAAGGCACCACTCACCTCCCAGCAGGGCCTCTTCCACCTCTAGGAACGTATTTTGTCTTTGGCTGGGCAGGAAGAAGGTGTGTTTGAAGAAACCAAAGCTAATGTTTGGCTGCTTGCTTCTGTTTCTTGTAAGAATGAGGGTGAGGCAGCAAGTGTGCACTGCCTGTCTCAGGCAGCATCCTCCTCAACCTCTCTAGTCTTGGTCTCAACCTGGTTTTAGGAAGTAAATTCTGAGCAATTGCTGTTCCAAAATACCCATTTTCTGAAATTGAGATGAAGATGCAGAAAATCCACTGCCTGTCTCCTGGGTAACAGTACTTGGAAGGCAAAGGAACTTCCTAAATTTATCAATCTCTCAAGTCTTTAGGAATTCACAAACCACATCCCTTGCATTGGGTTTATGCATTTGTGTATAAAAAGAAATGCAAAATTAAATGTAGTTTGAGTTCTGTTCAATATCTTTTGATGAATTAGCCTCTCCATTAGCCTTCTTCTCCCACTCTTTCCTTCAAGGAGAGAGAGGGAGAGGAGGAGGGGAATGGGGAAGGGGAATGGGGAGAGGGGGAGGAGAAGGGGAGGGGGATAGGAGGGGCAATGGGGAGGGGGAAAAGGAGGGGAGGGGAAGAGGGAGGGGAGGGAGACTGGGAAGGGGAGGGAGTGGGAGATGGGGAGGGAGAGGGGGAAGGGGAGGGGAAGGGGAGGGGGACAGGGAGACAAGAGTGTGGCCTCAATAAGCTCAGGAACAGAAGACAGAGTCTACATCTCCAGACTTTACTTTGTCCATCTCCTCTGACCTATGGGCCAGGGCTCTTTAGCCACCTGAGTGTCCTTAGCCCTGCTGACATGATTAGTTACATTCTCCACTGGCATGCATGCCATCAGGTTTTTCTTGACCTACTATGACTAAGGAGCCCTCTCTGTTTACCTCAGCCTCATCTTGCCTCCTGTCTCAGGTTTGGCTGTGATGCACACTCAGTCCTGAGTGCTGGGCCCTCAGGTCAAAACCCTCTTCATCCTGGGAAGGCCACACTCCAGCCCAGTGGCATGTTCTGCAGCCATCTCGGGGTCCTACGGAGCCCCACCAGAACCTCAGTTCCAGGGCTTCCCTCTGACGGACCAGGTTGAATGGCTAAGTTCATGACAGTGTTTTAAAGGGCTGCATGTGGAGCAGCTCCAGGTTTCCACATACCTCCTTTTCACCACATGCCTCCAACTCCCTGCACTAAAACTTCAGGAGGGAAAATGGGGAGGCACGTGGCAGACTGACGGCCCTCCTCCTGACCACTGTCATCCCTGCTTTGCAGGATTCCTCAGGCTCAAGGGCCATGCTTTTCCTGTTTTTTTCCTGATGTCATCTTCTCTTTCTACCAGAGAGTGAGCCTAGATATAATAACTTGAAGGTCTTTTGTTTTTTGTTTTTCATACTATATGACTTGAGTTTTCTGGGCTTGGCCCTTGATAAATTTCAAAAATGCAGAAAATTCTTTCTCAACAAACTAGCCTAGATTTCTACTTACAGCCATTACAGAGTAACAAAGATAAAATATAACCTACATCCCTGGCATCACCTCCAAAGAACAAAACAAAACAAGCCTAGAATGCTGTACAAAATAAATAACTGTTTCCAGGAACTCCTGGACAGAAGGGGGGCGCATGCCTGGGCTGTATCCGGAGAAGACTGCCTCCCTGGGCAGGGAAGGGGGACCAGGCAGAGCTGCCTGCCTCCCTGGGCTGAGGAAGGGGCAACGAGAGTTTGAGAAATCCAGTAACCTATGAAAAATATGCTCAACAACATGGCTTATTACGAAAATGCAAATGAAAACCACAATTAGATGCCATCGCACACCCATAAGAACAGCTAACACTGCAAAGACTGCCCATACTGACACTGGTGGGATGTGAACCAGGTCCTCGAGTGACCTTGTTCTGTTCAACGTCATTTCATTACAGCGCTGACGAGGTACCTTAGGAACCTAACTCTCGTTTATGTCCGTTAACCTGTAGGAAACCTGGTTTCACTATACATCAGTTCACTTAAAGTTGCAAGTGAAGATTTACTGTGCTGCTCCTGGGAAGGTAAAATGGTACAACCACTCTTGAAAACAGTTTTGCATTTATTATACAGTTAAATATGCTTAATGGATAGCTGTGTATTTATACTATTAGTTATTTACCCCAAAGAGGTAAAAATATGTATCTACAGAGAAACTTGCACATAAATGTTCACAGCAACCTCCTTTCTAATCCCCCCCGACTGGATGAAGTGTGAGTCAGGTGAGGTGCAGAAGAAATCTTGATGTGATCATATGATGGAATAAAATGCAATGAAAAGAGTGAACTACTGATATTCACAAACCATGTATAACCTCAAATTCTTATGCTGAGCAAAAGAAGTCAGGTACAAAATCCCTATCGTAGGATTCTATTATAAAGCTCAGTAAGAAAGCAGTCAAAACTATGGGCCAGGAAGCCCAGCCCTGTCTGGCTGGGGCGGGGCGGGGCTGGAGGAGGCCAGGATGTGTCGCTGACTGGGAAGGGTGGAAAGGAGCTTGTGTGTTGACGGAAATGTACTGACTGGACTTAGAAGAAACATGGTCAATTTGTTTAACTTCATCCAAATACACACTTACAATGAGTTCTCATTACTGTACGTACATTACACCTCAACAAGCTGATTAAAATAAAGCCTTCCTGGCTTCTTCTTCTTTTAAAATATCAGAGCTGATCTCTTCAAAATCCAGTATTTTAAAAATTTATTTTTAATATTAAAATATTAATGTAGGGCCCTGGCCGGTGTCTCGGTGGTTAG
Source organism: Miniopterus natalensis (assembly GCF_054644295.1). Lineage (NCBI taxonomy): Eukaryota > Metazoa > Chordata > Mammalia > Chiroptera > Miniopteridae > Miniopterus > Miniopterus natalensis. The sequence continues at coordinate 2,543,376 of NC_142101.1, forward strand.
TGTCGGCCCGTGCACCAAAGGTTGCAGGCTTGATTCCCAGTCAAGGGCACGTACCTGGGTTGCGGGGTTGCTCCCTGCCTCTGGTCAGGGTGTCTCTCTCACAGCGAGGTTTCTCCCCCCCCTTCCACTCTCTCTGAAAAGCAATAGAAAAAATATCCTCGGGCGAGGATTAACAAAAAAATAAAATATTAATTTAGGTACATTAGGAGATCTCACACCTTGCGTTTGTTTTAGAACCATCTAGGGTCCGTGGGGAAAGGGTGTGCGCAACGAGGAACTGAGCTGCTGTGGGCTGCCAGCCCTGAAGCTGGGGGCGGAGGGCAGGCCCGCTGGCTCTAATTTTGAGCATGTCTGCAAGTTTTGATCTGAAACACTTAAACATCTAGTGGACTGCATTTCTTTAGTAAAACATTATGGTGAGCGCACTGGTTGGCGTCGGATGTGCGCATACTCCCATCCTGATGGTGGGGGTGGTCTTTCTGGGTCTTGCCTGCACTTTCTATGCTGACCTTCACTTTTCTCCTTTTATCTGTCAACGGCAGCTTTCACATTAGAATCAAGTTGTGTGACACATACAAGTTAAGATCTGAATGCTCTGAGGGAGAATTAGTTAAATCTGAGCCTGGTTCTATGAATTTCAGTGAGCCTGGCCGGCAGGAGACAAACGGCCTCTTCAGGGACAAACGGCTCAGCGGAGCCTCGAGAAACAGCGTTCTGCTTGGTGAAGCCGAGTAGCAGGTCGCATGAAACAGGCAGAACAAAGAAGCCAGCTCAGCACAAGAGCATGAAGAAAGAAAGCATAAACAATTCCAAAGGAAAAGGAAATTGGACTTATATTCATCCCGCCTTTCCCCTCAAGGCATCGGATGTTTGCTAACCCGAGGGAACGCCGACCAGTGGGTTGGCCGGGAAGTGTTGAGCTGGCTCCTGACGAGGTCCCGTGAGGGCAGGGTCCCTGCTGGCCCGGCCTCAGGCTTCCCCGTGCGACTGAGGCCCGGGTGGCACCGAGGGACGCTGCCGAGGCAGGGCGCAGCGACGCGGCGGGGGCCGTTAGAGTGAGTGTCCCCCTCAGTTTCCGGCGCCATTTAGATGGGTAAGCACTCCCCCCAGATCCCAGTCTCTAGAACTCCCCATTCTTTCTGAGAATAAGGCCCCTGACGGTGTTCCTCACGAGCAGAGTAGACGGGAAACATGCACTAGTGGCAAGGAGAGCCTGAGCCTCTGAACTCGCGCTGACAGGAGAAACCAGGGTTCTGTTCTCCAGGAACCAGCACATGACGGGCGAACTGGGCACTGACCCTAACGCTGAACCGGACATGGGAGCGCGGGGTGCGCAGGGCGGCGGGCGCAGGAGCAGCTCAGGCCCGTCCAGTGCCCACGGCGCGCCCCTTCCCGGCCTGCATGCTCCCGGGAGACGGCTCCCTCAGGGACACGAGCGTCAGGTCGCGCGAGGGGAGTCCGAGCACAGACAGGGCCCGCGAGCTCCCGGAACAGGGACACGCGCTGCCCGTCGGCAAGATGTCCTGTACCAGTCACCCTGAGGTGTCAGGCAGAGCGCGTGGCGCATGAGGCCTTCGTGGGACGAAGGGAAGTGGGAACCATCACCCCCGCCTTTGAGAGTTTTACATTATCTTTTGGTCATAAGTAAAATGGCTAAGTGCCGAGTGTTTACACAGATGCGTGTGACAGGCACCGCACACCTCCGTGTCTGCCCACTCGTGCCCAGGCGGCGCTCGGCGTGACTGGCAGTGCACTGCCCTGTGGGAAAGGCCGGTTCAGGGAGGAGAAGCTGGGAAAGAAGGAAACGCCCTGCGGGAGACACGCCAGCTCATAAACATGAGGACAGTTCACAAAATAGGATGAAGTGCTGCCGGGACGGGGACAGTAAAAACAAAGGCTAAGCCCCGGCCGGTGCCTCCGCTGGCTGGAGCATCTTCCCGTGAACCAAAAGGCTTCGGGCTCAGTGCCAGTCAGGGCACAGGCCCAGCTGGAGGTCCAAGCCCCGGTCAGGGTGCACACAGGAGGCAACCAATGGAGTTCCTCTCTCACACTGATATTTCTCTCTCTTGTCCCCCTTCCTCTTGCTCTAAAAAAAGTCAATAAAAACATATCCTCAGGTGAGAATTAAAAATAAAAATAAAATAAATAGGTAACAATGCCTCAAATTATAAGAATTTTTCAAGTAGAAATACTGGAAAAAATAGCTTTGGTTAAGAAATGAAGGGCTCACTGGTAACCATGATGACCAAGGTTTCAAGGTCATTAAAGAGTAGAATCCAAACAGTTCATTAAAATGAGAGGGGACAGCAGGGCGGAGCCAGTGACACAGGGGAGCCTGGCAGTGAAGGGACAGCAGGAGACACACTAACTGGGAGAAGGTACCCCGGACACGGCGGCCTCACGGCTTTGTGAATGAGTGACAGGCGACTAGAGGTAAGGTCAGGAGACATTTTTAGGGCCTGGCCAGTGTGGCTCAGTGGCTGGAGCGCCGTCCTGCACACCAAGAGGTGGCGGGTGTGACTCCCGGTCAGGGCACAGGTGTGTGCCAGGTTGTGGGCCGATCCCCAGTCAGGGCTGAGAAGGGTACAGACGGCAACCAGTCAGTGTCCCTGTCTCTCTCTCCCCCTCTCTCCCTCCTCTCCCCTCTCTGATATCAATTTTTTTTAAAAAAGAAACATTTTTAATTTTTAAAGAAAAAATGTTAATTTTTCTTTTAGGTATAATTGACATATAACATTATATTAGTTGCAGGTGTACAACATGATTTATTATTTTTAAATATGTCAAAGTGGTGATAACCACAACGGTCCAGTTAACATCCATCACCACACATAGTTACAAAACATGTTTTTTCTTGTGATGAGAAAAAGAGTCCAGGTAGAAAAGTGAGTGTCTTAGTTGAAGGGACGGAGAGAGGAGGGACAGACGTGCCCGCACTGGAGGGCATACAGTGCGCTCCGGATGCTCGAGCCGCGGGGGGGGGGGGTCCTGAGAGAGCTGCGGGCGGAAGGACGGTGCACGGGGCTAGGGGCGCAGGTGAAGGACTCCTGACGCGGCCAACATGAAGAGCAGGCGCAGGACGGCGAGATGCACGTGCCCTGAGAGGCCCGCATGGCCCGTCACCCGGCCCTTGTCTGCATGGCTGTGGGTTCCCCAGGAACGTCTCCAGGCACGGAAACATGGGAAGAGAGCTTTCAGGAGGGTGGCGGGGGAGCCCGAGGATGGCTGAGGAGCTGGGGTGCCGGAGGGGGCGCAGGGGCGTGCTGGCCATGGAGCCTGGTGGGCGCCGGAGGAGGGAAAGGGGCCCAGCTGGGTGAGGAGAGGAGGATTCCGAAGACGCGGGTGTGGGGGACCCGATCAGCTTCCTAAGCCACGAGTCCCTCTGCCAAAGGGACTAGGGTCACTGTTTTCTCCATCTCACAGGTAAATATGAAAGCGTTGGGAAAGCATTCTGGATATATATAGGAGGCCCATTAGTCCCAAGGAAGGGAGGCCAGGGTGTCTGCCACTTTCACCGCAGGGCGCAGGGCGCAGGGCCGGCGGGAGGGGAGTGAAACTGTGACCCTGGGGAGCCAGATACATCAAACAGGGCGCAGAGGACGCTGCCTTCCCGTTGCTGCCTGCGAGCAGCGCCGATGGCTGGCGGACCACCCACGGGAGACGACAGCGCTCTGTCTCGGGAACAGAGAGCTCTGTCAACATTCACAGCAAAGGAGTTTCTCAGACAACTGAACAGTCACCTATTGCTACCCGATGTCATCAAAATATTTTAGAGATGAAGGCTACATTAGAGTTTGGGTAGCTTTCGATTTTTCAGGGAGCTGGAAGACTAGAAAATAAATTTAAATATCATATTTGTGAAACTTGGTTTTATGACTAAGAAAAAATAAGTTAAATTGTTAAGTGTTGTATATATTATTCTTTATTTTTTCCCATCACCATTTATGCCCCATACCCTCTTCTGCCTCCACCCACCCCTCCCCCTGGCAGTCACCATGTCTACGTCTAGTTTAGAAAATGTTCTGATACTTAAGTGGTTTTCACTTACCACCCAAGATTGTATCCACCAGTCCCCTAACCTGGTGAAACTATTAGAATTTCCACAGGGATTTCTTTAAAAGGAAACATTTCTGGGTACTTACTTTCAGAGGTTCTAATTTAAGAGTCCTGAGGTAGGACCAAGGGATCTGCATTTTCACAGAAGTCTCAAAAGGAGTGCCGAGCGGGCCTTCTGCCGGCAGGGTCGACGGAGCGAGCCAACTGGAGCGTAAGTACCTTTTGATGGGCACTGCGCAGATTTCAAGAGTGATTGGCTTTGCTTGGTCCCTGTCTGAGGGATGTAATAGTAGCTGCTTGTTTCATTTAGTTTATTTATTCCTCCTTTAAATATAAACAGGCCTAAAGACAACTGGGCAGCACGCTAGACACTGATTTGCTACAGTGCACCGGCTTCCTCTCTGCCTCCGTCCGCTGACAGCTGGTGCTGGTTTGCCATGAGGTCCTTCAGCACCTCTGCACAGGGGCGCAGACAGGGAAGCGCGGCCGGGACCCAGGAGTTCAGCAGACTGTTGACAAAACTGAGTGTGCTAACTCTTGATATCCTTCTAAGTTTGCTGAGATAAAAGCCTGAGCTCTGAGGTCAAAGTGATCCATGCTTGAGGGGGGAGAGGAAGAGCACAGAGGCCAGGAGAGGCAGGAGGCAGTCAGGCGCTGCACCAGGGCCGCGCGGGCTCCAAATGAAGACCTGCTTCCCAAGCACAGGAATTCACGTGAGACAGAAAACAAACAAGCAGGCGAACAAATGAACAAAACCCACAAAGCAGAAAGGAGTGAAAGAGAAAATAACCAAACAACAAAAATGAAATAAAATCAAATAAGCATTTCAATGCTTTCTGAATATCTGCAGAAAATTACTACCTTGGGGCGAAGCCTGGACATGTACTCACTGAGCACCTGCACTGAGCAAGCCGGGGACAACCATGGAGCCAACTAAACAAGCCTGGGGATCAACGGTGGGAACTGAGTAAGCACAGTCTGAGTTAGTGGGTTAGCTCAAATACTTCCCAAGAGCTCGGCCTGGTGGTGTTTTGCGGCTATGACCCAGTTCTGCTGCACTATGAGGAAAAGTCAAGGTGCTCCCACTATCTTATCAAAACTTGAATATGTAACTGCCACATCCAACTGGGAACCTGGCAAACGTCCTGAGAGAATGACTGTCATCACGCCTCTGGGTGAGTCTGGTTACACCCATGGTTAGTTACAGGCTTTTGTCAGGTGTCCGGCTCCAGGCGCAGTTCATTCCCACGGAGCCGTGGAGGCTGCCAGAGCTCTGCCAGGCACCGCGTGTCTGTAATGACCTCTCAGTTGGTGGCTTTCACACTTTCTCGGCTTCTTATCCACAGTATATATAAACATATACTCACACACATGCATATAGTTATATTGCACCCAGTGCACCCAGGGAACACCCTTCGTCCAAAACAGCAACTAACGTTTCCCGAGCCTGCTTGCTCTCACAGCGCAGGGGTGCTCAGGGTGGCAGGCAGATGTTTTTTAACTAAAGGACTATTGCTTTTAGTGGCCCCGGTGACTGGAACATCTTCCGTACACCTAAAGGTTACAGGTGTGATCTCAGCCTGGCCACACTCCTGGGCTGTGGGTTCGACCCTGACCAGGGCAAGTGGGGAGGCAGCCGATCCCGATCACGTTTCTCTCTCACACCAATGTTTTTCTCTCGCTCTCTAAAAATCAATAAAAAACATATCCTTGGGTGAGGATTTAAAAAAATAAAATAAAGAGAGGCTTTATTCCCTAGGGTGGTAGTTTCAGGTTTGTAGAAAAACTGAACAGAAGCTGCAGAGATTCCCAAATACCCGTCCTCATCTCCCCTCACCGGGTTTGCCTTACCAACATCTTGCATTAGTGTGGTGCATTTTTTACAATTATTCAGCAAGTACTGATACATCTGTATTAATAAAGTCCACTGTGTCCATTAGAGTTCACTCTTTGTATTGCACTGTCATTTCCCCTTAAACCAGGGACACCCAGTGGGTGCCCGGACCCGGGCACCATGGGCAGCACCCAGCCCTGTTTATACCATGTTTCCCCCTAGACCTGTGATAAAGTTTAATTTATAAATTAGGCTCAGTAAGATATTAACAGCAATAACTAATAATAAAGTAGGACAGTCACAGAGATATCGTGCCACGGAAGTTGTGTAAATGTGGCCTCTCGCGGCCGCTCGGATGGCCCGGAGGGCTGCTCGGGGCGGGCGCGCAGCCTGGAGACGAGCCGAGGGCCGATCTGCGCCCGCGGGCGCAGGGAGGCTGGGCGAGGCTCCAGCAGGCCCCTCAGACGCTGTGCAATTTAATGTCTATGAATTGTTCACTGCTCAAGTTTTTACTTAATATTTTCAGACTGTGGTTGGCGAGGAGGGCTGAGCCTGTGGAATGTGAGGTTGTGGCAAGGCGGGGGAGCTGCTGTGCGTCCTTACAGGTTCTGACAAAGGTAGGACGTCTGTGCTGCAGGCACCATCCTGCGCGTCCCCGCCCGAAACCCTGTGCTCTCTGCCTTCATCTCTCGTCCTTCCCTCCCAGCGAAGCCCTGGCACCCAGGACCTTTCCCCGTCCTCATGGTCTTGCTGTTTCCAGGCCACGGAGTCGGAACCCCTCGCATGCAGCTTTCTCAGGCCGGTGCCTGTCACACCGCTCTGTGCACCGAAGGCTCCTCTGTGTGGGAGACCTCGTTCTTCCTACTGCTGAGGAGCACTCCACCGTGCGGGTTTACCCCAGCTTGACATTATTGCATTCTATTTCAATAAAACAATTGGGCTGTGAATTAGGTAAACAATAAACTGATTTCAGAACCTATGAATAGGTCATATCTGTAGTTTAAAAATTGTCGCCTAAAATATGATGTTAGGTGCTTGCTGGACACAAAGGCACAGACACCGTGGTCCCTGTCTTAAGAACTTAGAATGTCACTGACAAAAAATAAAAGAGATAGAAACACTAGAAATTTCTTAGTAATGCTGAAGACTAAACTCTCTAAGAATAGGACCTTTCTGTCATTGATTGATCATGAGTCCTGGGCACATCACTTTCATATGCCTCAGTTTCCATCTGTAAAATTCAGATAGTATTAGTATTTCTCTCATTGGGTACTAATGAGAATAAATAAATCACATACACATAGAGCAAAGAAGAACTGGCACATAATAAGATGTCAACAAACATTAATCTATTATTATTATTATTATTAACCACTCTTTATTCTTAGTCTTTTCCTAACATATACTAAGACATATATATATATATATATATATATATATATATATATAGTAAAGCCTGAAGGATTCCAGTCATCATAGGCTTATTTGGTCTGCGGAAGCTTCTTAGAAAAGCCAAGAAGTGAGTCATGGAGATGTGTACAGTTTGGTAGCTGTAGAGAGAAAGGGGGATGTAAGGGGATGTAAGAGGCTGAGGGCACAGCATCATGCCAGGCTGAAAGCAGAGAAAGGCAGCATTCAGAGGAGAGTAATCAGTTTTATTAAGGACAGTTAGGAGCCAGGAATGAGAAACCTACACTGGACCGCCTTTTAGAGATGCTAATGACCTTTGCAAATAACAGATACTTGTACCACCCTTGGGAGAACTGAGAAGATATTTCAATTCTTTTGAAATTGAAAATATATTTGCAAGACATTCAACTAATTGTGTTCTGTGGCTCAGATGAGAAACTGGTTGGGAAGGACTACTAACTGTACAATATTGTAACTATTTGCCATATATGACGGTTTCAAACTTAAAGTAAATGAAAATAAGTAACAATTCATTTTTTCATGTCACACTCATCACATTTCAAGTGCTCAATAACCACGAGAGCCTCGTGGCTTCCGCTCTGGACAGCGCAGGTGGGCACAGGACATGACATCACAGTAGAGGGTCTCGTGGGAGAAACAGGGTGTAGAGGTCACAGCAAAGAGAGACGGAGCAGCCAGGTGAAGGGACAGGGACACGGACAGGGAGATGGAGAGGAGTAGGTCTTTATGGAGGGAAGGTCCATGGGAGAGAAAGACTGCAGTGATTAGAAATCTTGGGAACAGCTGAGGTACCAAGACCCAGGGGCTTATTTGGAGGTGAAGGGGAAAAGTCCCTTCTCCCCAGAGACAAAAGGAGTGGAGGACCTGTGTGAAAAAAGGATTTGAAAGAGAAGATCTCGGAAATCATTCCTGCTCACCTTGAGCAGCAGGAGAAGCCACCACGGAAGACGGAGACGTTAGGAGACGTAATGATTTCCCAGAGTGGATACAGAACAAATGTACTTACTGAAAATCAAAATCAGTAAAGTTGTTTTTAAAGAAGCTATGGGGATACACAGATACTTTTTAAAACTTGGCAACTACTAGATGCCAAAACAGGTGTTAATTTGTATAGTGATTAATCAGCCAGGCAATTATTATTATTTATTGGGTCCTAATATACCAGGTTTTCTGAGCAAACTTATAATGAAATTACAAAGTCTGGACTTACAGAAGGAACTTAGAGGACAATATTCACAAATGCTAAATTACAGAGTACAGCTTAAAAACGTTCTAATTTGAATTAGGTATGGCAACCCCAGCACGCAGGCCAGAGCTCTTGGCTCTTGTCCCTTTGCCGACACCACAAACCAATCTTGACATTCATTCTGTTTGAGCCCAAAGAAGCCTTGGGTTCCCTTTCAGCACAATGCCCATTATTCAGTCTACTAGTTAGTAGGAGAAATAAAAACTATTTGCAAATGTAGTACAAATAGTGTTAAAACTGCACAGCGACTCATGCAGAGGGAACCCATGGTAAAGCTACAGACGGATTTCATAACCATCCACTTGTCTCATCAATCACTCATCAGAATAAGAGTCAGCCTCAAGAGCTGTTCTTACTGTATTAGATACTTAATGCCTGATCTAAGAACTTTTCTTTATTTGAGAACATGTTAAGAATATTAAATCAAAATTAACAAAAGGGCACCAACCAGACCACTTAAAAATAACCCAATAAAGTAAATTCCACTGTTCTGTTTTTCAGGAATTATGCAATAACAGAGCTATCAGTGTAAAAAGATAAATCTTGTAATTTCTCTCCAAGGAATATAGAAGGAAGGATATGGATATATTAGTGAAATCAGGGACAAAAAAAAGCCCACAAAGCAACCAGGACAATGAAGACAGATTATATTTTTAATGTGATTTTTTTGCTTTACTTTAAAGGCAACTCACCAATGTAAACATTTGTGAGGTCTAATGACTTACCTGTCCATACCTCACACCATAGAGTCAAACTGGATTTAAAGTAGCTTTACCATGAGATTTAGGGGTCAAAATATATTTCTGTCCCAAGGGAAAAATGGCAATTCAGGAAGGAATGGGATTCTCCAATGCCTGTTCTGGCACCAATCGTGATGCTAGTCCATACATACTGACGGCCTTTCCCTGCTAAAGGATCAGGTCCGTGACAACATGTTAGCCAGGGACCTGGCTCCTGAATTCCAGGCCCTGCGGGGAAGACCTGGCAGAGTGGTTGGTGATACCTTAGAACATCATAAACCGAGTGCAATAGTACTGAAGAGAATTGTTTCATTTTCCTCAAAATCCTTGTGTGAGCTAGATTACTTATAGTGGCAACCATACAGAGAACACACATTGTAGGTATTTCAGCTTCTTCTCCTCATGTTCCACTGTCAAATAGCTGTCTCCAGAATCATTTACTCATGATAATGTCATTAGATAGACTTTCAGTGGGTTCGAAATGGGAGTATACCATGAAAAATGTTTATACAAATATGCTTACTGCCTTTCTTGTGAAAATGCCTTTTTTTATTCTTAGACTAAATCCTTTGTGTTAGTTTAGAATTAGGATATCCTTTCCTTGTCTTAAAAAATGTTGACAGCAAAGATTAGTCACATTTTTAAAATAATCCCCATTTTCAAAACCAAGAATTCATAATTCTCTACCAATCTCCTAATCTATTTCAAGATCCTAAAATTTGAGAACTATTGCTATGGAAGAAAGTACCTCTTCGATGTGTACAATCATCAAACATTTCAAGGAATATACCTTTTAGAAAGAGAAAAAAGTATGATTACTTAGAAAAAAGTAATTTTAATACAAAATAATGTTTTTAGTGAAGTTTTCTTTTTAGCTCATGTAAGTAATAATTGTTCATTATGGAGAGTTTGAAAACAAGGAAAAATAAAAGTCACTTACAATCCCAACATCAACATTTTTGTCAGTTCTTTTCCTTTGCATTGTCTTAATATTTGGTTTTACGAAAAAGAAGATGGCATTAAGTGAACTGTTTCATTTCATATTACTTGGGAAGCCTTTACAAAGACTGTCCAGTTAGAAATGTCTTCTTGGACTGTTCCCAAGGGCCTATTTCAGGATTACACTAATATCAGGCCTGACTGTGCAGATTAATCAACTAACTTTAGAGGAGTCAGGTTGCAGCAAGGCTTGCAGTAACTGAAATGAAGAAAGCTAACCCTCAGGGTAAAGAATTGCAGCCCATGGATCAGGACATCTGAAGTATGTTTAATTTTGGACTCTACAAAAATGCCTTGAAACCAAGGAGTTCAAAAAGCCTTTTCTAGAAAGGCAGGGATAGTATGGCTCTCCCCATTCAACAAATGGAAAACCCATTTCAGCCAACAGTCCAGGAGGTCAAAGAAGGGACTGGCGTCTGATGCAATCTTGAGCTCTATGGTTAGATCTTGCAAATTTCTGTAAGAAACAAGAAAGTTTGACTTTGCTTGTCCTGTTGGTCTGCAAAAATACTAAGACAGGGTAACGTTTTGGCTACAAATTTTGAAGCTGTGTGATCACTGGAGTCTGGGAGACCTTACTCTACTCGGTTAAGCTCCTGAAGGCCTTTTGAGAACAAGACAATAAAAGTTTTAATTAGCAAACTGCCCTAAGTTTCCGAATACAATTCATGAACAGAGTTCTTCCTTTTTCTTTTCCCTGCACAAGGACATAAAAATAAAACAAGTAACCAGTAGGTCACTTCTATTCACATCGATTTTAAAAAAATATAGCAAAACAAAGAAGTCGGCAGGAGTGATGCCCAGTATGAAGCTAGTGGTTTTATTTTCTTCTAATATCGAGGCTTCTTGCTGATATGAAAGTCAAGCAGAACCTGTCAGGAAGGTGTTTGTTCCCAGCTGTCCCTTCCCTTCTATTCTGAGTCACAGATCAAGCTCTAGGCCTCATTACCGTTCCTGGGCCACTGAAACAGCGCCTTAGATCTGGCCTCCGTCATTATTCCTGATCTGGACCAACTCACACATGGATGCCAGACCAACACTCTTGACCGGGTCAGTTCCCAACTCAAAAACCATATGACTGCCCACCAGAGAGAAATTAGGAATTGAACAGTCCAGGTCCTTCCAGATCCGATCCCCGCCGCCCCGGCAACCCGACCCTCCTCCCCAACCCCATGCAGTCTCGACCTCCCACAGTGGGGTCTCCACCATTCCTTCTCCTGCTTCGAGTCTGCCTGACCACATTTCTTCTTGTGCTACTTGCTCCAAGGAGACTGCAGATCCCTCTCCAGCTTCCACCCACGCCCAGACCATCCGCAGAAGCCTTCCCTCTCACATGCCCTGCTGACACCCAACCACGGCGATCCTTCTGACCCCTGAGAAACTTCCCTCCTTGCCTACTTGTTCAATGTGGTCTTGCTCTTTAAGTAGATGTGTCTTGTTTTCCACTGCGATACACAGTAAAGAGCACAATCCTAAAGAATCCCTTGTATGTCTAGATCCTTTTATAAAAAGAGACTTTCTGCAATCTACATACAAAGGTCTCTGTCTCTGAAGACAGACTGCCTTGGCCACATCCCCCTCTGCAAGTGAGTCCCCTCCTCGCCTCCTGTCACGGGGAATGGCCACACCCACCCTTGATGTCGCATATCGTTGTAAGTGATGTAATTCAGCATTTTAGAATCTTAGCCGCTCATCTTGAGATGATTCTTTCTAACTGCTAACTCTACAAAACAGCTCTTATAATGAACAAAATGCTGTCTTATGAACCACTTCCCTGAGGTCCACGGCTCAGAGGCAGGCGGATGTGAGCACACTTAGTCCCAAGGAGGAAACTGGGGCTCAAAGGGGTCAGAGGACTTGTCCATAGCATCGTAAGTAGAAAGTTTTGGTGGCAGAAGAACAGCCAGAAAGGTTATCAGATCTTTTTGCAAGCCCATGCCTGCTAGGATTGGGAAAATGGAGAGAGCACGGCCACACTGAGAACCCTTCCTCCTCGCTGTTTCCCTTCTCCTTTGCTCTGCAGAAGGGAACTAACAGAAATAGCGAAGGCTTACTGAATGCCGGCTAACGGGCTGGGCCTCACAAAGGCTCTACACGGAACTGCTTGCCTCACCCAGCAGTTCTGAGGCCTCAGCGCGGACGGTGAGACAGGACCAGAGCACTAGCTTCCCACGTGGAGTGTGGATCTCAATCCAGGTCGATCTGCAGCAAAACCCGCACTTCTAATTGTTATGCCCATACTTGTCGCGTCTTCCCTTACCGTTCAGCGGAGCCACCTAGACGCTTGCTGACTGAGGTTCTGGCAGTGGGGCTGAGATAGGGTCTGAGACTGGGCGCTGGCAACGGGTTCCAGGGTGATGCAGCTGCTGCTGCTGATGGCCCGTGGACAACACTGAAGGACCAGATTCTTTATGTTCCCCCAGAAAGGGCTAGTCAGGCACTCAAGTCACTGATTTCTCACCGCTGGGACCAGCGGGGCAGGGACTCTGTCCTAGCCTAGCCAAAACGACGCTTCCCGCCAGTCTCAACACCCCTTCACTGGTCCCTGTGCTACGCCCCAGGCCTTCCCTGTTCTCTCAAAGGACGTTATGTTTTCCTTTTAAATCACATACAATGTTATTTCAGGTACTATGCGACGGCATGATTTTCACCAGCACCCCTCCATCCGTCTGGGACACACTCTTATCTGTACTGACACTGTGTGCTTCACGATGTCCTGCCTCTGTTCCTTGACTTGACACGCACCTCAACAAAAGTCCTCGGTTATCTAGCTTTCTGTCACTAAGCATCATGTGTTATATTTGTTTGTAAAGAAAATAGCACAACGTGTTGCTATTGTTTTCTAAGACGCAGCCCTCCTGGGAGCTCCACGCTGGAGCGTGAGGCTTCATTTGTTTGCTCCCATCGCTGCTCAGCGGCCGCCACAGACCAGGCGCGGTGCTGGTTTGTCCTCATGATGCTCTCGTTCCATTTGGAAATCAAAACACATAATGTATGTTTTTAAAACACGACTTTTATATTATGTGCATGATACTACAAAAAACTTTTTGTTAAATAAATTGAGCTTACCTAGTTTTAACTGCTGGGCACTGTTGTTCAGCTGATGGGGAACTCATGCCACTTCCCAGCACAGACTCACCCCTCAGGGAGCCCTGCAGCCTCCGCAACAGGGGCGCCGGTGCACACACGGCCCCTGCACTTTCAGTGGAGCGAGAATGAGTGTTTACTCATCGCCGGCCTCAAAGGCACGGCTGGTACTCAGCCATCGCCAGGCTGTGGCTGGCCTCCACTCCATTACAAATTAAGTTTTTAAAACTTTGCCTTCAAATCACCGTCTGTCTCCCAATCTCTCTTCCACTGCCAGTGAGGCCACTCCGAGGCACACTCACACTCTTTTTCTCTGCACACACTTGCTGGGACCTTCATGTGCAGTTTCCTTCATTGTCACAGCATCGTGGCTGGTGGAGGGGAAGGAAGGCTGGAGACTGCGCGATCACCGCCAGACGGACTGGGCAGGAGCTTGTCTGCCACCACCCACCCGCCTTGGAGCAGGTCATCTTCACCCTCAGGTCACAGGAAGGGCGCGTGCTTGACCAGGTTGACACAGCCGGTCAGGGAGGAGGCCTGGCCCCAGCACAAGAGTCCCGTCCAGAGCTGGGCTCGCACTGCGCCAGTTCACCTGCCGGGACCCCAAAGGCAGGAAGGTGGCCGACCAGGGCACAGAGGGCAGTCGCTGAGGGACTGGCTCTCTCCAGAGTCCTCCTTCTACACCCAAAGGGCCAGTTTAAATCTGTACCTCATTTGAACTCAACGGAGCCCCAGGGCCTTGCTGCTGGGCCCCTCAAAGGGGAGGAAGAAACCGAGCGACAGTGATGTGAGAGCCGTGCCCTTTTCTGACCACCATCCTGCCTGGCACCTGTGCCTGCAGGCCTGGCCTCACTCCTCAGGGGCCCCTCTCTTCACCCACTGTCAGTGTGCCCTGCCTTCCTCAAATTCGCCCATCGTTTCAGAAACAGGAGTCCACATCTCCTAGCTTAGAAAAGCCCCTACTTGGTCCCAGGTCCTATCTCCCTATGTGGACCAGGTTCGCTGCCAGCCGGGCCTCTGGTCCCCCCTAAGATCAAGCTCGCCTAGGAGGGTGTCTCTACCGCCTACCTCCACTCCGCACTCCCAACCAGTGTCAAGCCCAGTTCACACCAGACTTACGTTTTTCCGACTGCCAGTATCTCTGTAATACACATTGTGCTACTCTTATAATCAAAATATATAAAATGTATATGATATACTATTATATATGCCACACCACGCACACACAACATAAAGTCTGTGGTTCATTGAAACTGCTTGTATACGTTTATGTTACATCTCAAATTCTTGAATATCATGAACTTCTGTATCAGTCTTTCCTTTTCTCATTCCTGGGATTGAAAACCTCTCTTCTTTTGACTCCTTCCAGACTATTTCATGCCGATAAACTCACCACGGGCCAGCCCTGTGGCCTTGGAATCTCTCACCCCTGTGAACAGTGTACCAGCTGCTCCCTCGTTCCCCTCACCTTTGCCGAGCTCTCCCTTGATAGCGGCTTGTTCCCCTCTGTTTTCCTCACTTCAGATGCCCCTTCCCGCTGCTCTCGGCCTCCAGCGGAGGACGGGGCTGCTCCCGCTCTTCAGGGCCGTTTCTGCACCCATACCCGGACACTCTGCTGGTGCCCACGCCCCGTGGTGGGACCGCCTCTCCATCCATCCCAGGCGAAGACACAGCCCCTCGCCCATCAAGGCGCTGGCAGCACAGAGATGCCAGCGAAGAGCAAACAGCCTGTAAGACGGTGGCTCTCGAGGAGCACACGGAGGGAAGCTAGTTTAGGTTTGTCCGCTCTGATGGGCAGTGGACAGTATTGCAGCAAGGGGAAGAGCACTGAGCCTGGGAGGCTGGGGCAGCGCCTGGCCCCTTAGCATTTTATTTAAGGGTAGAGAGCGGCTGGGAGTGTTTGCTTACGTAGCTAGACATGAATAAAGGAGGGAGCAAAGGGACCAGACATCAAGCCTAACAAACCAGAGAGCAGAACTGACCCTAAGCCGCCTCACTAGGAAGTTACAGCCCCCCCAGTTCTCCAGACCTAATCCCCGAATTGGGCAGGGAGGGGCAGGAAGGATCATCACCGGTCATCACCGGGGGAGGAATAACACGGCCGGGCACATGCCCGTTAGAAGGCAGGATGGTGCAGGGGGAGGTGCTTCCACGGGCACGTGCAGGAGCCAGGATGGGGACCACGGAGGAAGGACTGGGAAGCCGGCTGGTTTGAAAGGGCACCTGGTCCTTCCCAAGCCTGAGGTACATAATTGCAGCTCAGCGAAGAGGTCTCTCCTCTCTCCCCTCTCTCCCTCCCTCCCTCCGTCACCTGCTAACTCCTGCTGGTCCTGGCTTCGGCTTTCTCTCCGCAGCAACAGTGCGGGTCTGGCAGCCTTGGGGCTCCGAGGGCGACACAGCGCAGCCGGGTAGGGGCAGACGTGGACCAGCCGGGCATGGCACCGCACTTGTGGACACTGGCCTCTGTACTGGGCCTGATGAAGACAAGGCTAGACTTTTTCCACAACTCGAGGGAGCTAAACCCAGGACAGACCTTTGCGTCCACTTCAAATTCAATAAACTTCACTACACCACAGCCTCCCAGGCGCGAATCCTTGGAATGCTTTCCTTGCGACTCAGTGCAAGTACCCCTTCGCACTGGCCAAAGAAGTTAGATGTGAGGAATGCACTTTCAGAATTAGACAAAAGTCAAATCACATGCTAAGAAAACCAGTTTTTTTCCTTTTTAAGTCAACGAGAGTCTGATTATTTGAAACAATGAAATGGTTAATATGTATCGAAGGCTTACAACGGTCATTTATTATCTTTACAACACTCCTGTGGGCAAGTGCTGCTGGTTTTCCATCTTATAGATAAGAAAACGTAGAGGAACAGCAGTGAAGTAATGCTGAAAGTCACGCGCTAGGAAGGGCTCAGTCTGAGTTATGATTAGAGTTTCATTTCAACAAGATAAAGGAATGCCCCAAGTTTCTGGGGTGTCCCTGGTTGTCGCACACAAGGCTCAGAGAGATACAGGGGGGGGGGGGAGCAGAGGAGCTCGGCTTCGCCGTTCTGGTCTGAGTGCGCCCGGCGAGAACCACGTGGAGGCTCCAGTGAGGTGTGCAGACGGGCGGGGTCTGGGCTGCAGGGAGGGGTGTGAAGGGCACCGCTTATGCCTGCAGGTTAAGTGAATGAAGAAGAAAATTCTGAACCAAAGGAGGGGAGGCAGGGATGGGGACCTGCTCAGCAGCAGCAGGGGGAGAGGAGAGGACTGAGGTGGGGCAGGCAGAGGGGAGGCGCGCTGGGCGAGGGGCGACGAAAGGCAGGTTCCTTGGGATCCAAGGAAAGAGAATTTCAAAAAAGTCAGTGGTAACAAAATTTGCAGAGAAGTCAAGAAAGTGAAAGATAAAAAACTGTGGGAGTTTATCAACTAGGAGACCTTTGCTCTTTCTGGTGAAGTAGCCCAGTCGGAGGCCAGGCCACGTGGGCCGAGAGAGAGAGAGAGAGAGAGAGAGAGAGAGAGAGAGAGAGAGAGAGAGAACAGCGTCCTGCACCGCGGGGCGGAAAAGCCAGAGGTCACCAGAGAACCCAGGCCCGTGCTGAGGGTTCTTTCACTATATGACGCATTTTACATTTACATACAAAAGGCAAATCATCAAAATAACTAAAGAGTGTGAAGACGCAGAGCCAGCAAAGAACACCTGAGGCAGGAAGCGCCTGGTGCTCTGGTCCTGCTCTCAGTCTCCTTTTCCCTGATTGAATTTATCTGCGTTTCTTCCCTCTGCGATCTGTTTTCACATGTGTTGCCCAGTGAGTTCTCCTCAGGGTATTTTCCTGCTCCTGCCCTTTCAGTGGTATTCTGTTATTTTAAAGAAACAATTTGGTTACTTGAAAAACACAAAGGCCTTCTCACTCAGGTGTTGCCCCCCCCCCCCCCCAGGATTCAGACGCTGTCCCCTGCCTTCTGCACAAATAAGGACCCTTGCAATGCCCTCCACATAAATCCCACCCTTTCTTCCAAGGGGAATCTCAATGCTCTTGGAGCCATATAAAATTTTTCTCTTTTATTCTACCTTGTAATGCGATTAACAAAGCAAACACCTTCTGAGACTTCTGTATGTTTATCACTGGAAGCATCCAGGATGTAAACAGATTGAAGACACAGCCCATGAAACAATGGGTCACAGTCTGCTTGGTACTTAAACTGCTTGGTTACATTCCTTACATCTGGTCTTACATTTAACACTTATAACATTGAAACTGGTATCGGAGAAACGTGCGGATGGTCCTTCTCTGTTGCTAGTGGGAGCAGGGTTCTTGGGGTACGACTGGACTAAGAATTTCCAGAGGTCCCCACGGGAGGATGAGATGTGAGATGTGAGATGTGGTAGAAAGCTTTGTTTTCGTGGATTTACATCTCTGGGTTTCCAAAGTCTCATTTCCCTTTACCCAGTCCTGGAAGATGTGCACGGGGGATCCAGCAGAGCTAGGAGCAAAGCCAGTGTCCAAAGATTCCATTCCATGGAGGAGCTGGGTCTGGTTTAGCGTTAGGCTAGTTGGGGTCCATCAGTCAATTATGTGGGGTCCACATGGCTGTGGGCATGTGGGTGAATGCAGGGAGCCGAGAGAGCACACGCCCTGCAACAAGAGTCCCAGGAGCGCAAAAGGCCAAGAGCAACAAGAGAGTGAACTCCTTTGTTTAAGAGCTCAGGTGTCTTAAATCTTCCCCTGCTTGCAGTGGCCACACCTACTCTGGCCAATGACCTGTTCCCAGGTGTGACTGACAGGCAAGTACCTTCCCTGTGTCACCCAGGCTTTACTGGGAGGCGTCTAAACTGCAGCTTCCTGACAAAGCTGCACAAACGGGATGCCTATCGTATTTTGCCTTCCCTTTGCTCCTTTCCAGTTATTAACAAAACCGTATCTAGGTAGCTAGTCATCAAAACTGGGCTGTAAGCGCTTTGCGGAGAGGAGCTAGGCACCAAAGCATCGGTGCGGCTCACTGAAATCCCGCGCTCGGGACCAGGCAGCAGGCATGCAATAACTATTTTGCTGGAAGGAAATTAGATAGTTTGCAGTCTCAGAAAAATAAGAAAACTGTAAATCAAGTTTTCATTTTCTCCTGTGATGTGCTGGGATGTAAATATTGCACTTCCACAGCTTTTGCCTGTTGTCACATTATGAGATTTTCCCTCAAGGCATTCTCACACGCTTTCTGAACGCACTGCTTACATTGCATGTTCACCGATGCTGTTTGCACGGAGATGGTGCCTCTCATTTTCACACTCAGTTCAGCCGTGTTTTCACTGTAAGCCTAAGAGCTTTCTCATTTCTCCTGGAATGTAGTCTAATTTCTCTATGTGATGGAACTGTGTCTAAAACCCTCTTTCAGGTAAAAAGTCTAACAACCTATGGCCTCCGAGTGTGGATGTTTATGAAGTTAATCCCCTCTGTCACTTCACCTGGTTGCTGTAGGTTCCCAGAGCTACTCTTTTACTGCCAGTGTTGACAGTCTTCCTAGTCTGTATTTCCATGTCTGTATTATTTACACGTCCGTATTATTTCCACATCCATATTCCGATGCTACTCGCATGTTTCTCTCACATGTTGACACTTCAATCAACTTACTTTTTGTATCATTTCTTGTGTATACACCATAGTACAAATATTTGTTTCCAAAATGTGATCTTTACTTGAAAATACTTTTTATGGCTCTGTTTTGTTTTGCTCATTTGGATTTTCCTTTCCTTTTAGCTCAAATGTCCCTCTGAACATGTGAATGTAGTTTAAGGCACGGCTTTCATCTGGGTCACCTCTGAAGATTTATTTTTTAATCTGTTCCCATATACTGTGTGACAGTCCTGCGAGACGACTCTTAAGTGCACTACTTCTACCTTGTGAGCTTTTCTGAACCTAATTGTAGGGCTTGCCACCCGCTGGGCTGCAAAGATACACACTGATGCCCCGAGAGCCTGTGGCCAGCAGGCCTGGGCAGGGCAGGGCGCTGGTCCTCTCAGGCAGGTGGTGCCAAGCTCCAGGTCTCACAGAAGGCGGCACAGTGGGGACACCCGGCACCTGGGGCTCTTCCACGATGCTCTGAGCACAGCGAGGTGGGCTCTGCCTCCTGGGTGCCAGGGCCAGTGCCCAGACGAGGGTTGTGGACAAGCAGCTGTGAGCTGATGGAGGAACAGGAGATCCAGGTTGCCAAGCGAGCCGTGCAGCCTGGGGAGGAAGGATCCAGGCCGGAGGCTGCGGTGGGCGAGCACAGCGCTCCACAGCAGGCTCGTGTTCCCACCCTCACCTAAAGCAGACCTTCTGACCAGTGCGTCATCTGCAGTCCCTGTTTCCTTGTTGGTTGGTTGTCTGGAAGATCTATCCAGTAAGGTCAGTGGGTGTTAAAGTCCCCTCCTGCGACTGTACTGATGTCGATCTCTCCCTGAAAGTCTTCCAGAATTTTTTTGTCAGCCTGTGTGAGCCTTTCGTTCTGAGGTGAGTCTCTTGTAGATAGCATATATTTGGGTCATGTTTTCTTTTTGTCTGTTTGTTAAATATATCTTTATTAGTTACAGAGAGAGGAAGGGAGAGGGGGAGAGAGAGAGAGAAACATCCGTGATGAGAGAGAGTCACTGATCGGCTGCCTCCTGAACACTCCCGACTGAGCATTGAGCCTGCAACCCGGGCATGTGCCCTGACCGGGAATGGAACCGTGATGTCCTGGATCCTAGGTCGATGCTCAGCTGCTGAGCCACGCCCGGCCGGGCTGGGTCATGTTTTCTTATCCATTCAGCTACCCTATGTTTTTACTGGAACATTTAATCCATTTATATTTAAGGTTATTATTGATAGGTACTTGTCTATTGCCATTTATTTCTTTATGCCTATGTCTCTCTTCCTCTCTATTTCTACTTTTTTAAAAAATATGTTTTTATTTATTTTAGAGAGAGGGAGAGACAGAAACATCAATGATGAGAGAGCATCACTGATCGGCTGCCTCCTGTATTCCCCCCACCCCCAAGCCCCTAACCTGGGCATGTGCCCTGACTGGGAATCAAACCATGATCTCCTGGATCATAGGTCAGTGCTCAACCTCTGAGCCACACCAGCTGGGCTGTACTTATTACAGCAGTCTCTTTAACATTTCTTGCAGTGCTGGTTTGATGGTGATAAATTCTTTTACCTTTTTTTTGTCTGGGAAGCTCTTTATCTCACCATCTATTTTGAATGACAGCCTTGCTGGATAGAGTAGTCTTGGTTTCAGATCCTTGCTTTTCATTACCTTGAATACTTCATGCCATTCCCTAGATCAGATGGGTTTGATTGACATTTATAGAACATTTCACCCCAAAGCTGCAGAATATACATTCCTCTGAAGTGCACAAGGGACATTCTCAAAGACAGACCACATGTTAGGACACAAAACAAGTCTCTACAAGTTCAAGAAGATTGAAATCATATCAAGCATTTTCTTGGACATCTACACCATGGAATACTATGCAGCTGTGAAAAAGAAGGACCCCTTACCCTTTGAGACAGCATGGTGGGACCTGGAGAGTATTATGCTGAATGAAATAAGCCAGTCAGAGAAAGACAAGTGTCACATGATCTAACTCATATGTGGAACCTAATGAACAAAATAAACCGATGAACAAAATAGATCCAGAGACATAGAATCATGGAACAGACTGACGAATCTGAGAGGGAAGGCAGGGGTGGGGGGAGGGGAGATTAACCTAAGAACTTACAGGCATATACGCACAACCCATGGACACAGACAATAGTGTGATGAAGGCCTGGGGGGGGGGGGTGCAGGGTGGAAGGGATCAATGAGGAAAAGGGGGACATTTGTAGTACTTTCAACAATAAAGATAAATTGAAACATAAAAAAGCAGATGCTTCTGTGCAGTATCGCCCTGAGAGCCAGGCAGTGGGACCCCTATGCATCACAGACTTGCTTCTCAGAGTGTTCGATGTCAGCACCAGCTTCCCTGGGAGCATGTCCGAGACAAGCCCCAAACTGCCAAACCAGACTCCACTTTAACAGGCGACTGCATACACATTCCTGTTTGAGAAGCACTACATCAGAGGGCCACTCGGGTTTTCCTCTGGCCATGATCCTCTCCAAGGTACACCCCACGATGAGTTGGGTTCCTTCTAGACCAGGCTTCATATACTCAGGTCCCCAGAATTCATTGCCCAAAAGCCCAAGTCTACTCACTTCTAGGGATTAGGTGGTTTCTTCACCAGACACACCTCTGGTGCCCCTGGGACCCCAATGACTGGCCACAGGACGGCTGTGACAGTGGGGAGAAGGTGTGCTGAACTGTCAGGCTGAGTGTCCATGTGCACACTCCAAGTGTAAGGCCCTTGGAAGAGCAGAAAGAGACGGGGGTGGCCCAGGGCCCACGGTTATACTTCTGCTCCTGGTTCTGCAGGTAAGGTCAGGCCTACCTTTGCCCATTTGTAGCTGATGTGCCCTTTCAGTGAGGTCTGAGCCACATGTGGAGTGACAGCTATAAAAGGGTACATGTTTCCACAATTTTTTAAAATAACACTTTATTAAATTTATTGGGGTGACAATGGTCAGTATGAACATATAGGTTTCAGGTGTGAGTTTCTATGTTACAAGATCTGTATATTGGTCTGTGTGCCCATGACCCAAAGTCATATCTTCTCCTGTCACCATATATTAGGACCCCCTTCACCCCCGACCCCCTTCCCTCTGGAAGCCACCACACTGCTGTTTCGTCCACGAGTTTCAGTTTTATATCCCACATATGAGTGAAACCATATGGTTCTTAGCTTTTTCTGACCAATTTCACTTAGCATGATATTCTCAAGGTCCATCCATGTTCTTGCAAATGGAAGTATCTCACCCTTTCTTATGGCTGAGTAGTATCCACTGTGTGCATGTCCCACATCTTCTCTATCCAGTCCTCTATCGCAGGACACTTCGGTTGTTTCAACAACTTGGCCACTGTGAATAACGCTGCAATGAACACAGGGGTGCATATATCTTTGCAAATACATGTTTTTGAGTTTCTCAGGTATGTACCCAGGAGAGGGATTGCTGGGTCGTATGGTAGCTCTGTTCTTAATTTTCTGAGGAACCGCCAGGCTGCTTTCCATAGGGGCCGTGCCAGTCTACATTCCCGCACAGTGAATGAGCATCCCCTCTTCTCCACAGCCTCCCCACGCTTGTTACTGCTCGTCTTGGTGATCACAGCCACTCTGACAGGTGTCAGGCGGTATCTCGCTGGAGTTTTTGTATTTCCCTAATTGCTGCTGAGGTTCAACGTCTTTCCACACGTCTGTTGGCTGTGCGTATGTCTTTTTGGGAGAGGTGTCTGTTCAGGTCCTCTGCCCATTTTTTAATTGGACCGTTTGGTGTTGAGTTTCATGAGTTCTGTATGTATTTTGGAAACTAAATCTTTGCTGGAGGTACTGTTTGCAAATATCATCTCCTGTGTGGTCGGCTGCCTGTTTGTTTGGTTGTCAGTTTCTTTAGCTGTGCAGACGCTTTTTAGTTTGATATGGTCCCATTCATTCAGTTTTGCCTTTACTTCCCTTGCCTTTGGGGTCAAGTTCATAAAATGTTCTCTGCGAACAAGGTCCATAAGTTTTGCACCTATGTTTTCTTCTATATATATAACTTATTGTTTCAGGTCTCACATTTAGGTGTTTGATCCCTTTTGAGTTCATTTTTGTACATCTGGTTTCATTCTTTTGCACGTGGCTTTCCAGTTTTCCCAGCACCGTTTATTGAAGAGACTGTCTTTACTCCATTGTGTGTTTCTGGCTCCTTTGTCAAAAATTATCTGCCCGTATACATGTGGTTTTATATCTGGGCTCTCTGTTCTGTCCCACCGATCCGTGTGTCTGTTTCTGTGCCAACACCATGCTGTTTTGATTACTGTAGCTCTGTAGTGTAATTTCAAGGCAGGTAGTGTGATTCCTCCAGCTTCGTTCTTTTTCCTCAGGATTGCTTTGGTTATTAGGAGTCTTACGTGGTTCCATATAAATCTGATGATTTCTCGTTCTATGTCTTTATAAAACGACATTGGGGTTTTGATGGGAATTGCACTAAATCTGTACATTGCTTTGGGTAGTATGGCGATTTTAACTATGTTGATTGTTCCAACCCACGAACATGGGATATTTTTCCACTTTGCTGTGTCTTTTTCAGTCTCTTTTAATAATGCTTTGTAATTTTCAGTATATATGTCTTTCATGTTCTTTGTTAAGTTTATTCCTAGGTATTTTACTCTTTTGGTTGCAATTGCAAAAGGAATTGTTTTTTTTCATTTCATTTTCTCAAGTTTCATTGTTAGTACACAGGAAGGCAGTGGATTTTTGTACACTGATTTTGTATCCTGCAACTTTGCTGTATTTGTTTATTGTTTCTAACAGTTTTTTGGTGGAGTCTTTAGGGTTTTCTATATACAGGACCATATCGTCTGCAAAAAGTGACAGTTCTACTTCTTCCTTCCCCATTTGGATGCCTTTTCTTTCTTTCTCTTGCCTGATTGCTCTGGCTGGGACTTCCAGAACTGTGTTGAATAAGAGTGGTGAGAGTGGGCATCCTTGTCTTGTTCCTGATCTTAGAGGAAAAGCTCTCAGTTTCTCACCACTGAGTATGATATTGGCTGAGGTTTATCAGATATGGCCTTTATTATGTTAAGATACTTTCCTTCTATTCCTATTTTATTGAGTGTTGTATCTTATCAAATGTTTTTTTCTGCATCTATTGATAAGATCATATGACTTTTGTCCTTTCTTTTATTAATGTGGTGTGTTACATTAATTGATTTACATATGATGAGCCATCCTTGTGCGCCTGGGATGACTCCCACTTGATCATGATGTATTATTTTTGATGTACTGCTGCATTCAGTTTCCTAGTATTTTGTTTCGGATTTTTGCATCTGGATCCATTAGAGATATTGATCTGTACTTTTCTTTTTTTGGTGTCCTTGCCAGGCTTTAGTATCAGGGTTATATTGGCCTCATAAAATGTGTTAGGAAGTATTGCCTTTTCTTCATTTTTTTTTTTTAAATATATCTTTATTGATTTCAGAGAGAGGAAAGGAGAGGGAGAGAGAGAGATAGAAACATAAATGATGAGAGAGTCATTGATCGAGCCCGCAACCTGGGCATGTGCCCTGACCAGGAATCGAACCCCAATCGCCTGGATCCTAGGTTGATGCTCAACTGCTGAGCCACGCCCGGCTGGGCCTCTTCCTCAATTTTTTGGAAGAGTTTAAGGAGGATAGGTTTTTAAATCTTTGAACATTTGGTAGAATTCACTGGTAGAATCATCTGGTCCTGGACTTTTATTTTTTGGGAGGTTTTTGATGGTGGTTTCAATTTCCTCACTGCTGATCAGTCCATTTAGATTTTCCAGTTCTTCATGATTCAGTCTAGAAAGGTTATATATTTCTAGGAACTTATCCATTTCTTCTAGGTTATTGAACTTGATGGCATATAGTCTTCCATAGTATTCTAATATGATCCTTTGTATGTCTGTGATGTCTGTGGTGACTTCTCCTGTCTCACTTCTGATTTTGTTTATGTGGGTCTTTTCCTGTTTTTCCTTAGTGAGTCTAGCCAGGGGTTTGTGAATTTTATTAATCTTTTCAAAGAAACAGCCCTTTGTTTTATTAATTTTTGTATAGCCTTTTTGTTCTCTATTTCATTCAATACTCCTCTAATTTTTATGATTGCCTTTCTCCTGCTGACTTTGGGCTGCTTTTGTTCTTTTTCCAGTTCTTTAAGAGATGTGATGTTAGGTTGTTTACTTGGGATTTCTCTTGTTTCTTAAGATAGGCCTGTAATGATATAAACTTCCCTCTTGGTACTGCTTTTGCTGCATCCCAGAAGCTTTGATATGTTGTACTGTCATTCTCATTTATTTTATATATCTTTTGATGTCATCTTTTATTTCTCCTTTGACTCATTTTTTAATAGTATGTTGTTTAATCTCCATGTATTTGTGGTTTTCTTTACTTCCTTTTTGCAGTTGATTTCTAGTTTTAAGGTATCGTGGTCAGAGAATATGTTCGGTACAATTTCAGCCTTGAACTTGTTGATGCTGGTTCTGTGACCCGACATATGGTCTGTCCTTGAGAAGGTTCCATGTGCCCTGGAGAAGAGTGTATAGTCTGATGTTCTGGGATGAAAGGCTCTGTAAATGTCAATTATGTCCATTTGGTCTAGTGTGTCATTTAAGGCTGATATTTCTTTATTGATTTTCTGTTTGGTTGATCTGTCTAGAGCCATCAATGGGGTACTAAGGTCCTCAACTATGATTGTGTTTTGACCTGTTTCTCCCTTTAGTTCTTTGAGTAGTTGCTTTATATATTTCAGTGCTCCCTGGTTGGGTGCATATATATTAGGAAGTGTTATGTTTTCTTGAGGTAGTGTCCCCTTTATCATTATAAAGTGTCCATCTTTGTCTCTTGTTATCTTTAAATCTATTTTGTCAGATATAAGTATGGCTATACCTGCTTTTCTGTGGCTGTTACTTGCTTGGAGAATCATTTTCCACCCTTTCACTTTGAATCTACCTTTGTCTTTGCAGCTCAGATGTGTCTCCTGTAGGCAGCATGTGGTTGGTTTTGTTTTCTGATCCATTCTCTACTCTGTGCCTCTTTATTGGTGAATTCAGACCATTTATATTTAGGGTAATTAGTGATGCATGAGGATTTCCTGTAGCCATTTTATCTTTTGTTTTCTGATAGCTCTGTGCCTCCGTCGGTTCTCTTCCTTGGTACTTCTCTCTGCTGTTTTTGGTTGGTGGTGTTTCACACTTCTTTCCTCTGTGTCCTCTTGTTTTAAGCTATGTGTCCTGCTTGGGGATTTTTGTGTGTGGTTACCATTAGGTTTATAAAAAATAAAGTTGTGTGTATATGATAGTTTTTTTTCTTTCGAGGGCATCTGATGTTCACCCCCCTTTGCCAGTTCAGACCTTTGCCCCCTCCCCTTTCATGTTTTTGTCATCACAAATTATCCCTGTTTATGCTGTAAGTCTTTGGTGATCTTACTCACAGTGTTGTGACCTTATGTTCTTCGTTTCAGGTAGAATAGCTCCCTTGAGTATTTCCTGCAGTGGAGGTTTTATGGTGAAAAACTCTCTCACCTTCTGTGTGTCTGGGAATGTACTTATTTCTCCTTCATAGTTAAAGGATAATTTTGCTGGATATATTATTCATAGCTGGTAATTTCTCTCTTTAACACGTTTGAATATTTGGTTCCACTCTCTTCTGGCTTGTAGAGATTCTGCTGAGAAGTCAGATGAAATTTTGATGGTTTTTCCTTTGTAGGTCACTTCTTTCTTTTCCCTGGCTGCTTTGAGAATTCTTCTTTGTCATTAACTTTTGACAGTTTTAATACAATGTGCCTTGGAGGGGGCCTCTTTGGATTGAAGTGACTAGGTGTTCTGTTTGCTTCTTGGATTCAAGGATCTAGTTCTTACCATAGGTTTGGGAATTGTCATCACTATTTGTTTGACTAGACTCTCTGTCCCCTTTTCACTCTCTTCTTCTTCAGGAATGCCTGTAATTCTAATATTGCTTTTTCTGATGGAGTCAGATGGTTCGCATAGAGCTCTTTCATTTTTCTTTATGCTTAGGTCTCTTCTTCCCTCTGTGTCATTTCCAGATTCCTATCTTTGATATCACCAATTCTTTCCATCTGGTTGGCTCTGTTTTCTATGCTCAGTAGCTCATTCCTAATCTCCTTAATTGCATGCTTCATTTCCAGGATTTCTGATTGGTTCTTCTTTAAAGTTTCAATCTCTTTGGTAAAGTACTTGTTTTGTTCATTGACTTGTTTTCTGAGTACTTAACTGCCTGTCTGTATTTTCTTGCATCTTTGAGTACTTTCAGTACTTTGAGTACAATGATGCATCTTGCATCATTGAGTACTTTCAGAACTGTAATCTTGAAATCTCTATCATTTATATCACATATTTTCTTTCTGATCATCCTCATTACCATGGTCGTTCATGGTATTTGCTCCTCTCCTTCATCTAGGCATAAATGTTCATCTATAGCAGCGTTCTCTGAGATCTTTCTACTATTTTCTAGTAGGTGGCACTGAATCACCAAATTTTTTTACCTCTGTGATCTTCCAAACTTGACCTTCACAGGCTTCCATAGGACAGTACAGTCATACTGCTTGGGGGTGGAGTTTCTTTTGCTGTCACCCTTAATGTGGCCCAAGTTTAGTTGGGTCCAGCTCCTAGCACCAAACCTGGGGCTCAGTCACAGAGGGAAACAGCGTTTCTACTGTAATAGCTCTTGATTTACATATAAAATGTTCCTCAACCTGATACCAAGGGCAACGGGAGGGAAGTTTGGGGAGCCCAAGGGGTGGCAAGGCTCTGTAGTTCAATTTCTTTGTCAGAAACACCCCTGCCGGATAGTGGGACAGCTGCAAGGCAGAATCCCATGCTCTGTTAGGTGTCTGCTGGCACTGTCACTGTTCACTCTGCTCACCTTGCTGGGCTGCCCCAAGCAGCTCTCTCTTCCTCCGGGCAAAGGAAGGATGTGCTCCCGCCAGCCCCCTCCCTTTCCCGGCCAGGCCCCAGCTCCCTGACGCAGGGCCGCACCTGAAGGTCATCTGCGCTTTCTTCCCTTCTCACCTCCCTGCTTATTACTGGTTGCTCACCTTTGGATATTTCAGCGTGCGGGTCTCTCAGGCATGACTCTGTGTTGAGTGGGGAATTCTCTGTTGAATTATAGTTGGTTAATTTGTTGAAATTTCAAGGAGAGTGGACGAGAGTCTCTCTCACACTGCCACTGCTCTGACATCACTCTCCACAAATTTTTAAAATAATTGATACTAATAAGTTAGGTTAGATTTCAACACTGCACTTGTCAGTGAAGGAAAGTAACAGCCATTAGATTCTTCAAATATAATTTCAATTGAGGGAAACTTCTGAATAACTATATAAAGGTTTTAAATTTTCTATCCTCTACTTGTTCTTGTGAAGCCTCACGCAGGAGAGACCACTGATCAAGAATTACAGGTCACTATTTCTCACACAATACCTGACCTATAAGAAAACATTATATGTGAATTTACAGTTCTCATTAAGATATTTGAAAATATTCGGAAATTTTATATAAATTCAATATTTAGTATTCTCCCCCATACTTTTAATTTCCTTTTCTTTTAATTCTAAGAAAATATATTGATTTTTTTCCAAAACATTCCATATAGCTGCCCCCAAATTCTAAGTCACCCATGTACCACTCAGAGCTGACAGGGCACAGAGACCTGGCGAAGGCGGGGCCCGCCCGACGCCACCCAGCAGAGCGGGCCCCCGCCCCACGCCACCCAGCAGAGCGGGGGCCCCGCCCGACGCCACCCAGCAGGGGGGGGGGGGGGGGCCCGCCCCACGCCACCCAGCAGAGCGGGGGCCCCGCCCGACGCCACCCAGCAGAGCGGGCCCCCGCCCGACGCCACCCAGCAGAGCGGGCCCCCGCCCCACGCCACCCAGCAGAGCGGGGGCCCCGCCCGACGCCACCCAGCAGAGCGGGCCCCGCCCGCAGGCTCCGGCCGCCCCGCCGCCGTTTCTGACTTCACTGGACGCACACCCTTTAGTAAGAAGATCTGATTCCTTTGCACAATTTTTAAAACTGTTTTTTCTCCTCGACAGATCAGCTGCAAACTTCTAACATTTTCCTAACATGTAATTACCATTTTCCAAGGTCCCCACGGGCCGTCCCTGTCGCCGAGGTACGGAGGTAAGCATCTGATGAACAGCTGTCGCCCTCGGCGGGGAGGGGGCTCCGCTCGAGCCTGACCGCCTCCGGCCACCGCGCGGAACTGCCGCAGCCGGTCTCCGCGCCGGTTCCCGCGGAGCCCCCGCTCCTTCCGCGCGGGTTCCCACGGTCCCGCGGGGAGCCGGGTGCCCAGCGCGCACCGGCACGGGCCTCGGGCAGCGCCCTTTCTAAGTCGCCGGTTCGCTCTCCACCCCCGCCCCCCGCCGTCCAAGGGCTCGCTGCCTCTCCCTTCGGGGCCTTCATTCCGCTCGGGCTCCTGCGCGTCCTGCGGCGCTTTGTCAAGAGCCCCACGCGCGGCGCGGGCGCGGGCGGGGGGGGTGAGGCGCTGCTTGGGGGGCGCTGGCTGCCGTGCCCCCAGGGTTCCCGTTTTTCTCTTTCCCTCTACTTGCGGCGCTTCGTTCCGGGCCAAGCAGCAGCCGTGCTGTGGCCTCCCGCGCGCAGGGCGTGATTTCTCGGGGCATCCGGAACTCCCTCCCCGCGCGCCCCGTCGGTGGCCCCGCGGCGCCCTCGGCCGGCCGAGCCCTGCCCGCGGCGCCCAGGTGGCACTGCGCAGGACACACACGGACTAGAAACCAACTGGCAGCAGCCGCCTTGTGTGGCCTAAATCCCTTAAGCCACAGGGTGGACAAAAGCAGGTTTACAGTTGTGAGCATGTGAAACAGGTTATTCTTGGGTTATTACTTATTATTGTATTATTTTCCCATATGAACTATAAACCTACTTCTGCCCACACTTGTCTACATGGGTATTTTTCCCTTAGGGCTGTATTTTAATACGCCTTTTAAAAATGCTCATTTAAAAGGAATTAATTAGGGTGCCTGGACGGTGCTCATCCTGTGAGAGTGGTTAGCAAAGGCTGGGGCTGCTGAGCTCTGCCGCCCGGGGCTGCGATGCCAGCGGGGCTGCGATGCCAGCCGCAGGGAGCACACAGGGAACCGTCCCGGAACAGAGGGGCAGGGCTGCGAGAGGAAGCAGGGGGACCTGCGGGTAGAAACCCTGCCTGGGCTGTAAGTCAGGGTCCTGCCCCTGGGCTTCACTCTCTCTGCTGGAGGAGGTGTTGTTTGAGCAGGTCTCTGAAGGCCACGGACACGATCTGCATCCCCAGGTGGGTTTGGGGAGGCAGGAATGGAAGCTGGGACCATCGGGAAGCCCATGCAGTTGTCCGGTCAAGACAAAGGATGGACTTGGAGAAGGGTCAGGGCAGAGAGACAGGGAGAGAGGAAGGGATCAGGGTGCAGCTGACAGAACAGAAGGGGCACCTGCAGGAAGGGCAGGTTCAATGGCCAAAGAGAGGAAGTGCTTTAGGAGACAGAAAGAGCGTTCCCTGCATTAGCAAAGGAGACCCACTGGGCCAGCTGCTAGTCTGTTCTAAGGCTCCTTTAAGCCTGAAAAGAGCTGACTGTCACCTGCGTTTCCCTCCTGGTATTTCTCAGCCCATGGAATCTTCCATCACCCAGCACCTCCTCTCTGACTCCACTGGGTACCTATTCGATACCTTGTTTGACTTTCTCTGGAAAGGAATTTTATTATATAATTTATCTTTTACCTGCATTTTTCTGAACCCAATGAGTTAGGTAAAGGAGAGCGTTAGATGGAAAATACTTAATATTAAGGCTGTAGGTTAAAAGTTGAGCTTGGGGGCCAATCTTAGAGCATTAGTTCTAAACTTTCTTTTCAAAAGAGCAAAAAGCAAAAGAAGAAACTTGAAATTAACGTTTCCTTCACCTGCTTTCATAGGTAATTCCCACTCTTCCCGGTTTCCCCAAACTGAGGTTTTTCTCTTACTTTCTGATAATAGGGACCATCGTTCCCTCCACCTTGCAAGTGGGCAGTAATGGAAACTGGGACTGAGGAGCAGAGGCAGAGTGAGCTGAGGGCCCCCCAACTCACTGTCAAGTGTCCTCTTGACAGTGTGACTTCCGTCCAGACACTGTTGGGATGCTGTAGGGACACTGTGGGGACAATGTCAGGACACTTAGGAAACTGTGGGGACACTGTGGACACTGTAGAGGCACTGTGGGGACACTGTGGGGACACTGGCGACACTGTGGGGACACTGTGGAGACACTGGGGACACTATGGGGACAGTATCATCAAGACACTGTGGGGACACTGTAAGGACTGGCACTGAGGGAGCAGAGCATAGCAACTGGCACACGAAGGACCCGATTTCAAACCCAACTCTGACATTCAGCTCACAGGACACAGCTCTTGACAGCTCAAAGCATCCGCTTCCTCAGTTTCTTCTCTGGGTCACACTTAGCCTGGTGGCAGCACTGTGAAGGCTGCGTCGGGCACAGAGCGTGTCTGGACAGGCCAACGCCCGGACATGAATGCTGGTGAATCTGCCAGGTTGAAACTGGCTCTGAGCCCCAGGAGGCCCCGCAGGAAATGTGACGCTGGCTCCCTGAGCTGCAGCCTGGCACAGAGGACTGAGCTCCTCTTACCTTCCTGCTCCAGTTCCCCGACTGCAGGTCTCCTGGAGATTACAGGCTGGGGGCTGTGCTTTGTATTAATCATATGTTTTGTTTTCTATGTTTTATGATGCTTTGACATCTTAAAAGATTGCTGGCTAGGGGGAGGCTGCCTCTCCTAGGCCCAGCCAATTCTTCAGAGATAGCAAAGGCCTTGGTCAGTGCATCTTTCATATGTAAACCTGAGTCTACAGTTAAAGCCACTTTCTTACCCAGCACTCACGCACCAAGCTAATACTTCCCCTGCCCTAACCTCCAGGGCAGGTACCAGGCACCCGGAGACCACCCCTGCAGCCCCAAGCT
The DNA here is from genome assembly GCF_054644295.1 of Miniopterus natalensis. Classification (NCBI taxonomy): domain Eukaryota; kingdom Metazoa; phylum Chordata; class Mammalia; order Chiroptera; family Miniopteridae; genus Miniopterus; species Miniopterus natalensis. The sequence goes on from NC_142101.1 coordinate 2,575,313, forward strand.
CACCGGCATTACTCTAACAGGCGGTCCTCCGCTGCTTTCCCAGCCTGCCTTGCATTTCTTGCAAAAATTCTGTGAAGACTCTGACCAAGGCTCTCTCTCCACTCCTGCCCCTGCCTTCTGACCAAACCTGGTGCCTCCCTATGTTTCCTCTCTCAGGAAATATAACTAACAAATTCAGTGGCATTGCCCTCTGGGTTGTCACTCAGCCACTTTCATAAATAAAAATCTTGCAGATGCAAATTTTCAAACAGCTTTCCAGGTAGAAAGATGAGGTAATGCAGCTCTGCCTCTGAATTCAGGCGGGGAGCCCTCCCCAGTGCCACCCAGCAGAGCTCACTAACCAGAGCTGGCTATGTGCCCAGTGAAGGAGTCAGGGAAAGCGAAGACTTTAAAGGAGGCACTTCACTGCCCTTGAGAGAACCAGGATGTTTTAGGAAGGAATAAGAGAGGACAGATATTGGGTAGTCTGTTAGCACTGTCTGCTGAGGACATTTAAAAGAGACTGAGCCCCGTCTGGGTGGCTCGGTTGGTTGGAGGGTCGTCCCATGCACCAAAGGTGGGGGTATGATTCCCAATCAATGTTTCTCTCCCCCCTTTCAAAATCAATAAAAACATATATTTGGCTGAGAGTTAAAAAAAAAAGATTGAGCCCGGCCAGCGTGGCTCAGCAGTTGAGCATCGACCTGGGTTCCAGTCCCAGTCAGGCAGGTGCCCAGGTTGCGGGCTTGATCCCCAGTAGCGGGCATGCAGGAGGCAGCTGATCAAGGACTCTCTCATCACTGATGTCTCTCTCTCTCTCCTTCTCCTTTCCTCTCTCTAAAATCAATAAAGACATATTTAAAAAAAAAAGATTGAGCTTTGTCACGATATTACTATTTTTTATATTTGCCATCAGATTTTCTACAGCATTCTGAACAATGCAATTTAAATCAAGGAATAATATTTAAGCTTCTATGAATTAGAAAAGCTGTGAGGGCCCATATATGCTAAAAATTCAAACGTTATACACTGCAGTCACGAGCTGCTTAACAACAGGATACATCCTGAGAAATGCGTTGTCGGGCGATCACATTGTGTGACCGTCACAGAGTGCACCCACACGCCCAGGTGGCGCACCCACGGCACACCCGGCTGTCTCGTGCAGCGGGGCGGCGTGCCTGTCGCTGCACTGGCCGCTGCGGGCGCCTGGCACACTGTGGTAAGCACTTGTGTTCATACCTAATCATATGAAAGGTACTATGCAACACGGAATAAAAGATAACAAGTGGTGCACCTGTAGCACAGGGCACTCACCATGGACGGGGCCCACAGGGCAGGCGGTCACTGCGTGAGTCAGCGAGTGAGGGCGTGGCTGTGCAGAGCTGGGGCGTTGTCACTACCACGGATCCTGGTCCACAGCCATCCCGCCTCCCGACAGGGTCAGAGCTAGAACCCTGCCGCCGTCAGCACTGCTCTGTGGACAGGGTATGGGCTGGGCTGGGCTGAGTCGGAAGTCGAGGGAAACTGTCTGGGTGAGGCGTAGGCCACCCTGACAGGGATCTGCGGGAGGGAGTGAAGGGTGGCCTGAGGGTCAGGAGGAATCAGGAATCAGGATGGAGAGATGAAGGGACATGGTGATGGTAGCAGGGAGTGTGGAGAACTGAAGGCTCAACAGACTTTGGAAATCTGGTTTTGGTTCCATTAACCTGGAACGAAGGGTCTTTGGCACTGAACTGACAAAGGAAATAAAACTAACCTATGCTTTACATCATCACAGCCTGAAAATATCTCCAAAGTCAAGGGTCAGGCTGGCTCCACAGGACACAGAAAGCTTTCGCTGAAGAGCAGGGACACTCACTCCTTGTTAGGTGGCTCCTGTGGACCTGTGTCCTTGTCCAGGGTCTTAGGTCTTAGACAGATGGACAGAATGTGCTCTGAAGACCGCTGGTATGTCACCCTTTGAATGTGCAGTGTTGGGGGGATGGGCTCCTCTGCACAGAACCAGGCCAGTGGCTGATGGACTCGGATGCCATCTGCGCTCAGACTTGAGGTGCTCAGAGCCAGAGGGCTCTATCACCAGTCCCCACAGATACGGCTCCCATCAGAGGAAAATCACAAAGCAAAACCTCCCAATTCGCATATCCTTCCATTTCTGACAGAAAATTCAGCTCCACAAATAAGCATAAGTATTGCTTTTAATCCCCCAAATATTTTCACATCCTAACCAAAAACACATTTGGGTGAATGTCTGTTACTGCTGCAAGAAGTCAGTGCCCTTGGCCTGTTTGAAAGATTAAGTCAACAAGTCAGCAGATTATTTTAAATTGCGTAACAAGATTAGAACACAGGTTTACATCACCTTGAAATGGAAATCCACTTATTAAAGATAACTATAATACGGAGACGTTTTTGCTTTCTATTATAATTCATCTTACAAATGTAAATATTTGTATAACACACTATGCCAGTAAAATGTTGCAGCATTTCTCACATTTTCCTGTCAATTTCATTTATTTTTATCCTATGTTTGAAAAGTCATATTACCTATATTATTTGATGTGTTCTTAACGTATGGCAAAATTTATATGCCTAATTAGGTTTTCTCCCATTCTATTTCAAACAGTACCAATAAGGTTAGTAAAGACTAAAAATAATGATGAATGTAGCCAATTAGAGTCCATCACGGGCCTAGGCCTTGATCTGCTACCTAAAATTAAGGTGTAGTCATCATTCTTTCTATAATCAAGGTAAAACATTATTTTTTAATGAAAATGTTTATGAAATGATAGAAGAATGCCATGCAGATAGTATGCTGCAGGTCAGACTTTGAGATGTGTGGAAATTACTCTGAGATACAGTGAAATTCTTCCATCCTACAAAGTTCCAAATGGAGACATCAGTAGATTTCCAAAGATATGGACCATTTTTGTTAGCTTAACCGTGGAAAATTCCTGTGGTGACCCAGAATTACTTGAACAGACTCTGAAAATGAAATGCAACCACAATTTTACTTGAAATCTAGCTTCTTAAAGAAAACTGGATAAGGTTTTCCTAGACTTCTATGTGACGCTCTCTGGGTTTATCATTTTAACATTGCTGGGTGCCCTGCTTTCTGTCAAGCACTGTAGAGGCCCAGAGGTAAATAAAACAAGAATGAATTCTTAAAAACACACACACACACAACCTGTGGGACCACCACTGCCCATGTCCATCAACCATTAACCAGAATGCCATTAGGCCACAAATTATTGTATTTCAGTTAAAGTACAAATGAGTATTTGAAATAAAATCTGCCTTTTTCATATTTCAACAAACATGGTTTCTTTGTAATTTTGAATCTGATGAGCAAATATGCAAAATATCTTTATTAAGACAAAAAACTGAGCATGACTGTATATTTACATTAAGATGCACAGTAACAAGTACAAACTGAAAAACACCAACTTAAAAATTCCTATTACTCATTACTCTGTTCTCTCAGATCAAGCCATAAGCCCCTCTTTTTTCTAAAGCTAAGAACTCAACTTTAAAAAAGGTCTTACCTTATAATACCTCAGCAGAAGTTCCAACTGGCATTTATTTGGCCTCTAATCAGAGCACAGGTGCTAGAAGAAAATAAAAAAATGAGGTTAACATATAGCCAAGACTCTGGAAAAGGGAAAACTAATAGGTTACTCAAGATGATTTGAGGAAATGCAGGAAGATCACAGAATTTTTATTGAAAGTGGTCTCCTAGGTCACGGCGCCTAACCACCTCATGTAACCAATGAGGACACAAGAGGTCAGAGAGCGAAGGTGCCTGTCACTGGCAAAGGAGATGCACCCATCAGCCCATCAGCGTCCTCTGACGGCTTCGATGGGTCTACTCCACGTATCCCCCAAAGCTCCAGTCACAGGATGGAGCATAAAGTGAGGAGAGGAGGAACCAAAAGAAGTTGCCCATCCGGTAACTTTATGTTGGAGATGGTGCTGTGTTTAGCAAGTGGGTTCCTATTGCCAACTTTAAGAGAAGTCACGGGAACGATGCCTCAGGAGTTCCCATGAGTGACCTTCTCCCAGACACTACTGGAAATATATACAGTTGTCTAATGATTAGTCTAATTCTCATACGGGAGAGCCAAATCTTAAAATGACACCTAACCCTATTTCAGACACCGATATCCACATTTTTGAAGTGCACAGAGCCTGACATTTAGGCCAGAAGAGCATCTGGGAGGAAAGCATCTCCTTTGGAAGGTGAACCCAAAGAAAGGAGAAGAGACATCGAGTTCCCCGAGGGCGCAGGAACATGTGTCCCTGCGGAGGGCGTCCCTGAGCACAGGGGGCCAGAATAAAGAGGGCATGCTACTAGAGAACTTGAGAGGGAACATGGCAGATATGACGGGATTTTTAAAAGGAGAACCTTGCAGTCTCCAGAGTGGTGAAGGTGAAGTCAGATGACAAGAAGACAAGGGGCTGCGGGGTGACAGGAGTGTTCCAGGGACCATCTCAGTGAGGATCGGAGGAGCTTAGTGCAGTGTCTGAGGGTCTGGACTGTGACAAGGCAAGTGCCTGGATGAACAGAAATGTTTAATTAACAATTACATAACATCTGTATTTTGCACTGTCTTTTCTTAAAGTATCAATCTGCAAAGGATTGGGGAAAAAGAAAAGAAAGGAAAGTCATTGGTCCTCCAACAATTTGAGAAGCACTATCCTAGAGAACATCAGCCACTTTGCTGCCTCAGTTTCCCTTTCTCCTTCTGCTGCTGCTGGCAGTGTGGGGACTGTTGATCAAGGGACTCTCTCCTACTTTCAGCACGAGGGGAGCACCTGGGTGGTTGGCCTGCTCCTCTCCTGGGTGCCCCATCAGAGAAGCGTGTCCTAGGAAACACGTGGCTGGCGCATGGGGACTGAGGCTGCGTGAAAGTGAGCAGTTGTCACCTGAATCCAGGCAGTCTGACCATTCCCCAAAACTGCCTTGCCTCTTTCTTACACCAGCATCTCCTCGGAAGCACTATGTGTTCAACTGGAACTTTAAGAGAAAACGCAAATGTGTAACAGTCCATCCCGCCAGGGGCAGTGAGGCCAGTCATCCGACAGTACTCGGGCGGGGAGCATCAGTTCCGCTCCTCATCGCCCTCTGACATGCGTGTTCTGCCACATGAGGCATACCCGTGAGCCTGGGGTTCATCTCTCACGCTGGATTCTCTGTAGAATCTAGACTCGGCAGGGCAGGTGCTCAGTGAGCTCCTGTGCGGCACCTCAGTCCTCTCACAGTCACCTAGTGAGTGTCTTGCACATCGCAGCAGCTCAGGAAGAACTCGTTACATGGCGTTTACCATAAGGGTTAACAATTACCCAGGATGCATTTGCCTGACTTACAATTGGGAGTCCCAACATGAATACATGCTGATTCGGGTGAGGCTAGATAAGTAAATCTCTCAGTAATATAACACTGAGTGCACCATTAATGAAAACAGAAATGAGCACTATCCAGTCATTAACAAGTCTGCTAATAAAAATACCGTGTTCACTAAAGGAACTGAAGAGTACTAACGGGCTGAATACCCTTCAGCATCTCTGTGTCTCTAGCGTTCATTTTGAAAACCGGCGAGGGACCTGGCTTTCATCCTGGCTCACACTCTCTCTACTGCAAATTATCACACATGACATTCACCTAGGGGTGAGCTTCAAGTCTCAATCTAGAGGACAAGCTCCTCCAAGTCCACGGAGCGGGACAGGAAAGGTTACATGCTCAGACTACGACGGCGACTCCAGACACTTGTCCTAAGTCATCCTTATGCAGCGGCCCAGTGACAGGGAAAACAGGCAGAGGCCACAGCGGCGTCCTTGCCGAGAAGCGCAGGCTCTTTTGTTGATGTCCTCAAAGTAGCAGCTCTTCCTGTCCGATCATCTGCATTTATGGAGGTGACTCTGAGAAGAGCATTAACGAGGGAGCCGTTTTGGACATTTAGTATGAGAATCTGAACTGTCCCATTTCCTGAAAACTTTTCCTAAAAACCCCATTTGCCTACTTTCTAATTCGTGCACATTGCTCTTATTGCCAGGAAGAGGCAGAGCTTTTGAGAGGATGTTTTGCAGATGAAGTGGATGATGAATGAACCTGTAGTCACCTGACTTGGAGAGCCTGACACACGCTCACAGTCTTGAAGTTAATGAATTACTTCTTGTGTTCGGCTGAAATCCATCCCAGTCTCAGGGAGGGCCTCGGTTATTCTGCTTTTAATTCCACAATGCATCTTTCTGCCTGATCAGAAGAGCAGCACAGAAAGTGCTTAGGCAGAGTTGAGCTTGCCAGCCTGCCCCACGGGTACAGGGTATGGACAGGAAACGCAGTTCCAAACATGTACACATTACGCTATGTCTTGCATTAAGTTCTCATTCAAACAGCTTCAGCTAAGCGTCTGTGCTCATTCGGGTGTCCCTCTGGGCTCCACCCGTTGCACCAGAGCCGTCTCCTCATTTCTGGCCATCGGGTCTCGCGGGCGGAGGACAGCACCAGCTGAAACCCGGGCAGTTCTTGTGAAGAAAAGAACTCATTTCCCTGTTATTGTTTTCAATTTGCACATGAGGCCCAGGGATCTAATAACTGTCTCAAAGCTGCCCAGTAGGTAACTGGGAAAGTTTACAAATGAGCTAGGATCACTTTGATTATAAATCCCTTATAATAGGAACAAAAACGGCAACAAAATGTAGTACGTAGCTCCTCAGCACGTCCCAGGCGCTGCCCCAAGCCCTTCCCATAGGCCAGTCCTTCATTTCCACTGTGATCTGCACTTTACAGGTGCAGAAACAGGTGTCTGTGGGTCGGTCCCCGCAGGGAACCACCACTCTGCAGGGGACACAGAGGCAAACTTGGTGCTACTTCCCCTGTTCCCTTTCACCGGCATTTCTCTGCCCTTCCCGTCATCCAATCAATGCTGAAGGTCCAACCGGTCCAGCGATCTCCGATGTTTGTAAGAAATTGTGAGCTGCCTGGTACTCGAGGCCTCGGTCAGAGCAGCACGGGAGTGACCCAGGTGCGCAGGCGAGAGCACAGCAGTGGGAGGAGCGCGCAGGGGGCTGAGAAGGCCATTCACTTTGGCCATCCTCAGGAGTGTTGCCACCACTCCCGGCTACATTGTCAAAGGAGACGGCCCCAAGCCAGGCTGGCGGACAGGGACACGGCCTCAGAAGCCTCCAGGCATCTCATACTTACCATCAGGGTGGGTCGTGAAGCTTGCAGGACGCACCCCGTGGCCGGATGTGCCATGTTTGATATTCTAGTGGGTGGACAGGTGATGGGATGTGCCAGCCTTCGGGGCAGGTGGGGGAGGGGCACCTACTTCAGATAAGCCTGGGGAGAGCAAACCGGGTGAGCCGCAAGTACCGACCGCACAAGGCCCTGCCCGGTCTCCTGGAGGCTGCAAAGCTCAGAAGCCATCACCTGGGGGAAGGGTCTCCTCTTTGCTGACAGACAGCAGGGTAGAGCCTTGTGGGGGACAGTTCTGAATGCTTACAGCTCCCCAACCCTGAGGCCTGTGAAAGTGGGTCCTGAGAGTCTCATTACACCAAGAGTGCTAGTAACCTGAGGCCATGTCAACAGACGGTTAAGTGAAAGGAAGGTACTGCTCCCCATTTCGACTCTGGCAGAAGCAGCAACGGGAGGGAAACGTTACCCAGGATGGGGAAAGAACACCTGTCGACACAAGTTCAGAAAACTAACCTCATGCTCTTGAGACAGAGGTTGGAGGCTAAAGTCAACTAGACACAGCAAACAGAGTGAACAGGATCACCTGAACTCTAATTCACAGTCCACTCCACGGCACGGAGGGGCTGGAAGGGGCTTCAGCAATGGTATCAAGGCTGGCTGGTTGGCTCTTCCTGCAATTAAATGTGACTTTAGTGTTCTTCTATATTTTATTATGTTTCTTATAAATCAGAACAAATAAAAAAATTTAATAACTCACTTATATTTCTACAGTGTCAGTTAAATAGCAGAAATTGAGGGTTTCTCACATTAATCTGAGGTTTAACCAGCTCTTTCATCATTAAGCTATTTTAAAGCAAAATAAAAAATTAAAGACAGTATTAAATATCACTTTAAAAAAAGATATATGTATATATTTTACATAACATGTTAAATATAAAGGCATTTTAACAATTTATAAAACAATACATGACCGTATGAAGTCAGACTGCAGATTCCGCCGGCTGCTGGGGGCGCGGCTATGTTGCTCAGTGTGCTGCTTTCACCAGCAGATGCAAAGCAAACTTAGGAGAAACTTAGCATAAAGTCAGATATACACGACTTTATATCCTACAGTAGCCTGTTTATTTTTCTCCTGTTATGGAATGAACTGTGTCCCCTCAAATTCAGGTTGGAGGCCTAACTCTCAATGTGACTGAAATTGGACAGGGCCATTTAAGGAAGGAAGTTAGGCTGCATAAGGTCAGAGGGTGTGGGCCCTGACCCAGTGAGCGCAGTGTCCGTAGCAGCAGCTCCCGTGTTCACTTGCTCTCCTTCCCGAGCTCTCTCTCCTCCTGCACAGAGAAGTGGCCACGTGAGGACACAGTGAGAGGCACTGTCTGCAAACCCACAGAAGCCTCCCCAGAAACCAACCCTCTGGCACCTTGGTCTTGAACCACCAGCCTCCAGAACTGTAGGAGGGGAAATTTCTGTTGCTAAGCCGCCCAGTGTGTGGTATTTTGTTACCATAGCCCAAGCAGCCTAATACACTCCCAATGTGATGTTCAGCTCTACAGTGAGCAAAAACCTATTGAAGGTTATTCTAAATACGTTTACCTGTAATTTTAGCTCTTATTTTTACTAAAATCATAGCCCTGGCCAGATGGCTCAGTTGGTTGGAGACTCATCCCACACAGCAAAAGGTTGTGGGTTCGATCCCCAATTGGGGCATATACAAGAGACAGCTGATCTATGTCTCTCTTTCACACCTCCCCCCCCCCCATTTCTCTCTAAAATCAATAAAACATGTCCTCTGGTGAAGATAAAACAAAATCATAGAATGGTGAAGCTGAAAACAATTAAAGAATAATTTAGCTCATGTCCTACCATTTCTGAACTTTTTCTTTGGTTCTGAGTGGTGCAATTAAAATGATATATGAACTGTAAGTAGAATATGTATGATGCCAACATCTTTCAGTGTAAGGACAGAAATAAACAGACAAAATCTGGAAACCCTACTTCCTTTCATAACATAGTTAATTTGTAGGTAATTCATAGTGTCTACGGCCATAGCACCCCGAGCGCGCCCGATCACACCTGCAGGCAATTCACAGAGACGGGCGTGAGGGGTCTGTACTGAATCAGAGTGAAAGGGTCACTTACTGCATGGGGTTCATCATAATATTTCCAAAACTTGTGAGGTAGGGGGTTAAAGACGAGCCTGTGCTACCGGCAGAAGCGAGGCGGGAGGAGGAGCCATGGGTTTGCACACTGCCCCTCAGCCTTAGCCCCACCGGACACAGCTGCCCAGGAGCCGACGGGCACCCGCAGCAAGCCAAGGGGGCGCACCCACCTGTGATTCTAAGGAGCCTCTGGACAGAGTGGGAGGCCTGAGGTGGGCAGGAGGCCTCTGTCTCTCCTGGTTCTGCTGCCCACACCCAGCCGAGCTAACGGTTTAGGAACAGATTTGAAAACTGACCAGTCACATAAAAATGTTTTCTCTTTTTTTTTTTTAGTTACCAAGATGATACCAAGATACTTAGGTACCAAATGATACCAAGATACTTAAAGGGGAAAAAATAAATGATTTTTGTTTTTCCTATTCTCACTCCCAAACTCCATCTTCTTGAATGTGAAGTCCGGTGCCCATCATTCCACGACGCGTCCCACCCACGACCCCAGTTTCTCCTGTCCTGCTCCTCCTGCTGAACAGCACAGCATTTCCCATCCACCGCGTGCACCTAACTCGAGCTCTGTAGGAGCTGGAGACCAGCCTCCGCATGGACGTGCCGCATTTATTCAGTCTTTCACCCTCCGTGGGATTAGAGTGTTTCCTTTTCTATTAGAAACAACTTAGCACTAACCCATGTGTATGTACAGGAAAGGGCAGTTTTGTAATTACATAAGCCTAAAACTATGATTTGTGGCCAGAGGACCGTCACAGTTTGTACTCTAGCAGATAATGCCGGTAACTTGTCAAAAATGTGTCGTAGTCTTGTTTCCCGCTTTCACCACGTTTCGATATTACCTCTGTCTGTCTATTGACTGACTATAAATCTGTCTGATTATTGGCAAGAAAAAGGGTCCTCAGCGCTACTTCTTTGCTCTCTGTCGGGCCGCGGATACTGACCTGCGCCGAGTGTCCCATGTTGCGGCACAGGAGGGACATGACCCCTGGAAAATATATTTTTGGAAAACAACAGCAACTGCTCTTCAGAGACAGGATTTAAAGGTTCGTGATGTATTGAGTGAGAAAGGGTAACTGCTCCATGGAGTCGGCTCCTCTACATGGAAAACATTCTGAGCTAAATGTCCCTGCTGTTACTTTCCCCATAAGACTATAATTTTAAAAATGTCTTGCTCACCAAATGGTTTCCTGTGTTCTTTAAAAGTTCAAAGAAATCTATCATAAAGAAAAAGGTCCAGGCCCTAGTTCCTGAATTTTATAAACAACAGAGTCTTTAACATGCTGCTCTTCAGCCAGAGCTCGTCTGGTTCCGACGCCTGGAAATGTTAATGAGCCTTTTCTTCAGGTCACCTTTCACCAGCTCCCGGTCAGGTGGCTCATAATTACTGTCCTTAAATCCCAGGCTTTCTCCCCCTCTCTCTCTGAGTCACAATGTGAATGTAAAATCCAGGAAGAAGTACTGCTAAATTTTGGTCCCCTTAAATGTTATAGCACCTGATCTAATAACAGTGTTTACAGGAGTTCAAGGATCGAATTTTATAGGAAAAATAGGTACCTGAAGTTTAGATTCTTATACATGGTATTATTCTGGGTGCTTCCATTAGGAATCAGAGAAGCATCGTAAAGGACCACTGGTGATTTGCAGTCTAAGATCCTCCCTGTAGTGGGACCGTCAGGATTAACAACTATGCTTTGCACTTGATGAAGAAGAATCAGTAACGATAGCGGCTTAGTGTAAAACTGTGTTCTTAAAGCAGTAAGAATAATGAAGGTTGTGCGCTGCCTGGGATTTGCTTTTTGGAGAATGGGGTTTTCTTTCCTGTTTCCTTTGTAGGAAACTTGCTGGCTGGGTCTTTAGCAACAGCTGAGTCTGGACTTGGGGCAGTCACTTCATTTGGTGCCTAAATTAAAACTGTGAGCTTTCCTCAGAGGAATATAAAATAACTACTCCTTGTGCAAAGAGAAAAGAAATACTACATCTACATGACAGTGCGGCTCTTTCAAATGATGGGATGGTGTGTGATTCTCTGCTTACACTCTAGTTTTCCAAGTTGTTTCAATGGGCATATATTACATTTTGATGCAAAAGTAACTTGAAAGCAAATCCCCTATAATATGAAGTCTGAGCTCCTCTCTGAGTCCCTTTGGAGCCTGCATGCCTGAGGCCCTGCTGGTCTTTGAGTTTCCACTGTTCCCACTCCCTCCCCACCTGGCTGCTAGCTTCTGTGGCCACCAAGGCCCTGTAATTAAAGATATCCCTACTTATCTGTTCATGTGTCTACCTCTTTCACAGGGTTGTAGGTAAGGGCTGTGTGTCCTGGAGGTGCCCTTAAGTCCATGCTGCAGCCCAAAGAGACAGCTCAGACCAGAGCAAATGAAGTCACACCTGGAAAATTCTAACAGCAGGCCCTGCTCAACTGCACTGCAGCCAAGCTGGAGTCCCGAGGGGACAGTTGTTGATTAAACAAATAAACAAAAAAATCAATGATAACAACAACGAAACAAAGAAACTGACAACTGCAGGCAGCAATTGAGCTTTATAGATGCTCTGAGGAGATAGAAGATGACCAGGGTCCTCAGGGACCCTTTGGTGCGGCAATCATCAGCACCATGGAGATGTCACCTACCTGGTGGAGATGTCACCCACGTGAGCACGAGCAGAGCAATGGAAAGGAACTCTCCGTTAGTCTCACGGGCTGCATGGGATTATGCTCATAAAAGCATAGGTACTTTAATGCTACATTGTGGATTCAGATTTTTTGATACCACATTGTATCATTTTTATGAAAATTAACTCTTGCTGGCACTGCTGTAGCGAGCAGTCTGGACGCTGGTAAGTGACCAGAGTGGCTGTTTATTTAGTGGGCAGGTGAAGCAATCAGGAGATTCTTCAAAGGTGTTTCCAATGTACCTGATGTCTCCAGAGCTCCTCAATACTCAAAAAGGAAATCAGGTGCTCAAGTCAATTTGGAAAGTCCTGGGTTAAATGCTATGTTGCCATTATGTCTACAACAGGTCACTCAGAAATTAAAGCTGAGGTGTGCACTGTGGACTTCCTAAGGGCAGACCTATCCTGACGCCTTTTCCCAGCCCGGGGCCCAGTGAGGCTTCCTGGGGGTCAGGACAGACGCTGCAGGGCACAAACAGAACAGGGCTCCCACCTCCGGACAGAAAGAGATCTACTCTTCAGAGCTACCCTGGCTTGAAAATGATTTTGCCTGTGGGTCTAGGTATTTCCCCCAAATTCACAGACCCTATAATATCATGACAAATAAATGTTTCTTTCTGAAAAGGGGATGATGCAGGCTGTGTTGCCCAACAAAACTACTTGGTTTGGGATAGGAAAGGCCATTCAATGAGTCTTTAGAAATCATATTTTCAAATACCACGTTTGAAATGCAGACATGACATCCTTAGGAACCTCTTGGAAATCTAATGAGCTCCTGAAACTATATTTAACTAAAATTTCAACCTCAAATATCTGGAAGGTCAATTGTGATGTGATGAATTAGAATTTTGACAATTCCTATTGTACAGCTGTTCTCGGGAAATATAATGATGTTGGTGGTATAAACAACATACTTAATCGGTTTCCCCGGAGTTTTTCTTGTTAAATATCTTTCAAATATCCTGAGTTAATACAGCTTTTCTCTGCTTAAGCAACACTTTGGTTGGTAAATGGTTAACACACACCATTGAACACAGCCTGCCCAGAGCCAGGACCCCTGGTCCATGAGCAAAGACACAAACAGCAACACCTGAGAAGAAAATCAATTAAAAATTACATTTTCAGAGAACAGTGACATGGCACAATGTCCTCCATATTATGCTAGTTAAAAAGAACATCTTGATATACAGTCTGGACAACATGTCCACAATCTTATAAATACAAAATAATATTTAAAAAGAGACAGAAAATGTAGGTTTTAACCAAATAAATTTGCTGATCAAGCAGGTCAAAACCAGTCAATTATCAGCAAGTTCTAGTAGTTCAACTTGCAAATCAAAATGTTAACAGTGGCTATAACTTGAAAGCTGAATAATTATTTATTAATTGTTGTGTATGTGTGTGGCTTTCACTTATTTTCAAAATTGTTCCTAATGAGTACTCATTGGTTTTAAATAACACACTTTACAACTTTTTAAAAAGAAGATACATAGAGGCAAAAGCATGCTAAGAAATTAGGTGTTTTTTGGAGGGAGGCTAAGGAAAGAGAAGAGCATGGCTCTGATTTCGGTCCTTTCCAGAAGCTGAGCTTAAGGCCGAGCAATCGATGCCTCAGATAACCCTGGTCCAGCTGTTGGCCCTCCCTCCCGGCGCTGAGCTGCGGGGAGGCCTCCCATCCAGGGAGCGTCTCCTCCCACCCGATGCTCTTCCTGGCTGATGGCTGACAGCGCGGGGGCCTGCATCTTCCCTGAGGAAAGTATTTGGATTTTATGTAAATGGTTTCATTCTGGGCAAAGTGGGGCAATGAGAAAACAATTAGATTCCAAGGAAGCTCTACTTGTTTTTTTAAAAAATGAGAATGATTCTCTAAGAAACAATCAACAAAGGAATGACCGATTCTTGAAAAAATCCGTAACTGTTTTCCATCTCCTGGAGACTCGAAAGGAGCCAATAATTTTCAAGCTGACTGGAGGGTACTTTTGTCTGAACGTATGTTTGTATTCCAGTTGGTTTTTAAAATTCCAGTCATCCCACTGAACCTGAAATATTCATCACTTTGAAAGAAACCGGGTTAATTTGTTGGCAATTAGACACTCGGATCCAAAACCACGCTAAGCGTGAATGTGTCCGCGACCCGCGGGTCTCTTCCTCCCCGGCGACCTGGGCGCCTTTCCTGCCATCGCGCCCGCAGCCGCCCTGAGCGCCGCCCGGAGGCGGCAGGAGGCCCGGGCGTCAGGGAGGGAGGACGCGCGGGGCTAAGTCAGGCTGCGTTTCTCCTGAGGCCACTACAAGACTGTTGGGAACAAGCATTAATGTCTTAAGAATGATTTCCACGTCTCCCCAGCGTGACCTGACGTCCAGTATCCCGCACACACAGTGTGCTGAGCCCTTAAACTCAGATCTTTACTGGCAGTTTCACATAACGTGTAACATTGTTCTTTTGTATCTTTCAGTTGTTTATCCAAATACCATTCAACTGACGCTCTGATTTGCGGCGTTGAAAGAGATCAGCATGAGCGCGGATATTTTCCAAGTAAGTAGCTGCAGTCCTGCCCGGCGCCCGCGCTGGTGCGCTGCGGATGGCGACCTCGGGCCCTGCGCGCCGGGCACGGCCCCGCCCCAGCCGAGCGCCGGCCCCCTCCGTGGCCGCGGCCGCCGCCACCGCGCCTCACTGACGGTCAGCCACGAAGGTGGGTCCCTGGGTCTCGTGCACGTGTGCACGTGTGTGTGACAGAAACACGGGGGCAACCAGAGGGTAAGAAATGCACCGATGCTGAAAGAAGCCTGACCGAGGGAGGCACACCCAGGCACACCCAGGACCACCCAGGCACACCCAGGACCACCCAGGAACGCCCAGGAACGCCCAGACACACCCAGGCACGTCCAGGCACGTCCAGGCACGTCCAGGCACGCCGAGGACCACCCAGACACGCCCAGACATGCCCAGGCACGCCCAGACACACTCAGGCACACCCAGACACGCCCAGGAACACCCATGCACACCCAGACACGCCCAGGCACACCCAGGAACACCCAGGCAGACTCAGGAACACCCAGACACACCCACTGTTCTTCCCCTCAGGCCACCGTTTCCACAGACACGGCTTGTCCTGAGGCCTGACTCTCAGGCTCCTGCTGTTGCGCGCGGGCGGTGACCCCGGATCATGTCTTACTGAGATTGCTGGATCTTTATTTTATTTAAAAAACTTAAAATCTTCATCTGGGGATATTTCTCCATTGCTTTTCGGAGAGCGTGGCAGGGAGAGAAACACCCACGAGAGACGCGCGGGCGGGCGGGGTCACGGCAACCGCCCCATCCGCGGCCTCAGCCCCGAGCCCCGGCCAGGGCTGCAGACAGACAGACCGACCGCCGGACCCTCGCTCCGCGGTAACCGCCAAACCCACCCTCGCGCACGCGCAAAGATGCACCTTGTCCTAATGCTGTTTCTTAAATCACCGCACCTTGCTGCTCCGAACCGCTCGCTCTGCGCCGCGCTGACACGCGGGGCGGGGCTGCGGGGCTGGGGGCTGCGGGGCTGCGGGGCTGCGGGGCTGCGGGCTGCGGGGCTGCGGCGCTGGGGGCTGCGGGGCTGCGGGCCTGCGGGGCTGCGGGGCTGCGGGGCTGCGGGGCTGCGGGCCTGCGGGGCTGCGGGGCTGCGGGGCTGCGGGGCTGTGGGCTGCGGGGCTGTGGGCCTGCGGGGCTGCGGGGCTGCGGGGCTCCGCAAAGCCGCCGGCCTCCCCTCGCCTCCGCTCCCGCTCCCGCTCCCGCTCCCCGCCGGGCGTCCCAGGGCTTCCAGGCGTCCCGCCCTGATCCTGCTCGCGTCTGAAGGAGAAACAGCAGGTCTGCGTGTGGGACGCTCCCCGCGTGGACGCCCCGCGCTCCTGCGATTCCCGCGGCGGGCGCGCTTCCAGCCCTGCGCTCCGGCCCGCGGGGCGCCGCCACCACGCGACCCCCCAGCTGCGTGGGTGTCGGCCGGGCGCGTGGCAGTGGACACGCGCCCACGAGCCGCAGGCAGCGATCCTCCCGGCGCACCCCGCGCGCGGTGCAGGGCCACGGGACCGGGCCTGGCGGGCGCAGGGCGCGGCGGGCTCATCGCCTTTTCCTTCCGTCTGGGGAACAGGGCGTACAGTTTACAGGACGGGAACGAAGACATTTCCTCATTCGAGGGAAAGCTCTGAGTCTGAAGGAGACTGCGGATCGCAGAGAGCCGCTTCTCATTCCCAGCGCCGCAACCACTGCGCAGAACACACGCTGCGCTGCTTATGGATTAACCGCGCTGCGCAGAACGCACGCTGCGGCTGCGTATGGATTAACCGCGCTGCACAGAACGCACGCTGAGGCTGCTTACGGATTAACCGCGCTGCACAGAACGCACACTGCGGCTGCGTATGGATTAACCGCGCTGCACAGAACGCACGCTGCGGCTGCTTATGGATTAACCGCGCTGCCTCTTGCAAGCCAAGCAAGGCCGCTACACGGTATGTGGAGTTATGTCCTGGGACATCCTAATTAAAAGTTAAAAGTCTGGCACGTGTCTTCGAAGGGTCTCTCTCCAAAGGCTGCCGGAGCCGGGGGCTGGCAGGCGCAGCCGCCTGGGCGTTCCCCTGACCGGGAGGCTGCGGTTGGGCTGCGCGAGGAGCGCCGCGCAGGCCCGTGGGCGGGGTCCCAGGTGGGGGCAGGAGCAGGAGATGATGCTGTGCTCTCACATGGACGTTTCTCTCTCTCTAAAAGTCAATTAACTTTAAGTTAATAATTCTTTTTTTTTTTTAAAGAATGTCGGAGCAGCAGAAATTGTGAATTGTCCCTTTGATAAAACACTGAGTTTATGACTAAAACAAAGGTATTTCCATATCTGAGTGACTTTAAGCAGAGAGAGAAAATCATTGCCAGGTTCATGAGAAGAGATAAAGAGAACACAATTATAAAACAACAAAAGCAATATTTGCTCCATGACCCAGAGGTGGTTATTTTACGAATAAGTCTATGTGTATACACTCATTTACATAAATTGGAATTTTATAAATTGTACTTAGAATTCTTAAGATCTATAGAAATTTCTTCATTTTTCATCAACATCAATATCAAGACTTCTTAAATATAACCCAATGATAATAAGTTTTAGGTAGATTCGTCTAAATTTTCCATGTAATAAAAATTGGTCTGCACAGAGAAATGACCAACCTTTAAATTTTTTTCTTAGATTCAAAAAACGTCGCTTACAAACTCTGGATCTGGTCACTGTGTAATGGGCGGCCTGTCCATACGAGACACTCTCTGAAGTCAGGGTGGGAGCCAGCATCAGTGCATCGTATCAGTGTAACGGGTAAGAGCTCAGTTTATAAAGAGAAATCAAACTGGATCAAGGGCTTACATGTTAGACCCCAAACCATAAAACTCCTAGAAAAAAACACAGGCAGTGAACTCTGACACTGCTCTTGGCAAAATCTTTTTGCATATCTCACCTCAGGCAAGGGAAACGATAGAAAAATTAAACAAATGGGACCACATCAAACTAAAAAGCTCTTGCAGAGCAAAGAAAACAATCAACAAAATGAAAAGACAGCTTACTGCACAGGAGAATATAATCACCAATGATACATCCAATGAGGGGTTAATATCCAAAATGTATAAAGAACTCACATAGCTACACACCAAAGAAACAATCCGATTAAAAAGCGGGCAGAGAGCCCTGGTCAGTTTTGCTCGGTGGTTAGAGAATCGGCCAAGGACTGAAGGGTTGAGGGTTCATTTCTCCGTCAAGGGCACATACCTGGGGCTGGGATGCAGGTTCTATCCCAGTCCCTGGTAGGATGCATGTGGGAGGCAATGAATCGATGTGTCTCTCTCACACACACCCCACCCCACCCTGGTGTCTTCACTCTCGCTAAAAATCAATGGAAAAAATACCCTCTGGTGAGGATTAGCATAAAGCAAAAACAAAAAGTAGGCAGAGGACCTGAACAGACATTTCTCTAAAGAGGACACACACATGGCCAACAGACATATTTTCAGTATCACTAATCCTCAGGGAAAAGGGAAGTAAAACCACAATGAGATATCGCCTTACACCTGTCAGAATGGCCATCACCAATAAATCAATACACAAATGTTGGCAAGGACATGGAGAAAAGGGACCCCTCCTGTATTGTTGGTGGGAATGCAGGTTAGTGTAGCCACTATGGAAAACAGTGTGAATTCCTTAAAAAATTAAAATAGAACTGCCATAAGATCCAGTAATTCTACCTATGAGTATTTATCCATAGAAAACAAAAACATTAACTCAAAGAAGTATACTCATTCTTATGTTCACTGCAGCGTTATTTACAATAGCGAAGATCTACAGTCCATGCCAGTGCCCATCACTAGATAATTGGATCAAGAAGATGTGTGGCCCAGCCGGGAGTGGCTCAGCGGTCGAACATCAGCCTGGGATCCAGGAGATCGCAGTTCGATTGCTGGTTCGGTGTCTGGTCAGGGCACATGCCTGGGCTGCAGGCTCAACCCCTAGTGGGGGTGCAGGGGAGGCCGATCGATGACTCTCACGTCATTGATGGTTCTATGTCTCTCTCTCTCTCCCTTCTCTCTGAAATCAATAAAGATATATATTTTAAAAGATGAAATGTTGCCATTTACAAAAACATGGATGGACCTAGAGGGCACTGTGCTGAGTGAAGTAAAGGAGACAGAGAAAGACAAATACCGTATGATTTCAAACATGAATAAACAAAATAGTAGCAGATGCAGAGACACAGAGAACATGATAACTGCCCCAGGGGAGGGGGCTGGAGGGGTGGGTGGGAGAAAACACAAAATCCAGTTCACAATTTAGAGATGTTTCTAGTAAACTTAACTTTGATTTCTTTCCTATTATTAGATACATTTTTGCAGTTTCATTGTTTAGAAAGGGAAATAAAGTAAATATTCAAATTTATTAATTTTTTTATACAAAGGTTAATGGAGGGGAAATTAAGGTAGGGTTTATAATCTGATGACAAAAATTACTGATGTCTAGAGCGCTTTGCAGTTGGTTCTCTCGTGACTTTGGACAAGTACCTCTCCTCTCTGTGACTCGGTTTTCTCATCTGTGAATGGTACCACAGTGCTACCCTCCTGTTGCTGCGCGGACAAAATTGTTTAATGTGTGTGAAGAGCTTAGAATAGCGTCTGGCAAGTGAAAGCGCTATTTACATCTAGCTATTACTATATCTATAAAAAGTTGTATCGTTTAAGGAGAAATTATAATGTATTCTGTATAAAACATATACATTAAAAAACAAGAGGCAGAGCTCTTGAAGCATGACTGCCAGTGCTGGCAACGACCCACATGTTGGGCGGCGCCTTTACGATCATTAAGAATACAGGAAGCGGGCGAGTTTAGAGATAAAAGGTGACTGAAACAGAGTCGAATTAGATGTGAGTTTTAGTTTGTAGAACCAAGCCTAGAACTGTTACACAATAAGAGGATGAACAGCCAAGAAAAATGTGAACAAAAGATTTCAACAGAAACTTCACTGAAGAATATATACAGATGGAGCATGAGCAACGTGAAAGATGCTCGAGGTCGTTGGTCACTAGGGAAACAGAGCAAACATGGCCACTATCCATCTGCTAAGGGGACTGAAATTTAAAATACGGACCATACCTGGAGGGGGGTGCAGGGTGCAGGGGATCAATGGCGGTAAAAAGGGGACACCTGCAATACTTTCAACAATAAAGATAAATTAAAACACTAAAAAAGTGCATATAGGTTAAAAAAGCTTATATATAGGTAAAGAGTGAAACTAAAATATTAGTTCAAGTGATCATAAGATTAAATCTATGGCAAATGTACTGTTAATGTAATAAATTAGGTAAGAAATGTAAGTAAGTAAGTAAGTAAATAAATAAGGACCACATGAAGCACTGGCCAGGATGTACAGCAACTGAACTCTTTTTTCAGAATGTAAAGATCGATCACAACTTTGAAAAACAGTTCAGCAGTTTCCTAAAAGTTAAATATACACCTACCCTCTGACCCAGACACACTACACCTGGGTGTGTGCCTCAGAGAAATGAAAGCATTTTCCATGCAAAGACATTTACACAAACATTCATAGCACATTTATTCTAACAGCTCAATGCTGGAAACAAGCCAGCTGTACATTAAGAGGTGAAGCGGTAAGCAGTAGTTGTGAGCTGGCACGAGATTACTAATAAACTTCGAAAATGAGCAAACGACTGATACCTACAAAAGTATGAATAACTCTCAAAATAAGTGTTATGCTGAGTGAAAGAGCTAGATTATAAGAGTACCTGTTACACAATTCCATTTATATGAAATTCTAGAAAATGCAAACAGATCTACACTGACAGAAGGCGTATCAGTGGCTGCCTGGCAATGGGCAAGGAAGGGTGGGTGGAAGAAAGGAGGGATTACAAAATTTTACACCACAACACATTACCAAAGTGACAGACTTACTCCACATGTCTTGCCATTGTTGCTGGGCTCACACATGTATACATAATGTGAAACTGTGCTCTTTAAATACGTGCAATTTATTTATGCGTCAATAAAGCTGAAAAAACAAACCACCGGTACATTTCAAGTTATAGTCTTTTTCAGTGCTGTGCCTGAAAAATTTGGAAACATTAATTTGTGAAGATCCGTACGGCCCCTGTTCACCGCAGCATCAGTCGTGGCGCCGAGACAGGGAGAGGCCCGTGCCCTGGGCGTGTGGCCGGTGACGCTGCGCGGCACACGGTACAGTCGCCCCGAAGAAAGGATGAGCTGGTTCAGCATTTGCAACAAGAGCGGATTTTGAAAATACCACACTGAGCGAAATAAGCCAGACAGAAAAGGACAAGCACCATATGATTTCCCTCAAATGTGATACAAGACAAAAAGCAACACAACAGAGAATCTCGGGGACACAGACGACGGCATCATGGTCGGGGGGGCACAGGGGGTCAGCTACGCGGCCACGGAGGCGGTGGGGACACGACACGATACAGACGGTGGGGACCATGCGGTGCTATCAACCGGTGCCACCCAATAGCTGCAGTAACAAGAAACAACGGGGTCTGCAAGGAGCCTGTCAGGATGACTTGAGGTTAAAAATCTTCCTTGATTAATGAGCATAATGTCTAATACTTGTATTTATTTTTAATCCTCACCTGAGGATATGTTTATTCATGAGACAGAGAGGCAGAGAGGGGAAACCCCAGTGTGGGAGAGACACCCCAGTGTGGGAGAGACACCCCAGTGGGAGAGACACCCCAGTGTGGGAGAGACACCCCAGTGTGGGAGACACCCCAGTGTGGGAGACACCCCAGTGGGAGAGACACCCCAGTGGGAGAGACACCCCAGTGTGGGAGACACCCCAGTGTGGGAGAGACACCCCAGTGGGAGAGACACCCCAGTGTGAGAGACACCCCAGTGTGAGAGACACCCCAGTGTGAGAGAGACACCCCAGTGTGAGAGACACCCCAGTGGGAGAGAGACACCCCAGTGTGAGAGACACCCCAGTGTGAGAGAGACACCCCAGTGGGAGAGACACCCCAGTGGGAGAGACACCCCAGTGTGAGAGAGACACCCCAGTGGGAGAGACACCCCAGTGTGGGAGAGACACCCCAGTGGGAGAGACACCCCAGTGTGGGAGAGACACCCCAGTGTGAGAGACACCCCAGTGTGAGAGAGACACCCCAGTGTGGGAGACACCCCAGTGGGAGAGACACCCCAGTGGGAGAGAGACACCCCAGTGTGGGAGACACCCCAGTGGGAGAGACACCCCAGTGTGAGAGAGATACCCCAGTGTGGGAGACACCCCAGTGGGAGAGACACCCCAGTGTGGGAGAGACACCCCAGTGTGGGAGACACCCCAGTGGGAGAGACACCCCAGTGTGAGAGAGACACCCCAGTGGGAGAGACACCCCAGTGTGAGAGACACCCCAGTGTGGGAGACACCCCAGTGTGAGAGAGACACCCCAGTGGGAGAGACACCCCAGTGGGGGAGAGACACCCCAGTGTGAGAGAGACACCCCAGTGGGAGAGACACCCCAGTGTGGGAGAGACACCCCAGTGTGAGAGACACCCCAGTGTGAGAGAGACACCCCAGTGGGAGAGACACCCCAGTGTGGGAGAGACACCCCAGTGTGAGAGACACCCCAGTGTGAGAGAGACACCCCAGTGTGGGAGACACCCCAGTGGGAGAGACACCCCAGTGGGAGAGAGACACCCCAGTGTGGGAGACACCCCAGTGGGAGAGACACCCCAGTGTGAGAGAGATACCCCAGTGTGGGAGACACCCCAGTGGGAGAGACACCCCAGTGTGGGAGAGACACCCCAGTGTGGGAGAGACACCCCAGTGTGGGAGACACCCCAGTGGGAGAGACACCCCAGTGTGAGAGAGACACCCCAGTGTGGGAGACACCCCAGTGGGAGAGACACCCCAGTGGGGGAGAGACACCCCAGTGTGGGAGACACCCCAGTGGGAGAGACACCCCAGTGTGAGAGAGACACCCCAGTGTGGGAGAGACACCCCAGTGTGGGAGACACCCCAGTGTGGGAGACACCCCAGTGGGAGAGACACCCCAGTGGGAGAGACACCCCAGTGTGGGAGACACCCCAGTGGGAGAGACACCCCAGTGGGAGAGAGAGAACCCAGTGTGGGAGAGACACCCCAGTGTGGGAGACACCCCAGTGTGGGAGACACCCCAGTGGGAGAGACACCCCAGTGGGAGAGAGAGAACCCAGTGTGGGAGAGACACCCCAGTGTGGGAGACATCGCCTGGTTGCCTGCCATTTGCTCCCTGACCTGGTATGGAGCCCACAACCTAGGCACATGCCTGGACCGGGAATCGAACCCGCCACCTTTTGGTGTGTGGGGCCATGCTCCAACCAACCGAGCCACCCAGCCAGGCCTGTCCAATACTTTCATATTTAAAACTTTCGTCCTGCTGAAAAGCACAACGTCTGGAACGGACAAACGTTGACTTTCCTCTGTTCCTGTGTGTGCTGCTGGGCAGTGTGCCGCTGGGAATGGACAGATACATGGCCTACTTTAAAGCTGTATTCAGGGAGCTGATTTTTCTGAGAATGCTTCCATTGATTAAAAAAAACAAAACTCAGCCTCAGTTTTCCCAGATGGGCTAAAAGTTTTCTAATCCATTTAAAGTTTTATTAAATTTCTAACCTAAATTCTGGTCTTAAAGTGTAAATAATTTACCATCTCTCAGCACAGGACACAAGCACAGGCACAGAGGGCTTAATCTACCATCTAAATCTCAAGCCTGATAACAAAGAAGATGTTTAATTGAAAGGATAAGAACTTATCCAAGGAGAGAAAAAATGTTTAATGTATTTCAATTTTTAAACTTACATGTTATGAATCCTCTTATTTTTACTATCATATAACTAGTTATCTTGTGGTTCTTGTCAAAGTTCATCTGTTGCTGCACAGCTGAAATTTCACACCACCAAAGAAAGCCAAATAGAATTGGGGCCATAAACTATCTCCATTGGCAAGTGACTAAGCTATAGAAAATGAGTTGTTGCTATAATCTTCACTCCAAACAGAACTTAATGTGAAACCACTTATTTTTTATTAAGAAATGTATCATCTGTATAAACTGTCCATAATTTGTCTGTGTCTGTCAGGGGTGTGTGTAAAGTTACAAGAAAGACACAGGCACCCACCACGCAGCTTACTCTCAGGCTCCCTGGGAGTCCCTTGTACACTGATCATATAGGGCTATTTTTCATATAAGGCATTACTTTATATTCTTTGATAAAGCAGAGGCTCAGTTTCTAGATACAGATTCAGAAAGACTAGAAGAAAAACCCTTGACTATAAGAAGGTCAAACCCAGAGCTGCCAGCTTCACTGTACACTCTCACTTCCTTCCAAGGACAAAGACCGAACCACCAGCTCTGGGCTAGAACAAGGCAATGGCCAGCTGGCACTTAGCGTGTGCCTACTTGGTCCAAGGTGACAAAATGCCCGCGGGACATGGGATACACTGGCCTTGCCAATCCTTCAATGGTAGTTTAGAAAAACTCAGATATTCCTGAAATATCGCTTTATTATTCATTCTTGCTTTACCTATCTATTGCAAAAAGTTAACTTGTCTAAGTTCCTGCCTTTAATTGTAGGAATTCCTTAGGAAAAAACAGAGATGAAAAATGCAAAGTATTTTTAAAAATTGTTATCTTACTGTGATAAAGGACTATTAAATATTTATATGCTACTTCTTTACTATAACAACAAACAATATGACAAACTAAAAGTAATATAATGTGACTATATTTGTACACTGTACACAAAAACAAAAATTTTTAAATAATTCTTAAAAATAGGCAAATTGAACTGTATTAAAACTTAAAATTTCTGTGCATCAAAGAGCATAATTAATAGAGTGAAAAGATGATCCACAGAATGGGAGAAAATACTTGCAAATCATGTATCTGTAAGGGATTAATATCCAGAACACATAAGCAACAACTATAACTAAACAACAACAAAACCCAAACAACTTGATTAAAACACAGGTAAAAAACCTGAATACACATTTCTCCAAAGAGGATATACAAATGGCCAACAAGCACATGAAAAGGTGTCCACATCACTAATCATGAAAGAAATGCAAATCAAAACCACAACGGCCTGCCACCTCATACCCATCAGGATGGCCACCATCGAAACACGGAAAATAGCAAACAGGAGTCAGCTGTTGCTGGGATGGCAAATGGTGCCGCCACTATGGGAAGCAGTGTGAAATCTCTTGGGGGGAAAAGAGAATTAACACGTGACCCAGCAGTCTCACCTGCGGGTACATACATCCAACATGCCTGAAAGCAGGATCTCAGAAGACACTTACACACCCGTGCTCAGAGCAGCGCCATGCACAGCGGCTGAGCTCCGGAGCCACCGCCGCTCGCTGGCGGAGCGTTTGGAGGAGTCAACGTCACAGAGACAGAAGTAGAGGGGCGCTTGCTGGGGCTGGGGGACGGAGCTGATAATTGGGGTATGGAGTCTGTTTTGTAAGATCAAAAGGCCGTGGAGATGGTGCGTCCATGTGCACGCACTTAACACACTGAGCTACACACTTAGCAACGGCGAACATTTCTTAGCCCTACTACTGCCAAGAGCTCCAAAAACAAATCTGTCCATGGACCTTTTAAATGGGCTCTAGTTCTGTATGGACACACTTCCAGGTTTATAAGTTTGCACACTGAGCATTAATTTAAAAAATACGTATGAAACACCTATTTGACTGCTGTTTAAAATGCTACTTTTTATTGCATAAAGATCAGTGGATACTTTTACTTATTTACTGGAGTATGGAGTGGGCATTTCAGGGCAGACAGGGAATCTGCTTTCTCCCCGCTAAATGCACCACTAATGAAAATCCCTTGTGAGTTCAGCACTTCACGATCCCAGACAGTCCTGCCAGAGTTTATAATCTTCAATGGATACTTCCTCTCCCACAATACCTAAAAGTGTCCAGGTTTGTTACTAGGATTTTATAATAAAAATGATAATCTAGTGTCAGAAGTGACTCTGCGCACTCAAAACATGATTCTAAAAAACAGGACCAACTTTGGCATTAAGATGCTTTACATAGTGAAGGTGTGAGAAGAAGGGAGGCGCAGCGGAAGCTTCAAACTGGACTGACACGGGGGAAATGTTACTGCACAGCTAGGAACGAAAGCGTAGAAGCAGATACGGAGAAAACTGCAAAGCCCGGAGGGTCTGGACGACCGCCACGGAGCAGCACAGACGAGCAGGCCTCGCCCATCCCTCTACTGAGCACTCACACTTTTCACTCTACTTCAGATGTTTTACTTAATTGTCACAATACGCAGGTGTCACGGGCGATTTGCCTTCACTTTAAGAGAAGGCTGAGGTACAGAGAAGTCAGGTAATGTGTCCGCGGTCACACAGCTGGCATCCTTGCCCTGACTGGTCTTGGGCCTATGAAACTGTGGTGGGCCCAGACGTCTGCCCTTTATCTGGCTCCAACCTCACTCCCATTCCTTCCCACTTTATTACTTAATACATTTTGCCAGATTTTCATGAATATTGACATTCCTTTATGAAAATAGAGTTTAAAAACCACTCCCATCCCAGGGGAATCAATGAGGTCACAAAAATTATTGCTTGTTTTATGGATCAGGAAACAACTCAACATTGTCATTAATGGTATCACCATCACTCGTATACCACAGATCTCTAAAATCTCCCATCAGTTACCAAACAACCCAGACCTCCGCAGGTTAACTGGGAAAACACAAGCTCGGGGGGGGGGGGGGGGGCAGGCTGAATGGTTCAGCATTGGACTCTCCCTTAAGATAATCAATACCATTCTTGAAATGTGAAGACCCACAAAAGAAATGACATAATCCTCGCTTTTGGATTCTTAAAGGTAATATTTCAAGTGAAAAAGATGAGTCCAGTCTCCAATCATTTGGCTTTGGAATTACTGTCATGCCCCTCCCCTATCCCACATAATTTAAATCAGTGGCCTCAAAGATCTCAAATATACTTTTAAAATGTGGGCAAACACTTTATGTCCAGAGACTAACGTAAAATGAAACATGAGAACAGAGAGAATGAAGGCGGAGATGGGGGAGGAGTGGGAGATGGCTGTGTGATCCACTGCGGAGGTTGTTGCTTATGTGAGAAAATGCCTCTTTTAAGCTTCCTTTCCACGAGGAACCCATCATTTCCCCTTTCTTGTCTTTGTGAAAAATAAAACATGTCTTCTTCTGAGGAGAAGGGTAATCTTCCTCCCTCCCATCCCTGGGTATTAACCCCAGTGGCATGATCTGAAAAAACACCTGTTAGCTCCCACTGGTAGCACTGGGATAGGCTGAGCAAGTGGCTGGAGGCCCCATGTCCCCAGAGCTGACCTGGACCCGCTCCCCCCGAGGGGCAAGGGGTGTGGTAGAAGCCGGAGAGGCCCTCAGCTAAAGCGCGTGAGTGTGCGGCGTTTCCTGCCAGGACCTTTTAACCTGCTCTGTCTTTAGCCCAGGCCTTCTCCAATCCCTCCTCCAGGCTTCTAGGCAGAATAAACTTTTACATGTAAATCTGAGGTCACCCACTCACTTAAAACCCTGCAACGACCCCCTCCACTCCCAGAACGAGAATGACAGCAGGAGACACTGCACACTGAAGGGGATGAACTCACAGCCTTCAGAGCGTGGGGTCCTTGCAGCGGGAAGACCACAGAGTGAAGGGAAAGCATCCAGGCTCCGGCAGCAATGAAAACCTGCCTCTGTCCCCGAGTAGAAAGGGGCAGGAGGGAAGGGCATTAGTGGAGTCTGGAGAGAACTGAGGATGGAAGAAGGGCCTCCCTGGAGAAGCTGTGTCCCTAGAGGAAGTCAAGCGAAGCCACAGCACGGGACCCAGCCTCTCTCCTCATGTCCCCACCATCCTCCAGGGCCTGCCACTGACCTGAGTCACACAGAGGAGCCCTCACGGAGGTCGTGGCCAGCAGAGAGGGCTCATCAAAATGGTACTGATACAGCACTGCTGAGAGTCATGGGCCTGAGTGAAGGTGGTGGCAGGGAGGGCAGATGGCAAGGAGAAGGTACCACAGGTTACTTGACATGGCTTAGTTTTGTGTGTGTGTGTGTGTGTGTGTGTGTGTGTGTGTTTAAATTGATTTCAAAGAGAGGAAAGGAGAGGGAGAGAGAGAATTAGAAACATCAATGACACCTGGCTGGGCGTGGCTCAGCGGTTGAGCATTGACCTAGGATCCAGGCGATCGGGGTTCGATTCCCGGTCAGGGCACATGCCCAGGTTGTGGGCTCAATCAATGACTCTCATCATTGATGTTTCTGTCTCTCTCCTTCTCCTTTCCTCTCTCTGAAATCAATAAAGATATATTTTAAAAAATAATAATAATAGAAATAAATAAAATACATAAAAATAATAGAACCCTTTGGAACATGGTTAATGTTTAAGGATCCAAGAAAGGAACAAAAATCACCAGCAGCCTGCAAAAGAGACTGACAAAGGGTGAGACAGAGTAGAAGCTATGGCAGAGGGAGGTCATGCTCCCTGCAGAAGAAAACTCGCAGAGAGAGGACAAGGGCTGCCCAGTGGATTCGGATAAAATGGTTCTTCTTACCCCTAGAAAGGGCAGTTTTATTGGGTGCGGAAGGGAGAACCTTCATAATCGTGGTGGGGCTGAAATGGGAGGCTAAGAAGTGGGGAACGCGAGGGCCCCCTGCCGCAGACACCTGCTCTCACAGGGCAAGGCCTCCTCCTAACATAGAGCACAGGCTGTGGGAAGGAGATGAGAGGGGTGAACA
The DNA here is from genome assembly GCF_054644295.1 of Miniopterus natalensis. Lineage (NCBI taxonomy): Eukaryota > Metazoa > Chordata > Mammalia > Chiroptera > Miniopteridae > Miniopterus > Miniopterus natalensis. The sequence continues at coordinate 2,603,616 of NC_142101.1, forward strand.
TGCAGGGAAGACACAGATCCAACGGGAATGTCACAGGACGAAGGGCAGCTGGGAACAGATGAGGGATGCGAGGACCAGGAGTGAGGGTTCGTGGACGTGCAGGTAGCAGGTGGCAGGTGGCAGGTGGAGGCTGTCCCTCGGGCGGCGTCTGCAGAGAAGAACCTCTGCAGGTGGTCCATAGTCTCAGCTGTTCTGACTTCACAGCCCATTCCCCAATGTGGTAAGACAGAGCGGAGAAGGGAAAGGCTAAACTCAGAATTTAGGAGCCAAATTAAAGTGCAAAACATTGAAATCCCAAACAAGTCAGAGGTCCAGCACTGCTCTGTTATTTGTGACTTCGTTTTGAACCACATTTGTGTCTTATCCTTAATCAGAAACCTTAATCAAGCAACCCCCTCTTTAAATTGGGGACAAGGGTAAAGAAAACTTGGTTTGACATCACCTCAATCAAAATATAGTTACAAAGGCACGTATGACAAAGGTGCAATCTCAGGCTGAGAATCAGCCTCCTGAGCCCCAGGCCAGTGGCCTTCTAATTACACAAATTTCACAAGAACATAAACATACTAGGCAGGAAGGGATCTCAGGGACACTCCATGCAAGGGAGCCAAGAAATAACACACTACTATTGTCTCCGAATCAACAAAGATCCAGCTTGAAGCCTCTGTTCTGCTGGGCTGGCAGGGAAACCCAAACAATAACCTAACAATAGCCATCTCAGTCCTGAGGCCTTTCCCTGGGCCTGGCTCCCACAGGGGAGGGCACCCGCACCACCCAAGCAGGCCTTGCACCCTCTGTCCGCACTGGGCACACTGGGCTCTGTCTTCCGAGCCCCTCTGGCTGTGCAGTGCTGAAACGGGAGTGACTTTTACAATTAAGAATTGGATACCTAAGCTTTCTCCAGAGTCTCACCATGTCCCCAGGTACTGCCACTGTGACACAGGGACCCTTCTTCTCAGAGACCCTGCTTTTCCGAGTTGTATTTTAGGGGGGAAGACTTGTTTCTCTCTTCTGATTGTGCTCACAGACATACAGGAGCAAAATGCCCTCAACAAGCTTAGGCTTTTACAGGAGACAGGAAATAGTAATGACTGAAAAAAAGTAGAAAAAACGAAACAGGTAAAAAATGTGCTAAAACATGGGTGCATGCCTGAGTGGGGTCAAGGGAAAGTTGGGCAAACAAACAAGTTAACGTTGTAATCATCGGCCTAATTTTAATATGAGATGGAGGAAACAAAGCAAAGGTCCATTAGAAACAATTCCTGGTGAGAAAGCTAATCACAGTCATTTCATCAAAACAAAAACAAAACTCCACTCGGTCACAGGCTTGGAGACTACGTCCTGCTGTGGTTTCAGTGTGTGCCATGGACAAGGGTTGTCAGCTCCTGGCCACTGTGCTATTACGGACCATCACAGAATAAACTTCCCCTAAGAAAGCCACCGGAACAAAAGTAGAGGTGCAGTCATTTTTCCATAGCACAAAAAATAAAAGCAACATCACTAAAGGGTCGAGAACATACTATGCACCTTCTTTCTGTCTAGCACCTGCTCATAGGAAATGTCCAAAAATGCATTTATGAGAATAATCAAATAGTAGGATGTTGTAAAACATAGGAATAGTCCCTAAAAATATAAATTGAAGTGGATTATAATTAAATTTGTATCCATAAAATCTTTGAGTTTGATTTAATTTTACTTACTTAGATATGTTTATTTTATTCTACATTTTATTGTGACCCTTCTGTTTAAGCTGTGAGCTATTTGGAAAATCAAAAGTTATTCTCTCTGTAAAAAGGTTCTCGTTCTCAGATTCTCCCTCTCCCTCCCATAGACACACTTAGAAAAATTAGGCTTCTTTTGCTTTCTCAGCCTTGAATCTTGTTAAAAATTGTGGTCACTTGTGGAGCAATTACAAGTATATACAGGATTTGTATATATGTTCAGGACTCAAAAAATGTGTTCCCCTTTCCCGTTAACATTCACCTACTTCACAGTCACCCACAGAGGGCACACCCGAGGGACGGGCATTCGGGAACTTGGCTGCAAGGGGCGCTCTTCTCAGTGTGAGGACCAGGACGGGAGTCCACGCTCTCATTAAAATCATCAGTGGGTTTATTCACTAAAATTTACCAGGTGAGACACTGACCTTTCAAAATAATGTTTTATCCATCGAAAGAAGCAGCACCCTTATGCAGCAACTTTTTAACCCGGCGCCCCCCGTGAAGGAGCGGCCTGCTGCTCCTGCCGGGGTCTGAGCGGCCGTGCCCGGCCCGGGCTCTCCTCTCAGAGACGGTCTGACGTCTCTCCTCGGCACTGGCAGCAATCCTTTCGCTTAAAAAGTAAAATCAAACTGTTAGGGACATATGGCTTTTCTTCCACCTCCATGTTTCAAATTTACTTCAAAACACCTACGCACAGAGTGGAGGTTCCTAAAGTGTCAGCAGCTGAAATGTCGCAGGAGCTGCAAATGGTTTTCATGTACAGTCGGAGATGGAAAATCACTCGGCTTACAGAGGAAAACGAAGGCAGCTGGAGGAGTTATCCCAACATGACTTGTTTCTAAGAGATTTCAAATACTTTAGTGAAAATAGGTAGAAGAAACATTTGAACTTTATAAACCTGTCCAGGTGAAATACACTTGAAGATAGATTTCTTTTTTGCTCTAGTTAAAACTAAGAGCTACAGTACTTTAAAGCATGAACTGACACTGATTCTTAGCATGCTTTAGGCAGGGTTCTGTCTCCTCAATATAACATGTAGAAAGAAAGGCTGGTATGACTCAGCATTTAAAACCGTGGGACTGTCTGCAAAAACTCACAGCATTCTAAAAATCAACCTTAAAATTAAGGAAGTAAAGTACAAGAGAAAATAATAGGACTGAATTTTGGCATTGATGTTCATGTCTCCAGGAACACAATCCAATTTTCAACATCGGAGCTCATTTTACCATTTTATAGTGAAAGAGTTAATGTAGGCTTAAGATTTGTTTGCCCCAGCCTGTGGCTCACTTGGTTAGAGCATCCTCCCAATACGCCAAGGTTGCAGGTTTGATCCCAGGTCAGTGCACACACAAGAATCAACCAATGAGTGCATAGACGGGTGGGACAATGAATCGATGTCTGTCTGTCTGTCTCTCTGTCTCTCTTTCTCTCCCTCTCTAAAATCAATAAATAGAAATTTTAAAAAAATTATCTACAGAAAATTCTAATTTCTTCCACCCAGATGAATAAATGCTAAATATAGTTTCAAAGATTATTTAACTGCTCACAGTCTTGGAGAATTGGGTATTTAGAAGAGAAGATGAGAAAATGTTCTGATATAATAAACATCTTGAAAATACATGGTTTTCAAACACTTACATAAATCCAATGATTTTGTGTTTTATAAAAAATAAAGAATAAATGATCAAAATAGTGGAGGGCTAGCTGCATATGTCAATACCTTAACTTATGGGAAATAGTTCTGAAAACATTCTCTTCTTTCAGTTATCAAAATAATACTTTTTTTCTTAAAAGACCTTCTTTTATGCATGTGTTCCAGCGGTTTTCTGCATGCCACTGGAACACTGGCTATCAAAAATGAAATACAGAAATTCTGATCAAACTGAGAAATGGTCACCAATGTATCTGAAATTGCACTTTCTCAAAACACTTTCAAAGTCTGAAACATTAAAGACAGTCTTAAGCTAACTTTGAACTTAAGTGAATCTTGTCACCAATGACAAGTTGATTCCATAACAATATGTTCACAGGTTTTAGACTGGAATCTCTATGAAGAGACAACGATAACACCGCTGTATTCACAATAAAGAGATTCCTGTATAGATATAAACAGTGCTTCTTACAAACACAAACACCTTGCACAATGGGTTCTTTACCAATGTGTCTCACCATACACACCACATATGGGAAATCCAACCCTCTGGGGAAAAGCTTGGCTGCACCACTTCTTGTCTCCTAAAGCAAAAGTCAACAAACTCCCAAGCAGCACAACATTATAGATCAAATTTGTCTGGTTTCCAAATACAGTTTTATTATCTTGCTTGTTAATCAAATGAATCATTTGAAAAGCACTTCACTTCTGATTTCCAAATGTTAGAACTAATACTCTTAAATTGTGTCATTACACAGAATACAGAAATAGTTTATGCCAAGTGAAATAATTTAGATGTGAAAAGGGAGAAAAGGTTATCTATGTGCCCATTTTGCAAAACGTTTTGATATAGTCCATGCCTGATAATTAATACAGCTTACAAGGGGGAAAAGATGTCAATAACATGGAAAATACCCAAGAGTACAATTAAAGTGGCTACACAGAGCAGTAAATAATGAGCTTGCTTATCAGTGAAGTTGCCCATCAGAGTTTAATTACAATTCTGAAGATTTATTCACAACTTCATGGCAGTTGCGTTTGAGTGTGGGTTATGGGTGACGAGGCTTGCTTTTAAACCAGCTTGTAGTCAACTGTGGCAGGAATGAAGGTTTCTATCAGTGGGCACTGTGCTTACCCAGGTGGTTCACGGAGGGCCCGACGCTGAGTCCTCCTGTTGAGATGCCACCTGCTGCACTGCTCCCCAGAACTACCCACGGCAGCATTCACCCTAACTCAGGTCACCCCTCGTCCTGCCACCAGTGAAAACCTGAGCTTCATAAAGAAACATCCGCATTCTCTACAAACAGGCAACAAGAGCTCGCCCTTAAGTACATACTTTTAGAGAAATCAGTAAAACTAAGAGGAAACACAACAGAAGCTTGGCCCTTTGTTTTTAGAAATGGAGAGGGAAAATGGGGCAGCTGCTGAAATTAATATAGTTGTTACAGTTTTTAATATAATAAAATTTTTCCTAGATGATAGAAGCTCAATGTTGAATTATACTAACCGACTAAACAGATTACCGAATTGATCTCAACCAAATGAAATAAAATATTTTGTTTTTTGTTTTTTTTTTAATGGTCTAAGGTAAGAAATAAATCAAGTAAATACAATTGTTACTTTGGTCTGACACCCAAACAGATTTTGGAAATTAAAGGAGAAATTAGGGACTTCAAGCATTTAAAATGAACACACACAAAAAATTTTAACCTGACAATTTCTGATGAAAAAAATGGTAGGGCTACTATAGATGAAGAATAACATTTTATTTTTAAGTTCAATCATGACAGATCAGTTCACGCTCAAATAATTATAAGGGTTGATATTTCTAGACTAGACATATTTTTTTAAAATATGTCTTTACTGATTTTTAGAGAGAGAGGAAGGGAGAGGGAGAGAGAGATAAAAACATCAGTGATGAGAGTCGCTGATCGGCTGCCTCCTGCATGCCCCCTACTGGGGATCAAGCCCACAACCCAGGCATGTACCCCAACCAGGAATCAAACTGTGACCTCCTGGATCATAGGTTAACAATCACTGAGCCACACCAGCCAGGCTAGACTAGCCATATTTTTGAGGGGGAAAAAGCCACAGCCTCTTCACTGCAATGAAGCTTTCTGAGAGTAAAATTTACTTTTAAATACAGTTGAGCCACTATAGTGTCTGGAACACTAAGCAATGTATTGATGTCATGTATCAGGGACCCCATCTATTTTTAATGATGATGAGGTGAGAAGACCTCATTTAAATGAAGCAGCTCCACTTAAGAGAAAGCAAGCCACCCTGTAAGAAAGAAAATGAAAGACTGGATTCAGCCACCTCAGAGGTCTGGAGCAGGAGCTGGAGCTTCAGCGTGACCAACGATGTCAGGCCTTGTGACCTAGTCCTCTGAACTAGTCCTGGGCCTGGGCCAGACCAGTATTTCCCGTCTCACTCACAAGTTCTCTGAAGGAAGTGGGAATGCCCCTCCTCTTTAGAAAAATAGGCAGAATACTGTCATTTTCAGGACAACTCTGTGGCAGTTCTACCTAGATAAACTTCAAACTGTGTTACTCTAGTGCATTCTCAGACACAGGGCCCAATAACATGCTTGCTGGGGTCTCGATTAGTCTGAACCTTAACCTGATGCCCACACATTTACTTCAGTGGTTATAAAAACTCCAGTGCAGAATATAAGTTCAGAGTAGTCTTCTTGTTCCTTTCCTTTTTCCAATAAAGACTCCATGTGTGGAAAAATTTTCAGTAGTCTTTACTTTAAAATGAAAAGAAGTAACAGGTTCTAAGTTGCAGACGTGAGTCCTGGTCTCAGCCTGTTAAGACGGCGGGAGCAACTCGGTCCCTTCTCTGTGAAGTGATGCCCAGACACAGAGCCGGGTGGTCGAAGCTAAAGGCACCGCAGTGAAGCTAAGCACGTGCGCCCTGTCTCTGGCACCAGGGACGTCAGAAGAGCAGAGGCAAAGCGGAAGGAGGTAGGAAGCCCCAAGTCCCACTGGGGTGGATGTCAGGCTAGGACGGAAATGGGTGTCACGGGGGAGGCGCTCGCCCAGGGAGGAAGGTCACTTCCATTTTATAGAATCAGGAAGTGTGTGAGCTGACTGAACAATGGATTCCTGTGACAAACGAGAACGGGACGTCAGCAGCTGTGGGACTGAAGATCAGGGGGCGGCCGGGCCGGCCAGGGATGCGCGTGGATGTCTCCTCGCCTAAGCTTTGGGTTTCCCATGATTGTAAATGAGACACACGGACCAAGCCGATCACTTTTCAGGTGTGTTCTGACTGGTGCCCAACACAATGGTCATAAATAAAACTTACTGTGACGTGAAGTCTGTTTCCATAAGTGCCAGCTGTGAGCAAAAGGCTGACTGGTTTTTAGCAGCCACATCCTACAATGGGCTTATCTTTCAGTTTGTACTAAAATCCTCAGACTTTTTTTTCCAAGTAAGTGCATGTTTCTCTTTTTAAAATCTGTGCAACATTTTTAACTCAAATATAAGATTTACTATTTATTCCTGTTATATTTTATCTTTTTGGTTTTGACCCAGCAACTCAGCCTGCCAAAGGTTCCGAGGGCTAAAAAAGGAGCAGCAGCCAGGCTGCCTGTCTCCCCTGGGAAAGCTGAGGGCTTCAAGCTGAAATGCACCTGAGAAATCTGGTGGCACTTTCCTAAGGGGGGGGGGGGTGGCTAGGGATGCTAGAACAGATCCAGGGGGAAACTCTGATCTCTACATTTTTTTAAATTATCCAAATATTTAAAAATTATAAAGTTTCATCTTATTAAAAATGGTTAAAAAGTAGTCTTTTAATTAAACTTTTACCCCTGCCTCAAGGAGACTTGGCTACTCTTCCTTCGAGTCCCAAATGCATCAACTTTGCACAAGGGTCATAATACTGGTAAAAAGTATTGCCCTTCTTGGCTTATTTGCCCTCTTTTCAAGCTAGAATGTCAAGTTCTTCGGGATAGGAATCATCTTATTGGTCATATCCCAAGATATATAATGAGCATTTAACAGAGTTGAAACGATTGACCAAGTAAACTGAATAAAGCAGGAGGGAAAGGGAATCAGTCACTGCTTCAGCAAATAGCCAGTGTCCACCATTGCCCAGTCAGAGGCAGAGCTGCACAGGGCCAAGGCCATGGCCCGTCCCCTGGGAGGTGGGACTCAGACAGACGAGACCTGCTGTGATGGTGACCCTGAGCTTCCTGCGGGCCCAGCACATCCATGACTTTAGGTCCACGATCATTTACATATGAACATTATAATACGAACATTATAATACACCTCAGAGACAAATATGATCCTATTATTTTATATTTACCATTAAGGCGTTTTATGACATTTGTAAATAAATGTCCTTACTTCTAAAGTCATATATTTAATGGGGGCTTACACACAGCACTGCAGGTGCAACGTCAGAAATACACAGTTTTATGTAATTTTCATGCATAATATATTACTTTTTCCATCTTTGGCAGAGAGAGGTCTACACATGCAGGAGGCTTTATTTAGTGATTTATCACATATTAAATTTCATTCCTTGTTGTAATCAGTATATTGACTATTCATAAGTTAATATATTTTTAGTTCTCACTTATAATGGTGCTTCAGTAACTCACTAAGGTTTTAACTTTCCTGTAATATCTGCAGGTCTAGGCTTTATGCGCTGACTTCCTTTGCTACACCGTGGTCTGGGCATTTGTGAAACATCATATGCACACGGATCTATTCATCCACTACTCCTCGTAACCTAAAGCCTGTGCAGTGCTTGCTAAACACTGTTATGAGCAGTATTTTTCCCAGTCTGTGCACCCAATTCTGTTGCATTCTGGCTCCTTGGTCACAGAAAAGGACATTGGGACACAAAACAGCTACAAAATATGTTTTTCAAAGTTTTTTAATGCTCTCTCTTTTACTTTTCTTTGGATTTTCAAAATGATCTTTTGTTCACCAGAGTAAGAGGGCTATGTTCTCAGCCAGAACAAGATATTCTGGAAATGTAAAGGAAAGCGACAACTGAAATTCCAGTGGGGGCTGGACTCAGACCACACACTGAGAAAGGAGCAGACACTCACCAACAGTTCCCTGTTTAGCTGCTCCGACCTGCTGGGCCCTGCTGCAGGAGGGAGGCCCATGACAATAAAAACACCTCCGTGCAGCAGCAGGCACTTCCCAATGCAGGACTTGATCTCAGGTCAACAGACTTGTCTACTGCAGGGCGTGAAGGCTGGTCAGTCTCTCAACCCCAGCTTCACAAACACCATCCCCAGGCTCATCTGGGATCTGGGGGTTGCAGGGTGGGGTTCCAACTAGGGTGGTGCATGAGCTGATCTGCATACATGCTGAAATCAAGTTTATTTAAAATTAGAAAATAGCATAATGTATTCAGTTTTTATGCACTGTTTGCACAGAATTAAAAATATGCTCCATGACTTAAGAGCAGAGATGGGCCTGACAGGATGTTCAAAAACCAAATGTCAGGACCCTCTGTACTTGAATCAAACACGTTTACTGGCCTAACAATGTAATTAGCATGTGTTGCAAATACTATATCGGTTCAATCAGGTCTGTAAAATCTGCGTAACTGGAGCTCCTCTGTCTGCTTAGAGCATAAGGTCTCCTTGTATGTGAGCCTGAGGCAGGTTTCTCCCCCAGAGCGCGCTCCTGTGAGGGCGGCTGCAGGTCCTGAGCGAAGCCCCGGAAAAGTGACTTCTGCTCCTTCGGGTTAGAGGGAGGGAGAGAGGGGGAGCCGGGCAGGGAGGCGGGGTGTCCTGGGCCCCGCTGCCCCGGCCCCACGGCCTGCGGCGAGCGGTTCCGGGGGAGTCCCCTGCGGCGTGGGCTGGGGGCAGCCACGCCCCCTCCACCGCCCCGCGCACCCCCATCAGGAGGGAGGCCGCGCGGCACCGCGTGTCCCCCACGCGCCTTGGCTCCGCCCTCAGGGGGACGCCGTGGGTCCCGTCCCGGGGGCCGCAGGCCTGCGGGAGGATGGCCAGGCCCGGTCACCCGCGCGGACCCTGGCCGGCCCGTGAGTGGTGTGTGACCCGGAGCTGGGGTCGGCCCTGGCTCAGGGCGGGGGATGTGCACCCGTTTTCCCTACGAGCGCGGGGGCCCCGGGGGTCAGGGGAGCCCCAGTCCTCCACCGGCCGCGTCTGCAGTCCAGCTCCGCCCGAGGGGCCTCTGCCCTGGGGGACCCCAGTGTCCTCCCCCGTAGAGCTGAAGCTCCGGCCTCCCCGGCCTTCGCGTGTGCAGCCGGTGTGGGAGCAGGAGGCGCACCGCCGTGCCCAGCTCCCGGCGTGGGGCGCGCACCGCAGGAGGGGCCGGGACGGGGCGGGAGGGGCGGGGACGGGACGGGGCGGGAGGGGCGAGGACGGGGCGGGACGGGACGGGGCGGGGCGGGGGGGGGGCCGGCACCGGGCGGGAGCGCACCACCTGCGGCGCGGAGCCGGTGTCCTCAGAGAGGAGGGGGCTCCCCGCTCTAGAGCCCCCCAAGAGCGCGGGAGCTGAGGCGGCTCTCGGGGACCCCGGGGCTCCAGGACGCCGGCGGCAGCGCTGAGAATCGCCTCCCTGAGGCGCCGCCGAGCGGAAGGGGACGGTGCTCGGGGCTTTCGTTTGGGGCCTAAGAGCATCTAAGATCTTATTTCTGCCTCAGTTTCAATTCACGAGCCTCCAAAGCCCCGACATTCGCTTTGAGAAACGCCAACACTGCAGAGAACAGGCCCCGGCGGAGTCCAGCCGCGGGCCCCCAGCACGACCTCGGGGCCACGTCCGCGCCACGGGCTCCGGCGCCCTGCGGGCTGACCCCGGCCTCGCTCGCGGGTCTGCGGGGAACGCCGGCGTCCGCGCGCCTTACCTCGGACGGCGGGTCGGGCCGCCTGCCCGGCCGCGCGCCACGGGGCCGCCTCCCAGGCGCCCGAGGGGCGCCCGAGGGGTGCGCACCCGCCAGCCGGGGCGCGCCTCGCAGTCCCCCGACAAGACTAGCGGGCGGGGCCGAAGCAGGCTCACCCCTGAACCGGGAACGACGAATACAACCGACACTGCCGAGGGCGCTCTTTTGGACAAAAGGACGCCGAGCCCCGGGACGCGGCGCTGCCGTCTCCCCGCAGGCCCCGCGGGACCGCACGAGGTGGCGACCTCCTCCACGGACCCGGGACCCCACGGCCCCCAGCGCTCGCCCCCCCTTCTGCAGAGCACAGGGCGCCCCGGCTTCCCGACGCGCCTGGCAGGCGGCGGGGCCGTGCGGGGCGCCCGGCCCTGGGCACGCCCCGTCCCCGCGGCGGTCACTCGCGGCGCCGGTGACGGGGAGGCTGGGGGCTCCAGGACAGGGTGGCCGGGGGGGGCCCTCCTCCTCCGCACCCCGGAGCCACACAGGCCGCAGGGCGCCCTCCCGCGCCCGCCTCGCCCACGCCGTCCAGGAAGGCGCGGCGGCTCCAGGTACCTCCCGCTGCCCCAACCCGACGCGCACCTTCCTCCGAGCAGCTGGTTACCTCTGCAATCCCCGAACACCTAATGTTTCTCCCAGATAACTTGCTTGATGATTAATAATCAAAAGAAAGAACAACTACCCCTCATTCACAAGGAGTTTCCCAGTTGTTACCCTTTAGCACCAACCCCCCAGACGCTCTCGGAATGAGAATGGGTCGGAAAGTCCCGGTTTACACACATTCCCCGCGGCCGCAGGGTCACCAGGAGCTCTGCTCGTCGCTCTCAGGAGGAACCGCTGCGGCTCCTGCTGCTGGAACCGCTCCAGCCAGAGTCTTGTGCAAAAGTTCACAAACTTAATTTGGCTTTAGAATGAAAATATTGATATCTCAATAAATATGAATTAATCTTAATGAGCTTCAAGAGTGCCAGGGACCACAATTTAAGTGCTGCTATGACCACACAACCAACAGACGCTCTTCAGCTGGCAAAAGACAGTCCTGCCCTGAGGACAGACGTCACCGCACCGGCCCCTTGTGGAGGCCAAGCCTGGACCCTAATGAGACCTCCTCTAGCCCCAAACCTCCCGGCCGCACTCTCAGCACAGGCTTTAGCCACTCTCATCAGCTTCCCAAGAATCATCATTTATGGTGTAGCCTTTTTAATCTATTTCTTGTTTACTCCAACCCTCTCTCGCCTCTTTTCTTTTTATCTTTTTCTTTTTTCTTTTCTTTTCTTTTCTTTTCTTTTCTTTTCTTTTCTTTTCTTTTCTTTTCTTTTCTTTTCTTTTCTTTTCTTTTCTTTTCTTTCTTTCTTTTCTTCTTTTCTTTCTTTTCTTTTCTTTTCTTTTTTCTTTTTTCTTCTCTTTTCTTTTCTCTTTTCTTTTCTTCTTTTTTCTCTTCCCTCTTTCCTCCCCTCCCCTCCCCTCCCCTCCCCTCCCCTCCCCTCCCCTCCCCTCCCCTCCCCTCCCCTTCCCTTCTTATCAACCCTCACCTGAGGATGTGTTTTTATTGATTTTTACAGAGAGAGGAAGGGGAGGGAGAGGGATAGAAACATCAATTGGTTGCCTCCTGTATGTGCCCCTACTGGGGATCAAACCCACAACCTGGGCATGTGCCCTGACTGGAAATCAAACCCAGACCTTTGGTGCCCCAGACGACGTTCTAACCACAGAACAACACCAGCCAGGGCATTCTCTTCTTTTCTTAAATATACCACTAAATATCTGAATTCAGTTTAAGAAAACTATAAAATAGACACTAATTATCTGTATCTTTATTTTCTATCTCAGCTGCTGAGAATATTTATTCCAAGCAAACTGTGAGAAGTACAGCCTTGCCTCCACATTCTGGAGCCGAGCCTGGTCTGGGAGGATGGGGGCTGTGGGGCCAGGAAACCCCAGTTGGCAAAAGGAGAGGCAGACCTGGTCCATCACTCAAGGCTTAATCCAGTGGGGTCATGAGGTCTGAGCCTGTGCTGTGTTTGCTGGTCAACAGGCTAGGACAGAACCCATGATTTAAAGCATTTTTTCTAAATAGTCAGAAGATATTTGCAAAACTTCCCCAGCTAGAGTAAATAAAAATGAATGATTAGTAACCATTCTGACAATAAAAATGTGCTGGGTGATAAAAAATAAAACAAAGTCCTCTTATGGTGATTATGCTGATGACTTTATGCTGTCAGGAAGCCAAATAAAGGGAACTGCAGACATCTTACATTTGTGCTCAGAAAAGTGGGTGTAGGGAAAAGGGCAGAAAATAGCAAGTCAAAAATAGTAAAATTACTTTCAAAGTGATTCTTAGCTAAGTAACTAGTCAGTAAAAATAGATTCTGAGGCCCAGGGTCCCTACACTGACCTGACCGACATCCCACAGATCTCTATGTCTTGATCTTTCCAACGGCATTGTTCAAAACCTCAAAGATGCAGAGAGAGCCTCATGTCTCATATTTAACACAGCTCCAGGCCTAGCAGAGCATTTACTAAATTTGTTTTGAACAAATGCATTCTTTTTTAGTGCTTAGCATTTAGTAAGCAATTAATAGATATAGATATTTTTGAAACTGGTAATATATTTGACTATTCCATGTTTTACATACTCAATGGATCAATTATAATTAAGCTACAAACAAATACATACGCCTATTCAATACACCACACAAGCAGTATGAGCATACCAGCTTCACCCAGGGTTCACTCAGACACGTGCCTGCCCCTGTGTAATTTCACTCTCCCAAGAAAAAACGATACTAAACTATCAACAAATGTGGTGAATGGTGGTGTGGTAAACTCATGTGGTCTAGAGTGAGCAGAGCCTTACCGAGTGCGGCACACTCTAGACCAGCAGAGCCTTACCGGGGGAGGCAGCTCTGAGCGAGCGCTCCCCTCGAAGCTGAGGCCGCTGCCTGGCTGGAGGGCAGCAGGGAGAGTGTCTTGCAAGTCAAAGGAAAGCCAGTGGCCTTGATCCCCACAGAAGGCACTCAAGAGTACTGAGTGAACTCACACCTTGGTCCCGTAGGGAAACCCCTGTGACACTGGAAAGGTCACACAGTCACCCTGTAAAGGCTGATTCCAGAGGGCGTGACTTAGTGAAGGGACAGCTATGGAGCTGCCCAGTAGCAAGGTGACAGGGAATGGTGTCGGTTAGGACGGTGCTGGAGGGGTGCTGCGTGTGATATGCCTGTAGCACAAGAAATCAGTGAAACGCAGGGTTACATTCTAAGGTGCAGGAGACCTTCCTCATCAGCGACACCAAGGGAGAGTCACAGCTCACGGCAGGTAACTGCAGCTCTCGAGGACACGCGACTGGGAGATACGCCACTGGAGGGAGCAATTTTTCTACAGGTAGAAAACTCAATTAGTGATAAATAAAATACTTAAAAGGCAACAACCACAGTGCAGGGGAGCTGTAAAGGCCTGGGAGTGTCGGCCCCATCCTGCTTAGTTCAGTGGCGCAGGGGGGTCAGAGAGCCGTGCAGAGCTGGGATTTTCAGACTGTCTCCCAGGGAAGCTTCTGTCAGGAGCTGAATGCCGGGCTGCGTGGCTACAATGCAGAAGGCCAAATCCTGGGAGCTCAGCCTGCGCTACCCGGGAAGGGGAAGGAGTGGCTGTCCCACCCCTACAGGCCGGCAGGCCCCTGAATCACCACCTGAGGAGTAGCTGAGGAGACATTTGACAAGGAAGGTGGGGGGGTATCTTGGCTGCAGGGGGAAAGGGGCTTTCCCTGAGAGGGGTGAGGCCTGGACCCCAGGCTGGGCTTCCCAGTCTGGAGCACCCGAGTGGAGAGCAGCGACCCACTTATCATCCAGCCGGGAAATACGAGCACAGGATTTTCATTTGCAGCCACTCACCTGAGGCTTCAGCGGAGGGAGGGCGGTGTGCACTGGAGCCGCATGAGGAGAGGCTAGAGGGGGAGGCACTGGGGGGAGACACGGAAAAGCGGCTGCCAGGAGGCCTGCGACAGGTCGCTCCCACCCCATACCACAGTGGCCATCTTTCTTGAGAGGCACAAGCCCCTTCCAGGAGCAACAGCCTGGAAAAGGCAATCACCCCACCCTCAGGGCCCCACTAGCCCCAGCTGAAGAGACAGTGGCAGAGGCTAAGCCTACAGTTCCGCACGGTCTCTGCGAGCATCAGTGACTGGCTTTGGGGTGCGGCCATTCTCAACACTGTCGCGGGAACCTGACTGGTGCTTCCCCCTCACTGGGAACTGACAGAAACTCCCAGCACCCAGCAGACCCCACCAGACTGCTGAGGCCAGGGAAATCTCCTGGGGCAGGTGCAACAAGGGGCTCTGGGATGGGAGAGCACACCCCCACCTTCCCTGGAATCTGAATGGCACCTCCTCATCACCGGAGACCCAGAGGTCCCATACTCCCGATTCCAGAAAAGCCGTTTCAGAAACAGCCTTCTCAGGGACTATGTTTGGCAGCTGGCCGGAGACAGAGGCAGGTGGAGACGGAGTCCCAGGAGTCTAGGGTCATTTAATGAAGCCACCTGGATGCTGAGCTGCTGACAAGCCGGCCCTGGAGAGCAGCCTGACCCAGCCCGCACCCAGCCAAGCCCCGGGAGGCAGCCACACACCATGGATCATTGGACACTTAGAACAGGTAGCCAAGAGCCAAACGTGGACAGCTTCTGACAGTGGCTGGCACCAGAGTACTCTCGGGAGGCCCAGAAACGGCAGAGGAAACCCGGCCTCCGTCGCCAGGCGCAGGACCCCAGGGGCTCCTAGGAGGCACTGAACACAGCAGGACAAATGCCGCTCACTTTTTCCCTTTTCTGCATTATTCTTTCTTTTCCTTTTTAGTTTCTTTGTTATTATTTCTGTCTCTCTTTTTCTTTCATGTCTCTTATTCTCCTCACTCCTTTCCTTCCTCTTTTCTTTCCTACCATTTCCTTTCCCTGTCCTCGACTCTTATGTTTTTTCTCCCTTCTTCCTTCCACATTCCTTTTTCTCCCCCCTTTTATTTCTTCTCATATTTTTTTTCTTTTATGATTCTTTTCTTTTTTCTCTTTCCTAATTCTCTTTTGTTTTGTGCTTGTTTTGCTGTTGCTGTTGGGGGTCTTTTGTATGTTTTTGTCTTGTTTCTTGTCCTGCAGTGTTTTGTTTTGTTCTGTCAGCACCTGCACAACAGCTCTCAAGACGCAGTTGAGGTTGAGCACAGTCAGCCAGCCTGAGGGGAGATCCCACCCATGACTGAGACAACCACGATCAACACTCAGTTACAACAGAAGAGCCGAAATAGCCCACGCAAGGGACATTCCTAGAGCATCCAGCTCAGATCAAAGGGACTGCACCACAGGGTCCCACAGCACACTTACTAAGTAAGGCCACCAGCCAAGACTGGGAGGCATAGCAGTTCTAACTTACACATCAAAACAAATACAAAAGGACAGCAGAAATGGGTAAAGAAACAACCCCAAAGAAAAGAAAAAGAGGAAATTCCAGAAAAAGAGCTATATGAAATGGAAACAAACAATTTATCAAATATAAGAGTTCAAAAGTAATGGTTACAAGGATGCCGAGGAAGTTAATGAGAATTATAAGAAAACTCGTGGGAATTACAACAGCATGAAAAAGGAAATAGAAACAATGAACAAGAACCAATCAGAAATTAAGAATACCATATCTGACACCAGTAATACACTGGAAGGAATCAAAAGTAGATTGAAGCAGAGGAACAATTCAGTGATCTGGAAGACAAGGTAGAAAAAAACACCCAACTAGAGCAGCAAAAAGAAAAAAAATTAAAAAGCAAGAGGATAGTTTAAGGGAACTTTGAGACATCGTGAAACGTAACATCTGCATCATAGGGGTACCACAAGAAGAAAAATGTGAGCATGGAATAGAAAACATGTTTTAAGAAATAATGATCCTGGCCAGGCGTGGCTCACTGGTTGAGCATCAACCTAGGATCCAGGAGATCGAGGTTCGATTCTGGGTCAAGGCACATGCCCGGGTTGCGGGGTCGATCCCCAGTTGGGGGAGTGCGGGAGGCAGCTGATCAATGACTCTCTCATCATTGATGTTTCTATCTCTCTCTTCCTTCTCCCTTCCTCTCTCTGAAACCAATAAAGATATATTTTAAAAAAACAAAGAAAGAAAAAAGAATGACAGAAAATTTCCCTAACCTGGTGAAGGAAAAAGTCACACAAGTTCAGGAAGTGCAGAGAATTCCAATCAATATGAACCCAAAGAGTCCTATCCCAAGACAGTTCATAATTAAAATGACAAAGAAAGAATCATGAAGGCTGCAAGAGGCAAGACAAAAATTTACCAACAAGGTTGCTCTCACTAGACTGTCAGCTGATTTCTCAACAGAAACACTTAAGGCAGAAAGGACTGGCATGAAATATTCAAAGTAATGAAAAGCAAGGACCTGAATACAGGACTACTATTTCCAAAAAAGGCTATCATTTAAAATTGAAGGTGAAATAAAGAGCTTCCCAGACATAAAAGGGATAAAAGACTACATTACCACGAAACCAGCATTGCAAGAAATGTTAATGGGAGTGTGTTAATAATAATAAGAAATCAAGAGAAACAAGAACGTTAGGTATAAAGAAAAAATGGCAATAAATAAGTACCTATGAATAATAACCTTAAATGTAAATGGATAAAAATGCTCCAATCAAAAGACATACGGTAGCTGAATGGATAAGAAAGAATGGCCCATACATAGGCTGTCTACAGAGACCTACCTCAGAACAAAAGATTCGCACAGACTGAAAGTGCAGGGATGGAAATAAATATTCCATGCAAAAAAAAAAAAAAAAGCTGGAGTAGCAATTCTCATATCAGACAAAACAGACTTTAAAACAAAGACTGTAACAAGAAACATAGAAGTTCACTACATAATACTAAAGGGATTGATTCAACAAGAAAATATAAGCATTGTAAACATATGCACCAACACATAGGAGCCTCTAAATATATATTTAAAAAGCTCTTGGAGGACTTTAAAGGAGAGGTTGACAGAAATACACTCATAGTAGGGGACTTTAACACCCCACTGACATCACCGGGTAGATCATCTGGACAAAAAAATTCAGCAAGGAAACAGCAACCTTAAACAACGCAGTAGATCAGATGGATTTAATTGACATTTACAGAACATTTCATCCCAAAGAGGCAGAATATAAATTCTTCTCAAGTGCACATGGAACATTCTCAAAGATAGACCACATGGTAGGACACAAAATCAGTCTTAACAAATTCAAGAACATTGAAATCATATCAAACATCATTTTGTTCACAGTGACATGAAACTAGAAATAACTACAATAAAAAAACTGAAAATCATTAAAAGACATGGAGATTAAAAGCCTGTTATTAAACAATGAATGGACTACCAATGAAATCAAGGAAGAAATGAAAAACATCCTGGAAACAAATGAAAATGAACACTCAACAACACAAAATCTATGGGACACAATGAAAGCAATCCTGAGAGGGAGTTTATAGCATTACAAGCCTAAACAAGAAAGCAAGAAAACACACAAATAAACACTGTAACCATACAACTAAAAGAATTGGAAACAGAATGTCAAGAGAAGTCCAGAGTAAGTAGAAGAAGGAAATAATAAAGATCAGAAAGAAAATAAATGAAATAGAGACTAAAAAAACAATACTAAAGATCAATGAAACCAAGAGATGAACCTTTGAAAAGATAAACAAGATGATGAACCTTGAGCTAGACTTATAATAGGCAAAATCACAACTGACATCACAGAAATACAAAGGATTATAAGAACATACCATGACCGCTTATATGCCAGCAAACTGGAAACCTGGGTGAAATGGACAATTCCTAAAAGCATACAATCTTCCAAAACTCAATTAGGAAGAATTAGAAAACATGAACAGGTCAATAACAACCAATGAAAGTGAAACAGTAATAAAAAAACTCCCAACAAACAAAAGTCTTAAACCAAATGGCTTCAAAGGTAAGTTTTACCAAACATTGAAAGAACAAATAACACCTATTCTCCTAATACTTTTCCAAAAAATTCAAGAGGAGGAACGACTAACAAGCTATTATTTGAGGACAGCATTATCCTAATTCCAAAACCAGCTAAAGACGCTATAAAGAAAGAAAATTACAGGCTGATATTCATGATGAACACAGATGCTAAAATCCTCAACAAAATATTAGCTAATCAGATCCAGGAATACATTAAAATGATTACACACCATGACCTAGTGGGATGTATTCTGGGGATGCAAGGCTGGTACAACATTTGCAAATCAATAAACATGATACATCACATAAACAAATTGAAAGATAAAAATCACATGATCATATCAATAGATGCAGAAAAAGCATTTGACAAAATCCAGCACACATTTAAAAAAAAATTTTTTTTAAAAAATATATCTTTATTGATTTCAGAGAGAGGAAAGGAGAGGGAGAGAGAGAGATAGAAACATCAATGATGAGAGAGTCATTGATTGGCTGCCTCCTGCACGCCCCCTGACTGGGGATCGAGCCTGCAACCCAGGCATATGCCCTGACCAGGAATCGAACCCTGATCGCCTGGATCCTAGGTCGACGCTCAACCGCGGAGCCACACCTGGCCGGGCCAGCACACATTTTTAAATAAAAACTCTCATCAAAGTGGGAATAGCAGGACCATACCTCAATATAGTAAAGACCATTTATGATAAACCTATAGCCAACATCATACTCAATGGGCAAAAATTAAAAACACTTACCCTAAGAACAGGAATAAGACAGGGAATTCCACTTTCACCACACTTATTCAACATAATACTGAAAGTCCTAGCCACAGTGGTCAGAAAAGAAGAAAAAATAAAAAGCATCCAAATTGGAAAGGAGGAAGTAAAACTATGATTATTCACAGATGACTTAATATGGTACATAGAAAATCCTAAAGAGTCTACCAAAAAACTACTAGTTTTAATAAATGAATTTGACAAAGTAGCAAAATAAAAAATTAACATACAGAAATCAATGGCATTTTTACACACCAATAATGAATTCTCAGAAAGAGAAATTATGAAAACAATCACATTTATCATTGCAACAAAAATATAATATACCTGGGAATAAACTTAACCAAGGAGGTGAAAGACCTGTACTAGGAAAACTAAAGAACATCGAAAATGGTAAAAGAGGAAGATACAAACAAGTAAGAGCATGTACCATGTTCATGGATTGGAAAATTAACATCATCAAAATGTCCATACAACCTAAAGCAATCTATATTTTCAACACAATCAGTATTAACATACCAATGGCATATTTCACAGATCTAGCACAAGTATTCCAAAAATGTATATGGAACCAAAAGTGACCCCAAATAGCCTCAGCAATCTTGAGAAAGAAGAACAAAGTTGGATGAATCACAATACCTGATAGCAAACTATACTACAAGGCCAAGGTAATCAAAACAGCCTCACACTGGCACAAGAACAGGCACACAGACCAATGAAACAGAACAGAGTAAAGAAATAAACCCATCTTTATGGTCAATTAAAAATTTGACAAAGGAAGCAAGAGCATACAATGAAAAAAGATAGTGTCTAGTCTCTTTAATAAATGGTGTTGAGAACATTGGACAGGCACATGCAAAAAATGAGACAGGACCCCCAACTTACACCATACACATGAATAAACTCAAAATGGATAAAACAGTTAAATGTAAGTCACTAAACCATAAAAGTGCTAGAAGAACACACAGGCACTATAATCTCAGACATCTCATGTAGCAGTTTTTTCACTATGGGAATACATAAAACTAAAAAGTTTCTGCAGAAAAAGAAACCATTAACAAAATGAAAAGGGAACACACTCTATGGGAGAACATATTCTCTAATGATATATCTGATAAGGGGTTAATTTCCAAAATACACAAAGAACTCATACAACTCAACACTAGGAAGACAAACAATGCAATTTAAAAATGGTAAGCTCTAGCTGATTTGGCTCAATGGTTAGAGCACTGACCTGTGGACGGAAGGGTCCTGGATACCTCAGTTGTGGGCTCAATCCCTGGCCCTGATTGGGGTGTGTGCAGGAAGCAACCAATCGATGTGTCTCTCTCACATTGATGTTTCTCTCTCTCTGTCTCTCTCCCTCCCTTCCACTCTAAAAAATCAATGGAAAAAATATCCTCAGGTGAGGATTAACCAAAATAAAATAATAATAAAAATAAAAAATAAAAATGGGCAAAGGACCTGAAAAGACACTTCTCCACAGAGGACATACTGATGGCTAATAGACATGAAAAATGCTCAACATCACTAATCATCAGAGAGATGCAAATTAAAACTACAATAAGGTATGACCTCTCATTTGTCAGAATGGCTACCATCAATAAATCAAGAAACAAGTGCTGCAAGGATGTGGAGAAAAGGGAACCCTAGTACACTGCTGGTGGGAATGCAGACTAGTGCGGCCACTATGTAAAACGATATGGAGTTTCCTCAAAAAATTAAAAATGAAACAGCTGTTTGACAATATAAAGAAAAAATCCCAAAACAACAAAGTGTGAAACCCTTGGAGTCTATTTTCTAGGGCTGGGATAAAATGCTTAGCTCCATTTTGCAGGCTGGGCTGGCATCTTCCCCAGTGGGAGACGGTTTTGATATATCACTCTGAGCCCAAGGGGACTGAGCTTGCTCAAGCAGAGTGGACTGACTGGCTGCACCCAAATTGAACCTGCAGTGAGCTCCCCTGGGGGGCACTAGAGTTGGAGACACTAGCAGAGACTGAGTGATTTGCATTAAAGCAATGGCCACTTTCCCCTCACTGAGTGCCTGACTACATAATCCTAGAGGACCCATTAGTCCTGTCCTCCCACCACCAGATGTCCCGCCCTACTGAGCTCTCAGCCTGTGGAAGGGGCCATGGATTGTGACTCATCTAGCCTCTTCCTACAGTCTTTCTTCAGAAGGCTCTGGAGGAAGACCAGGCAGCCTTGGGGGGTGGGAGGAGAGGGCAGAGTAACTGACAGGTGGAGGCAGACCTCAGGGAGCCTCAGTCCATTTAGTGATCTGTTCTTAGCTCTAAGCTTAAGGAAGCCAACCTGTTACAAAGGTTGGCCCCTCACATGCACAACCAGGTCCAGTAGATGCAGATAAAAACAGTAAACTGTGTGATAGCTCCAGACAGGTAGCCAAAGGGCAATTACACACAACATCTGATAGCGACCTATACCCGAACCCCACCCAAGTGGGCTAAGAACCAACACAACCAATGATGGGCTTCAGACCCATCACACCAAATCTCAACCTAACTAGCCACACAGGTGGTACACCCAAAGGAAGATTTCGGCAGGCAACAGATCCTGCTGGGAACAACACCACCTCAAGGGCAAGTCCCTGCACAGTGTTTTGTACATGGTAATTGAGATTTACCGTTATAGTCAGCCAGCCTCAAGGGTAAACTCCACCAAAGAAAAGACCAACAACATTCAAGAATCAACTACAATAGGATGTGCACATAACCCACAAGAAACATTCCCAGAGCATGGTGATCTGGAAGATTGTGCCACTGAGCTCAACAAGACACCTTCATCATAAAGCCATCATGACAAGTTTGGAAGTCATAGCAGATCTACCTCATACACAAAGACAAATGGAGAGACAAAGAAAAATGGCCCAAATGAGAGAACAAGAAAAATCTCCTGAAAAAAAAATAAAATGAAATGGATAAAATGAAAGCAACCAAAATACCAGATGCATAGTTTAAAACACTAGTTATAAGGATGCATAAGGACCTTAGAGGAATAATCAATGACCTCACTGAGAACTTAAAGAGATAGTAAGCATCAAAAAACATGTAGAAACCATAAAAAAGAAACAGTCATAAATGAAGAATACAATATCTGAAATGAAGAATGCACCAAAAGGAATCAATTGCAGGTTAGATGAAGCAGAGGATCGAATCAGCAAATTAGGGGACAAAGATAACAATAAACCCCCAAGCAGAGCATCAACAAGAAAAGAGAATTAGAAGAAATGAGGAAAGTCTAAGAAACCTCTGGGTCAACATCAATAGTAACAACATATGCATCACAGGAAAACCAGGATAAGAGAATGCGCAAGGGATAGAGAACAAGTTTGAAAAAATAGTGGCAGAAAAATTTCCTAACCTGATGAAGGAAAAAGTCACACAAGTTCAGGAAGAACAAAGTGTCCAAATCTAGATGAATCCAAAGGGGTCCACACTTAGACACATCATAATTAAAATGGCAAAGGTAAAGACAAAGAGAAAAAGTTAAAGGCAGCAAGGGAGAGACAGTTAGTTACCTACAAGGGAGCTCCCATAAGGCTGTCAGCTGATTTCTCAACAGAAACACTTTTCAGGCCAGAAGGGATTGGCATGTCATATTCAAAGTGATGAAAAGCAAGGACCTGCAGCCAAGATTACTCTGTCTAGCAAGGCTATCATTAAATATTGAAGGTGAAATCAAGAGCTTCCTAGACAAGAAAAGGGCAAAGAAGCTCATTACCACCAAACAAGTACTGTAAGAAATGTTAAAGTGACTGCCTTAAGGAGAAGAAAATATATTCCCAGAAGTGCAATCATGGGACATAAGGTAGTTCCATTTTTAATTTTTTGAGGAAACTCCACAATGTTTTCTACAGTGGCTGCACCAATCTGCATACCCAAAAATAGTTTACAAGTCTTCCTTTTTCACCATATCCTTGCCAACACTTGTGTGTTGACTTATTGAAGATAGTCATCATTTTAATATGCATTTTAATGATGATTAGTGATGTTTCTCTCTGTCTCTCTCTCCCTTCCACTCTAAAATCAATAAAAAATATTTTAAAAAGAAACAAAACATGACTCATATATATGTGTTCTTCAAGAGACCCACACACCTCAAAACAAAAGATACACACAGGCTAAAAGTGAAGGGATGGAATAAAATTCCACACAAAAGGAAATAAAAAAATCTGAGGCAGCAATACTTATATCTGACAAAATAGACTTCAAAGCAAAGGCCAAACAAGAGACAAAGAAGGTTACTACATAATACTAAAGGGATTGATCCAACAAGAAAATATAACCACTGTGAACATGTATACACCCAATATTAGAGCACCTAAGTATATAGAGAAAATCTTGGTGGATTTTAAGTGATGATCAACAGCAATATAGTCATAAGGGGAGATTTTAACATCCCACTGACTTTACTGGATAGATCTTCAAAACAAAAATTCAATAAGGAAAAAGCAATCTTAAATGACACACTAGATCAGATGGATTTAATTGCTATTTACAGAACATTTCATCCTGAAGCAGCAGAATATACATTCTTCTCAAGAGCATGCGGAACACTGTCAAAGAGAGACAGCATGTTAAGACACAAAATAAATCTTAACAAATTCACAAAGACTGAAATCCTATCAAACATCTTCTCAGATCATAGTGGCCTGAAACTAGAAATCAACTACAATAATAAACTCAAAAACACATGGAGGCTAAATAGCATGCTATTAAACAATGAATGGGTTAACAATGAGATAAAGGAAGAAATCAAAAATTACCTGGAGACAAATGAAAATGAACACACAACAACCCCAAATCTATGGGATAGATAGAGTGAAAGCATTCCCGAGAGGGATATTCATAGCATTACAGGACTAGCTCAAGAAGCATGAAAAAGCTCAAGTAAACAATCTAACTCTATATTTAGAAGAACTAGAAAAATAACAACAAACAAAGCCCACAGTAAGTACAAGAAAGGAAGTTATAATAAAGATCACAGTGGAAATAAATGACACAGAAACTAAAAAAAAAAAAAAAAATAGAAAAGATTAATGAAACCAAGATCTGGTTCTATGAAAAGATTGATGACCCTTAAACCAGACTCATAAAGAAAAAGAGAGAGGACCCAAATAAATAAAACCAGAAATGAAAGAGGCTAAGTAACAACTGAAATCACAGAAATACAAACAATTGTACGAAAATACTATGAACAACTATATGCCAAAAATTGGACAACCTGGGTGAAATGAGTAAGTTCCTAGAAACATACAATCTACCAAAACTGAATCAGGAAGAATCAGAAAACCTGAATAGACCAATCACAACTAATGAAATTGAGGCAATAATAATAATTTTAAAAATCCCAGCAAACAAAAGTCCCAGACTGAATGCTTTCACAGGTAAATTTTACCAAATAGTCAAAGAACACCTACCCTCCTCAAACTATCCCAAAAAATTCAAGAGGATGGAAACATCCAAGTTCTTTTTACAAGGCCAGTATTATCCTAATTCCAAAACTAGATAAAGACACCACAAAGAAAGAAAATTATAGGCCAATATCCCTGATAGATGAAAATAGATTCTAAAATCTTCAACAAAATATTAGCAAATAAGATCCAGCAATACGTTAAAAAGATCATATACTATGACTCAGTGGGATTTATTCTGGGGATGCAAGGCTGGTACAATATCTGCAAACCAATTAAGGTGACACATCACATAAACAAAATGAAGAATAAAATCCACATGATCACATCAATAGATGCAAGAAATGCATCTGATAAAAGCCAGCACCCATTTATGATAAAAACTCTCATCAAAGTGGGAATAGAGGGAACATACCTCAACAGAATAAGGGCCATATATGACAAACACACAGTCAACATCATACTCACTGCTCAAAAACTAAGTGTTTTCTTAAGATCAGGAACAAGATAGGTTTGTCAATTTCCACCACTCTAATTAAACATAATACTGTAAGTCCTAGTCACAACAATTAGACAGAAGAAGAAATAAAAGGCATTCAATTAGAAAGAAGGAAAACTCTCTTTATTCAAAGGTGACATGACACTGTATACAGAACACTGTAAATATTCCACCAAAAACACTAGTAGAACTAATAAATGAATTTGGTAACATATCAGGATACAAAATTAATATTCAGAAATCAATGGCATTTTTATACACCAATAATGAACTCTCAGAAAGAGAAACTAAGAAAACAATCCCATTTATTATTGAGAAAAAAAAAAGAAAAAAGATACCTGGGAATAAATTTTACCAAGGAGGTAAAAAAATCTATGCTCAAAAAACTAGACACTGAAGAAAGAAATTTAGAAAGATACAAATAAGTAGAAGCATAGACCAGGTTCATAGATTGGAAGAATTAACATCATTAAAATGTTCACACTATCCAAAGAGATCTATAGTTTCAATGCAATTCCTATTAAAATACCAATAGCATATTTCACAGATCTAGAACAAATATTCCAAAAATGTGTATGGAACCCAAAGGACCCCAAGCAGCCTCAGTCACCTTGAGAAAGGAGAACAAAACTGGAGGTATGACAATACCCGATATCAAACTCTACCACAAGGCCATGGTAATCAAAACAACCTATTACTGGCATAAGAACAGGCAGATAGACATATGGAACAGAACAGAGAGCCCGTAAATAAACTCAGGCCTTTATGGTCAATTAATATTTGACAAAGGAGGCAAGAGCATACAATGGAGTAAAGACAGTCTGTTCAATAAATGGTGCTGGGAAAATTGTACAGGTACATGCAAAAAATGGAACTAGACCACCAACTAACACCATACACAAGAATAAACTCAAAATGGATAATTATAAAAGTCCTAGAAGAAAACATAGGCAGTAAAATCTCAGACATCCTTCATAGCAAAATTTTTGCAGATATATCTCATGGGGCAAGGGAAAAAAAGGAAAAGATAAACAAATGGGATTACATCAAAATAAAAAGCTTCTGTAGAGCATATGAAACCATCAACAAATGCAAAGGGAGCCCACTGTATGGGAACATATTCACCAATGATACATCTGATAAGGGGTTAATTTCCAAAATTTATAAAGAACTTAGGCTACAACTCAACATCAGGAAAACAAACAATCCAATTTAGAAATGAGCAAAGGACCTGAATAGACAATTGTACGAAGAGGACATACAGATGGCCAATAGACATATGAAAAAATGCTCAATGTCACTAGTCATCAGAGATGGAAATTAAAACAATGAGGTATCATCTCACACCTGTCAGAATGGCCCCCATCAATAAAGTAACAAACAAGTGCTGGCGAGGGTGTGGAGAAAGGGAGCCTAGTGCACTGCTGGTGGGAATGCAGACTGGAGCAACTACTGTGGAAAACATTTTGAAGTCTCAAAAAATTAAAAATGGAACTGCTAGCAATCCCACTTCTGGGAATACATTGTAAGAATCCCGAAACACCAATCAGAAAGAATGTATGCACCCCTATGTTCACAGCAGTGTTATTTACAATAGTCAAGGCCTGGAAACAGCCCAGGTGCCCATCAGTAGATAAAAAAGCTGTGGTACATTTATACAATGGAATACTATGCAGCTGTAGTAAAAAGAGGGAACTCTTACCTTTTACAACAACATGGATGGATCTGGAGATTATTATGCTGAGTGAAATAAGTCAGTCAGAAAAAGACAAGTACCACATGATCTCACTTATACGTAGAATCTAGTGAACAAAATAAACTGACTAACAAAGTAAAACCAGATACATGGAACAGACTGACAGCTGTCAACAGGGAGGTGAGAGAGGGGGACTGAGGAAAGAAGGTGAAGGATTAGCCAAAGAACAAATATGCACAACCCGTAGTCACAGACAGCAGTGTGGTGTTGTCCAGGGTGTTGGGGATGTGGGGGGCGGGTAGAGGTGGGCAAAAGTGGTAGGGAAGTGGGGACATCTGTAATAGTATCAACAATAAAAATAAAGTTTAAGAAAGGTGACTACCATAGACGTACTTATTTTACACAAAAATGGTTCATTTTTTCAATGACATGATAATATATCTTAGAAATAAACACTGCTAGCAGTCAAAGCAAGCCTGTTAATTCACTAAGCCTAGAGTGCAGTCTGAGTCCACTTTAGTTGGACATTCTCAGGCTAAGAGCACATGGGAAAACACTCTTAAAGGTTGGCAGGTTGGCATAATTCACATTACCCAAGAGTACCCCAAGTTTTTCACATAAACTATGGTTTTACTCAGCATACAATTTAGTTTCACTGTGCTCTCTTACAAGAAATCCAAAGTTTAGTTATTTAAATGACATATATTCGCAAAGTGGTTACATTAAAAATCCTACACATGTTGGATATTTATATGTATTGTTCTATATAAGTGATTTGCAACATTTTTCATCTCATAGCGCACATAAACTAATTACTGAAATTCTGTGGCACAACAAAAAATATACTATATTTTTTGCCCATCTGACCAAAAATAAAGAAGGTAATTTGATTCATTCACACCAGACAGCTATTGTAGGCTGCTGTCTTTTTTTTCTTATTTGAAAATCTAAGGGGAAAATGTCAGTGCCCCTGATTAAATAGTCTGGTATTGCAGGTTTTAATAATTTTGCAGGCCTCTGTTGAAAATCCATTGTTTTCATCACAACATAATGGCAGAGATGAAAAAGCATAGAGAAAGATATCACAAATCATTTGTAGAATGAATTTTTCTCTTCTTTCTATATACTTGAAATTATGACATTTTTTCTCTTCATTTCTTTTCAAAATAACAAAGGGGTTTGACACATAAGCTTGGAGTTGGGCAGCCCAGGTTCAAGCCTTAGCTTTTCCGCTTACTTGTTAAAGGACAACCTGACCTTATAAGCCTCAGTTTCATTACCTATAAAGTGGGACATCACCTACCTTTCAGGATGACTGTGAGCATGAAACGAGATAAAGTAACTAACACAGCAGCATTAAGTTGGTCACTGGTAACTCACTCAACACAGCGACCTGGACCGAACTGCATCAGTGCCCACAAGGTGACTGGCACAGAAGTTCAGTTTTGAAGGCTGCCAGGAGAAACTCTGTAAACATTACACACGTGCACACACACGCACCCACACATGTGCACACACACAAATGCATCCCCCAACACACACACATGCACCACACACGCCTCAGCAGCAACCTCCCTAGGAAAGAGGCCTGGACTTGAGTTTTGCTTTGCACTTCACAACTGTGTGAGCACAAACAAGTTCTTACCTCTAAGCTTTGTGCTTTTTCATCCCAAAGAGAAGAATGACAAAACCTACTTCATAAGGAAGTTTCCAAATTTAAATACAATGACTTTTTATTATAAGTCCTCAACGTGTCCTCATGTTCCCGATGTTCCCTTCAGGTAACGCAGCCCGCCGGGAGAGCACACGCTGCGGGGGCTGTGCCGACCCCCGCCCATCCTCCTCCTCGGGCATGAACACCACGGGCCGTCTTGAGGGTGGAGAGCGACAAAAGGAACCGTGCCTCGCTGAAGCGGGAGCAGGGCAGGGACGGGAGGAAGAGTCCTGAGCTCTGGTTGTTTTTTAAGCATCACTCTGGCTGCTCTGCTGAGAGCAAACAGCAATGGGACCAGGAACAGGATGATTGAGCAACTCCGCCCTTTACCAAAAGCAGGTGTGTCCAAAAAAGCCTGCCTCCTGCTGCCTGTCTGGGCAAGTGAGGAAGCCCTACTTTTTCATGGGACAATGTCAGGGTCATCCTTGTCCAAAGAGTCCTGGAGCAAGAGACCAGAGGTCACACCCAACCTCCTGAACTGACTGCAGAGCTAACCAGGGGCCATTCTAGAGTGTGATGGGACCTAGTGTGGACGACAGGCTCCAGATGATAAGTCCTGGGAGAGACCTGCATGAGAAATTAAAAGGACTAGATGAATATAGCTACAGAATGGGGATTTCAACTTTGAGAAATGCTCTGAGCAAAACAGTGAAGTTCTTTAAAAGAGAGCAGGACAATTACAGAGAGGAGAGATTGGACTGGGACCTGAGAGTCAGCAGAGGATACGTCGGCCAGAATGACTATCAGCAGGAGAACTATAGGGGATACAAGGGGGTGAGCGGGACCTATCCTGCATTGTTATATGAGATTGTGCACATTGCTGTAACTTGTTTTTCATACAGGTTATGTGCATTTAGTGTAATTGTGTTCTTAACTCAATAACTCTTTCCTGTGCAGAAAATCATCAAAGGACTTTAGCAATCACTTTGGAAGAAGGTGACTTAGGGAAGAGAAGTTCCCAGGACATGCCAGGGAACCAGGCCAGTGTTAGGTCAATGAAAGTCACTTTCTGCAGAGAGTCTCTCCTTGCCTCTATTTCTATGCTATTGCCCATGTCCTTGATTTCACCCCACAGGAGGCTCTTGGTAAAGCTGCCTGGCTAGCTCAGCAGCACAGCATGGGTGGGTCGAAGTAAGGCTTATAGGTGGAAAAGGGAAGTGATGCCAAACCTAGGGAAAAATTGGCACTAAATGGCAGTAGGGGAGAGGATGCCAGAGAAAGACAAGCCTGTAATGGGAAGGAAGGACCAGGTAGAAGAAGAGATCGGGGCTCTTGGGCTCCGTGTGTTCACAGAGTACTAGGGGCAGGTCAGAGCCCTCAGAATGCTGAAGAGCTGCAGGAAGCTTGGGGGAAATGGGAGGTAAGTGAGCAGAGAAGAAAGAGCACAGACCTGAAGGCTAAATGCTGTACAAAGAGGGATCTGAACAATCAGACAGGGAGCGCCGCATAGAAAGGACCCAGGTCATGTTGCTCTCTGTACTTTGAAATGTTATGTAGAATCCATAAAAACATGATTTTATTTGTTCTCTGAAATAAAAATGATCACTTTGAAAGAAATTAGAAACAACAGATTTGTGTATATAATGCATGTCCCAGTTCACCCATTAAGAACTGGCATAAATTGTTGCTATTTACTGTGCTGATCCAGCAGGGGACATAAATAATGTATAAGGCCCCCGTAATCCTTGACATAAAAGTCATGATGTATTGAAAGTCTAACGCAAACAGAAACCACCAATCATTTCAATACAACGGTTTAAAAGACCAGTGCAGACAAATAAAAATTTACGAATTTTTTCTTTGCTGATGATTACTAATTATGATAAATACTGGCTGGAAAATGTGCATTATCCTGATGCAAGTTTATAGTGAATTAGGAAAATGTAATTCAATGTAACCTTCACCCATATTACATTTTTAACAATAATTTACTGACATACAGCCTAGAGGTAAATTCAGTTTCTCAGTTTCATACATAAAATTAGCACTATCTGTCATCCACTTAAGAGCTTCAAAAAGAGGGCTGAAATTGTTAAAAATGTGTACATTGGAATCTCTTCTCCATCTCAACAAAGTGGCCCAGGAATTGGTCAGCAGTCATTGTGCAAATCCCGGCTCAAGACCATCCTGGTCAGAGGGTTATTCCCCAGCACCTGATCTATGAGCCCTACACTGCAACTCACAGGAGCTTTGGGTGGGAAAAGGTAATAATACACCTTTAGGTCAAATCCAAGGTAAAATGGGGAGCACTGCAACTTTCCTACAGGATGTTTGTAAAGGTAATTTCCTTAGCATGGCATGGGGCACATGGTCATTTTAGAATCCAGTGGCAGCTGGCAGGACACGCTGCCTGGAAAGAGCAGTTCTGCCCCACTGCACTGGCCAGTATCCAGAGGTGGGAAGAAAGAGGCAAATGCCCAGTGCCCACTTATCTATTTCATTTACGAGTTGGCAGAATGGTTCCTCTTGAGAGCACAGGAACTGGAGCTTTCAGCACCTCCATTGGGAGGCCTCACTGATGGGGGGGCACTCCCCAGCCGGCAGGAGAGAGGGAGTCACTGACTGTCAAAGATCTGAAAGCAGTGTCCACTGCACAAAGCTGCAGGCCCCGTGGGTGCTGCTGCGGGTCAGGGACAGCTGGCTGGTGGGCGCTCTGTTCTGGCCCCATCACCAAACAGACTGGTGTGCACAGAGGCTGCTACGGCACCAGAACTCCAGGCTGCTCTGGATGCCCAGGGTCTCCAGGGCCTGGGCCACCACCGCCAGGCACTCCCTGTGCATCTTAATGCATTCACGGGACAGGCTTGTCTCTCCATTCTGGAGACTCTTGTCCTCTAGTCCTGAGAAGTGCTTCCAGAAGCACTGTTTCCTTGTGAAGACTTTTCCCTGCACTCTCCTCTGCACTGCATTTGCGGCGGGGGGCGGGGGGTTACACTGGAGGCCTCCAGGGTGCAGGTGTGAGCCTAGGCCAGCTGCTCTCATTTACATGCAAACCCCCCGACTCCCCCACTTTCTAGTATGAGATAGAAGTAGCAGGGCCACTAGCTGTCATTATGTTTAGGTCATTTCTCAAGGCAGATTTTGTTTCTCCAGAGGAAGCTCCCCAGCCTCCCTGTTCAAGCAGCTGCGGTCGCCTACAGCCGGGCAGGGAAGGAGGTGCAGGCTTCGATTTCACACAAAGCCCCGTATCTAATCCAGCGCCTGCTCCTCTCCCATTGCCCCAGAATTATCAGCAGCTCCTACTAGCAGAGCAGATGGAGTTTAAGTTCAGTTTTTATTCACTTTGTGAGCAAGTGACTGTCTAGATGATAAGAGAATTTCGGAAACATCTTTGCTCCATCTCTGAGCTGGTGGTTCAATTATTCTAAACCCATGCGCCCCTCACTAAGGTGCTTCTGAGCCACTTACTTCTCTCCAGAGTTTAGTTCACATTAAACTGCCTTACATTTTTTAAGCAAACATCCTACACAATTTCACCATTTTTACTTCATAAGTGTTCTCAACTCAGTCATTTGAAACAATGGACATATCAATGCTCAGCCTCCACCAAATAAAACTGATCTGCAAGCCTTAGTATAGATTTGAGCATGAACCATGAACTGGCCATTCACAAGTCACTGTGCTATATTTGTGGGGACAGACTCTAAGGAGACAGAAAGAGGGAAGAGGTTTCCCCCTCTAACCCAGTTTGCTCCCCTCTCCCAACAAGATTTACCACCCTAAACTTTTTTTGTTTTGCTGGGTGTTTTAATGTAAAACATAAATGTCCCTTCTGATTTCCCTTGAAGGGAACAAGTAGCCAATTTCATCAGAATTTAAGTAAACTAGTAAAATAACACACTGTGGAAGTAACTGTAAACCTACAGAAGTCACCCTAAATTACAAACCTCTCAGGCCTACAGTGCAGCAACGTCTGCTCCACTGTACCCCACTCTTGCCGTCCACATGAAGAGCTGCACCCCTGCGGGGACCTGGCTGTGCTGCTCTGAGGGTCAGTACTAGGGCACCCACTTCAGCACCCACATAAGCCAACATCTTCCTGCGTCAACTTAGAGACAAAGGTGATGTTTTGTTCTTCTCACTCAATTATTTTCTTTATTCCTTATTAGATTCAGAACTCATAGTGGGAAGATTCTTAAACCTCAACCAAGACAGTCACTTTCCTAGGCACAGGCTTTGATATCATTGTAATTAGGTATCAATAATAGGAAAGGAGCAAAAGGGAGGCCAGACATGATAAGCACGGCCATCTGGACAGCTTCACCAGGAAGCTGCAGCTTCCCACTCCCCCGGACAACACTGCCCATTCCCAGCAGATCACTGGAGGGAGGGACCAAACAAAGGGGAGACAGACGCATGCACAGTAAAGTCGGGGTGACGTAGGGAAGATGCCAAACTGTCAAAACCTGAAAAGAGATCACTGGCCAGAATAGGCAGGGCCACTTCAAGCCTGTGAAAATTCAGGAATACATAATCTCCTGAACAAAGGAATTCTCTCTCTTGTGTGGCAATTATGACTCTTGGCTCTTGGCTTTCTCTGGGCTCTCTTGCATTCATCCGTGTTCCCTCCATAGCCATGTGGCCCTGGGGACCCCCCACGCAAAGGACTGCTGCAACTGGCAACACAAGCTAACCTAGCCTGATGCTGGGCTGGACACTGCTCCAATGTGGAGCAAAATTTCTGGGCACTGGCTTTGATTCTAGCTCTGCTGAAGCCACAGCTACACTTCAGCAGTTTAATTCCACAGAAACAAAGCTTTCTACAATGCCTCACCCTCCTATGGGGCCTCAGAAAGTTCCTTTTCTGCGGATATCACGAGAAGCCCACTCCCAGGACCAACAGCTGGCGATGAGGACCTCTTCCCCCCGATAACAGTTTGACAAATTGAATGAAACAACTAATATATTACAAATACATACTTATGTATTTCATAATAATTTGTATTATCACAATATTTAAATTTTTCTTAGTTTAAAATAATGACAAAGAGCCTCTGAACAGTTTCCTTAGCAGCCATCTGAGTGCCTTGGGAAACGAATCTCTGAGGAGACCTTTAGGAGATCTGTGTCTTAAAAGTTTTGAAGCCTTTATCTGTCCATTCACCTATTAAACACTGTTAACTGTTTTGAAAAACATTCCTGTGATGCTGTACTTTTATATGCACATCTTAGAGAGATCAAACTGAAGCTTACAGAATAAACCCCATTCTTACTGTCTTAGAGCTAACAAGTGACAGGACTATTACATGTTCCTATGTATGTACACACACACATTACATATATACTTAAGTATCAAAGATAATGTGACAGTAAATACTGAACACATGTATTCTACTTTTTCTCCTTCTAACACGTTCCAGTGCCGCTTTCCCTTTCTGGCAAGGGCACAAAATGGAAAGAATCTGGTTACCTGAACCTGATTAGCAGGGGGCACTGAGAGCTGCTGAATTCCACTTGCTCTCATTCACTTCATCAGGAACTAAACTGGGAACTTGGATTCCAGGTCTCCCAGTGAGTCAAGACTATGCTCCAGTTCTCCCTTGGGGCTAATTATTAGGCTGACGTCCAGAAGAAGTATATGGTCTAGAAAAATGTGCCCTTTGTGGGTCCTGGGAAATAGTGAAACATGAGGGGAGGCCAAGGAGAGGAGGGAGGGCTGAGGGTGGGAAGAATGGATCCTAGTTTGCCCTTTGCTGTCCATGGGATAGGAGGAAAGGTGGTATTTTTCTTAGAATACGCTCTTCCAGTCATTGTAAAATAAAGATCTCAATTTAATTCTATACAAAGTTGGTACATCTGCAGAGAATTTTTAATCTATCATTGCTAATACACTCACACACAGACACATTCCATTTATTTGTGATTAATATTTGTGATTAGTGAAAGGAACCATATCTGTTATTAGGAAAAGGCTGTCTTTCTTCTTGGGGCCACTTCTCTGCAACTGGACCTCTCATTCCTACTGCTGTGGAAGCCTGGGGGTGATGACGAACCCAAACGCAATACTGAACTGCAAACATATCTCCATGAATGTGGGGTCAAGGGAGAGCAAGTAACTTCCTAGGTCTCCTTCCAATCCACATTCCAAGGAGAAGCCTTCACATCCCAAAGGGAAGGAGTGCTCCATCACACCTCACAGCAATTAGGATAAAAGCAAATGATTAACCTGGGCCCAAAGAATTCTTCAAAGATAAATCATACACAGAAGAACCTGACTCAAAAGGAACTGAAATTAGGCAACTAAGTAAAATGAACCAGTCACACAGAACACATGATGTGCTGTAATCACTCCAGCTTCCCTTTCCATTAGCAGGTGCACGGTGCTACTAGGGACCTGCATGCCTTCGCAACCTGCTATTACTGGGATAGATGATGGTAGATTCCTTCCACTGAGCAAAGTCTTGCTGGACATCAGTAATTCACTTAAACTGAGGCACAGTAACATATCCTCAGGATTCTCAGTCTCTACAGCTCAGCCTGCTCTTGTAGAGAAGCTGCTGAATGGAAATTAAAGATGTCTGGAACAAGACCGTGTTTTCTCCCTGTGTTCTTTTAACATACATCATTTTCTCAGTTGGTCATATTACAAAGCAAAGCCAGTTCAGAGCTCTTATTTTATCTTCTTAATTTCTTTGCCTGCGTTAGTGTCATAATTAGCTAGTTTATTAATATTAGTAATAGGAAGAGAGCAGAGGGGAGGCCAGGCATCATGAGCATGTCGTCTGGGCAACTTCACCAGGAAGCCAAGCTTCACACTCCCCAGGGAGCCACTGGTCCACTCCCTGCAGATCACTGGGGGAAGGGGTCCTACAAAGGGGAGATGGGCACATGCACAGTAAGTGAAGCTGGGGTGATGGAGGGAAGGTGCTCGCCTGAGTGTAGCCTCGGGAAAGGATCACTGGCTGGGAGGGTGGAGCCACTGCAAGCGCTTGAGACCTTGGAGGGTTGAAATCCCCAAAGAGTTCACTCACTCTTGCTTCCTTGTTCCCACTTTGCACTCTTCTCTCTTGCTTTGTGACCTGCACTTGCCCAAGTGCTCACCTGTTCTCTCTCCATAGCCATATGGTCTTAAGCAGCCATGTGGACCCCACATGCAGTGCACTGTAGCTGGGAACACAAGCTAAGCTGGCCGGATACTGGACTGGACTGGGCTTTAACATGGAACAGAAACTCTGAGCCAGGGCCTTGATCCTGGCCAGCTGAAGACAAGAATCGACTGCTTCCCTGGTGAGATGGTGGGAGATGGGACCTTGGAGGGGAACCTCCTTCATGTTACATCATCAATAAAGTTTTCCATGAAACCCCATCCTCCCAGGAGGCCTCAGGAAATTCTTTTCCCAGTTGCACCCCAGGAACTCCACTTCACCAATAACACCTGAACATGAGGAAAATTATCACCAGAAAACATAGTTATTCACCTAATTGTGGGATGTTAAACATGCCCAGGAGCAATTGTTCCAGTCTACTTCCAATATACATCACAAGAACTAGTTAGGCAAAATGTTTCAAGGAACCTCATAAAATAAACTTCTAGTAAATTAAATCGATTTTACTGAAACATTTAAAACTTGATTTCTACAATATTTATTAGCCCAGAATGATAGAGCTTTACAGCATGACCTCAGTAACTGAGAACAAATGAAGTATTTGGGATATAAAGCGATTTGGGTACAAAGCTATTTTTTTCACCCAAAATACCTGCTACCTCGCTCTATTACAGCTCTGTTGGCTTTGATTGGTTTTATCTAACTGCAAGCTCTAGTTAACGCCTACATTCCAAGTGATTCCTCAAACTGCATTAGATTTACAACTATTTGAGGAAGTGACCTGTTCAGTAGGATGAATAGTGCCCCCCCCATATCCTAACCTCTGGAATCTCTATATGTTACCTTATTTGGAAAACGGGTCTTTACAGACGAGATTAACTTAAAGATCCTGAGGTGGGGAAATGAGCACAGACTCTCTGGGTGGGTCCTGGATGCATCATGTGTAAGAGGAAGGCAAAGGGAGGCTGATCTACACAGAGAAGGAAGTGACATGAAGATGGAGACAGGATGCGGCCACAAACCACGGAAGGTAGCAGGCGGCCACCAGGAGCTAGAAGAGCCTGTAACAGACTCTCCCCGGGAGCTGGGGGAGTGAGGCGCCAGCCACGTCTTGATCTCAGACTTCTGTCCCACAGACTGAGACAGAGCCGCTCTGCTGTTTAAGCCACAGGAGTTCGTGGCTGGTTTTCACAGCTGCCATACAAACTCACACGCAGCCTTGCATGTTTGTTCCCCCAGCCCAAACCGAGTTTGGAATCAAGGACAATCTTATATGAGCAGAGGCATATCTTTTCAAAAGTGTTTAAACATATTTTTTGCCTAGTTGTGTCTCCTTAATGACTCTGGAACAAGACAGAGGCAAAAATTCCAATGAAACATGTATTTTGTTACTTAAAAACATGTATCTTAATAAATATGGTTCTTAAAAATATATATCCTAATATATATGGTTTTATTGGAAACCATGTGAATAGAAAATGATCTTAGCCTGGCCGGGCGTGGCTCAGTGGTTGACATCCACCTAGGACCCAGGAGATTGCAGTTCGATTCCCGGTCAGGGCACAGGCCCGGGTTGTGGGCTCCATCCCCAGCTGGGGGCGTGCAGGAGGCAGCCGATCAATGGCTCTCTCACCATTGCTGTTTCTTTCTCTTTCTCCCTCTCCTTTCCTCTCTTTGAAATCAATAAAGATGTATATATTTTTAAAAAGAAAATGATCTTAAATACTTAAATAATATTTTGAATGGAATAAAAGATTTCTGTATTATTAAGGAAAATGGAAATCTTTTCCGCATTGTTGTTGTTTGGTGTGATGAGGACACTTACGGTCTACTCTCTTAGTAAATTCCAAGTACTCAATATAGTACTATTATCTAATGGTGCATATTAGATCCCTAGAATATATTCATCTTATTAACTGAAAATGTATACCCATTTTCCCCTCAGCCCTGGTAAAGAATCTTTTTCTTTGTGGGACTTTATAAAGAGATTACATTTAAATTTCTTAGAATGATTTAAAAAACGATAGTCCTACCTATACG
This sequence comes from Miniopterus natalensis, assembly GCF_054644295.1. Classification (NCBI taxonomy): domain Eukaryota; kingdom Metazoa; phylum Chordata; class Mammalia; order Chiroptera; family Miniopteridae; genus Miniopterus; species Miniopterus natalensis. The sequence goes on from NC_142101.1 coordinate 2,641,071, forward strand.
CAATTAAAATGTTTTCCATGTTTCCTCTGGATGTACTTCTCCAGCTTCTAATTTCATGGTTCCCTTGTCTGTTCTTTGTTTATCCTCACCTGAGGATACGTTTTCCATTGGTTTTCGGGGGGGAGAAACATCGATGTGAGAGAGACATATTGCTTGGTTGCCTCCCGCACATGCTCTGACCAGGGCTGGGGACGGAGCCTGCAACTGAGGCATGTGCCCTTGACCAGAATCAAACCCGGAGACCCTTCAGTCCGAGGCCCGATGCTCTAACCACTGAGCAAAACCACAGGGCTTCCTTGTCTATTCTGGTTCTTGTATCTCTTGGGATTCCAACTACTATTTATACCAGTCCTGCTACTTCCATATTTGGAACAATTAAGTGCAGTTTTATAAAATGTTATATATATATTCTGCTTTAATTAGGTCTTGGGATTATTTTCTCAATGTTTAGCTAAAAATCTTCATTATTCTACAAAATTTATCCTATGGGTTGAGTTCAATATTTTTTATGAATGACATAAACAGAACTGTGTTTCCTTTTTTTCTTTATTCTATTTGAAACTCTTCATTCTAGGATAATTTCTAAGTAACTAAAGTTAGAAATATATGCATCATCTCATTAAAGAGTAACCAAAATGGCTAAAAACTGAGTTTTAAAAATCACTTTTTGCTATTAAATTTTTATAGAAATCTGCTACAGGAAAGTCAGCATGCTTTTTCAACCATTTCCTGTCCTTGTTCCAAAGCTCATGGAAAAGAGGAAGCTTTAGATAAACCAGCTGCTGGATTTCCTAGAATAGTAAGTTACGCTCACACTCCTATTTGATGTGATCCTGCCACACTTTTTTTTCCCATCAGGATTTCCTCATTTTTCATAACTGTTTGTTTCCACTCTAAATTAATTTCCTACAAATAGCAGTCTGTCAAATGTGCAGTTTCCATAAATAGACTCTCCAATTATTTATACCCACTACCCTTTAATTAAAAAGGCAGAAACGCAACTTTTTAATTGAAATTTTGCTTCCTTGCCTTAACAGAGACACTGCTACAGGATAAAAAATAAAGTTCTGTGAACCTACTTGGCATCCTTCATGATTATTGAATCATATATTTAAGTGTTCTGGATATTAAAAATAGCAATAGTGAAAAGGTTACTCATATACCTTGAATACTACAAAAGTAGCATAAAAGTAATTCAAATCTCTTTTCTTTAGCATAAGCCATTCTTACATTGCCTATATTTTCTTACTTTCCCAATTTGGTTATTTTAATGACATTCAGATGACTACCTACCTGAGAAACTTCAACAGTTTCATGCACACTCCAAGCTGACCTCATCTCCCTGATTTGAGGTGAGCCGTGTCTGTGATCTTCTTATTTTCAGAAACAAATAAATAATTATAATTTTTTAATTTATTTTAGAAAGAGGAAGGGGGGACAGGAAAGAGAGAGAAACATCAATGTGTTGTTCCACTTATTTATGTATCATAGGTTGCTTCTTGTATGTGCCCTGACCGGAGATCAAACCTGCAACCCTGGTGAATCTGGCCGATGCTCCAACCACATGAGCTACCGGGCCAGGCCTCCTAGTTTTGACTGTATAAACTAAGACAGAGAACTTGGTCCTGGATGGATCTCCTCATGGTCTCTTTCCTTGTTGCTCCACATCAACCCTGGAATATAAACATTGCCCTTCGGAAAACGTCGGGAAGTCTCTGAGGTTGTAAGCATTTCCAGAAGATTATAATATAAAGTTATCTGTACAAATTATAATGGTGTAATTATATTAATGGCATAAATAAAAGGTGTATTGAAACTTCCAACAGCAATTTATCGTCTCTTTGCCTATGTAAGTGATGAATCCCAGCCTTTTCCATTTCACTACCTGTGACACTTGCCTCTACACTGTTAAACAAATATTTGAGTCTGTTGAAATCTCCTAGAGGAATGACATTTGTTTCTTTTAAAAATTCTCTGAGTAGAACACTAATATCCAGGATCTACAGTGAAACTTCATCAGAGTCTCAGGAAGTCTGGACGACAGACACAAACCCTTTGTTGTTACGATGTCACGTGGACCATTTGGGGCTGTGGCAACAGCCAGGCCCGGGCGTAGGGCTGGGTTTCATAACTTATTAGCTCCATGAACCATAATGTCTCAGAGGGGGCCTGCTCACCTGAAAAACGGGGTGGTATCTATTTTGTAGGGTTAATAGGAGGGTCAAGTGTCTCAAACGTAAACATGTAAATGAAAAGCAGTGAGGATGGTCCCTCACGGAATCTCAGGAAGCAGGTCCCCACCTCCTTTCTCAAGTCCAGAAGTCACCAGATACTGTGGCTTCTAATGAGAAAGGTTTTCAAACTTCAAAATGTCTTGCCCCATTAACCGACACTAACATGACACTGAAAACAGTTGGTTAAATGCCGCACATTGAGCTGGCGAAGCACAGTGTGTGTCCTGCTGCGCTGGGCAGCTCACGGCCACATAATAGTGGGGGGGGGGGAAGCTGGCATTTGGGGGCATGGCCACCATGGATTAACAGACAAAAATTTTTTAAAAAATCTGCCTGAGAAAGTCTAGTTACACAGTTTATAGTAGTAAATCTCCACGGGTTTATTTATTAACTTGGTAAATATTTAGTGTCCACCACACAGTCAGCGCTATTCTTGGCTCCGGGGATGTGACTGTGTGGACAGCTGAGTGTGTTCCCTGCTTCCCTGGGGCTGACATCAGGATGAGTAGACGTAAAATAAACAAACACATGAGTATTTAAGAAGAACCACACATACGGAGGAAAGGAAACATGCAGGGCTTGCGGGAGTGACAACAGGGCTCCCCTCTCTCAGCAGGCAGACGCGCCCAGGGGCATTTCCACGGAGTCCTGAACAGAGAGGAGGGGGGAGAGGGAGAGGGGGCATTGCGGCCAGGGAGGCAGAGGCAGCCAGCTGGGAGAAAAGCAGGGGGGGGGGGCAGGGGCCAGGGGCCAGGGGGCGAGGCCAAAGAGAAAGGGCGGGCTTCGTCAGGTATTCTGGAAAGCCCCAAGGTTTGCAACCGTGTGAGGGTCGCAGCTGGCGGGGGGAGAGCCGCCCGGGGGGCCAGGAGGGTCGGGGCAGGAGGGCAGGTGCGCAGGGGGCAGGAGGGAGGGAGGAAGGTAACAGGCTTTGGCCTAGATCTCCCGGGAAAGGAGTGGTCTGGAAAACAGACGAGAGGGTGGGCAAGGAGCAAGTTTGGGGTGGGCTGTGAAAAACCTACAGTTCTGTTGTGAGCATGTTAACTGAAAACTACCCATTGGGCATCCAAGTAGAGATGCCGGGGAGGCTGGACGGCGTCTGGCCCGCAGAGAAGGGATCGGGGCTGCAGCTGCCATGAAGGCCCAGGCACAGCTTCCCAGGCAAGGGTGTCGGAGCAAAGTTACAACACAGGTGGAGCAGAACAAACTCCATGGCCACTAGTGCGTGATAAACTATCACACGTCCAAGCAACATAATGGTATTTATCCCTCAAGTTATCTTTTAAAATAATATTTAGAGGAATGGGAAAATGGTAATTTATTATTATACTACTAAGATGGAAAAGGTATGAGTAATGAAACACATTTGTATAAATATATGTAAATTTTAAAAGTCAAGGATATAAAAATATTTCAAGAGTTACCCTGGAGTTTTTCAGCGTTAAGTTTAGAGATGTTCTGCATTACTTTTTGTTTCTTTTTTGTATTTTCAAAATTTTCAAAATTATAAAAATATTGAAATATTATCATAAAAGTAGAAATCATTAAAAATAGTAAGCTTAGGAGTTACAAAAAAACAGCTGAAGGTATTTAAGAAAGGTTTAGCAAAAAATAGTTTAGCAATATTTAATTTCCCAACATTACTGCAAATTTATTAACTGAGGAATGGAAGTATTGATATATTTTCTAATTAATGTACTTATATAAAGGTATTGTCTAAAATTAATTTTTTGCAAAACAAAAAATTTCTCAGTATGTTTTTTTCCTATCCTCTGCATACATAAATTTTGGTCCTAGAGAATTTTGCATACAAATGCTGTACTTCACCAACTGTACCTTTTATTATGAATAAGTGGTATACAGTCCATCCATTACTCTTAAAATTTTTTGGAAAAAATGCAATGTGACATTCACTGCTATTAATTCCAAAACAACTGGACTAGGGCTATGAAATGTTGTGTTTCCCCTACCGGCTTACTGGATGGCACACTGGGACCGACCAGCTGTGTGAGAACCGGGCTCTGCACTGACAACGGGGCAGTGTGGGTAACGTACACCCCAGTCACTGGAACAGTGTTCTGCAGACCTGCAGTTATGGAATGAAGGCAAGATTGCCCTCATCAAATACACATTCTCCTCACCACTCAATGGAATGTAACAATGTAATTAATTCAGGCACAATAAATGTTGATTAGCTCCCTGCAACTATAGGTGGTGTCTTATTTAACAAGTTAAATCAATCACTGTGCTCTCTCTTGACATTCTTCCTAATTTTCCTTGGAACCTTATGAAGGAAATGTTATATTTCAAAGCATCGGTTTCTCATAATTTGGTGCTAAAATCTGATGCAGTAGTTAAAATGCATCAGTTTGGTTTGATAAAAACAAAAGTCAGTAGTTGACATCCAATTAAACATTTTTTACTATAATCAAGCAACTAGAAAAAAATGTGTTCTATAATGGTATTCCAGGTCAAGGTTAAGGTCAAGGTTAAGCTAACACCCAAGATTTGATCTTTTTTGTATATTTTTTATTATTATTATTTTAATATGTTTTTCTATTGATTTCAGAGAGAGGAAGGGAGAGGGAGCAAAAGATAGAAACATAGGTGAGAGAGAAACATTAATCAGCTGCTTCCTGGATGCCCCCTACTTGGAATCAAGCACACAACTGGGCATGAAAGGGAATCGAACTGGTGACCTCCTGGAGCTGGGACAACCCTCAACCAACCGAGCCACAGGCTGGGCCCAAGATTCGATGTGAAATGCAAGTGTTTAAATAAGCATTCAGGCCCATATTAGAACATTCCTTTAGGAAACACCCAAGTCCAGAGCACCCCTGGTTATCAAGGGCTTTCTACTAACTGAAAAGGGGAGACAAATTGCTTTGCTTATATGACCTTTTTACAGGTTACAAGACTCACAGACTTAGGGAAAGGAAGTCAAAGGAAAAGTGAAGGGAAAGGCTGCTATGTCACACGAGTCTGGAAGAACCTGTACCCGTGGCGCTGCGAGCCGGGGGATGAGGAACACCTGTCAGTCGAGGGGGACCGGTGACTGTCTTGGTCATTTCTGGGGCAGCATTCACTGAGCACCCTGCCAAACAGTGTCAGGTTCTATCTGGGTTATAAAGGAGAACTGGCAACACATACGCATGGCCGATTCAGGTGACGCAGGCCACGTACACGAGGCAGAAGCTGTGACTGACACTTTAAAGGATGTGTAGGCATTTTTTCAGGAGAAAGAGAAGGCGAAGGTGCTCTGGGCAAAGAGAGAGCACGGACGTCCACTGGTGCAGAAGCTCAGAAGGTGCCAGCATGTTTAAGAACCGAGGGTGAGGACCTGAGTTCAGGTGGCGGAGGCTATGGCTGGGTGTGTTTGGAAAGCACTTGAAATCAGATATTGTGGGGCCCGTTTTTCTCCTTCAAATGTGTCTGGATTGTAATCTCAAGGCAAAGGGAGTATGGCTGTGGGAGACATTTACACAAAGAGTAAAATATCCAGATTTGTGCGTTAGAAGAAATTCCAGTGCCAAGGACAGTGGCATAGCAGGAGACCGACAGTAAACTGTCTGTGGCAGTTAGGTATAAAACTGCAGGGCCACGCAGTGCTCATGGCAAGAGAAGAAGGGGTGCCTTCAGGGATATGAAGCAATACAGTCACCTAGGTTGGTCATTTGTTTTGATTAAAGAGCAAAGGGAACTTAGAAAATGACTCAGAAGTTCTACTAGCCAGCATATGGTGGCAATTGTGGGTAGCCATAACAGGGTTTAAGGAGAGATAAAGAAGGTGAATTAATTCGTAAGTTGACATTTGGACGTATAAACTTATATTGCTTTTAGAATGCAATTAATTCATCACTTCAAACAACATTTAGTGAGGGCTTCCTCCAAAGATCACAATACTAAGCATTGATTATCAAGAGGGAGACACTGAGAACCAAAGGGGCCATCCAAACTGACAGAAAAGCGTAAGGAAGATTTTAGAAAAATGTCTTAATTACAAAGGACAAATGAAGATAAGTGCTAAGGAGAGTAAGGGATCAGGTTAATAATAATGGTTTTCTAACTGTTTTACTATGAACCCCCCTCGAAAAGCCACCTTTTACCATGTAACCCAGCTCACATGTAAATGAAATAACAGCTTTATAAAATATAATGACGGGATGTACTCAGGTCTCTTTATTTTATTGTATTTCATTTAATAATGCTGGTGGCAATCTACGAAAACGACTGTATAACTGACTCACAGGTGGCCTGGGAGGTGCAGCAGCATTGACAGGGGACTTAGAAAGAAGCACTAACTGTTTAGGAGGCGGCTGAGCAAAGAAGCCTGGACGCCCCGCGAGCATCTTAATGGAGCTGCCTTTCTCATTCGCAGGAAAAGTCAGAACTAGGAATGAAGGGGCCTTCCTTACTCTGCAGAGCCCTCGGGGTCTCCCAGCCCAGGGCAAGAATAAAAGAATGAGATTAAAGTTTAGGATCCAGTTGCTTTTTTAAAATTAAGAAAACACCTTTATTAACACATTCTAAACTTGTCATTTGATCTCTCAAGTGGATAAGCAGATGCATCACTCAGTCCCACTACATTTGCTTGCTCCCACATACCTGCTATTTGTGTTTATTTCCCAGAGATAATAGCAAACCTGAAATAAACTAACAACCTGAAACTCCTTTATAATGTTTATTCCTTGCCTTAGACTTTCTATTTTTATCTTGCAAGTTATCTTATATGCCCCCTCCTTGAGGAAGCCTCTAACATTACTATAATCTGTTTAAGGAAGTTTAATAGGCTTATATTATGAGGAGGATCTGGCGTTGAACTGCATCTTTAATTACTGTATTTTATTACAGTGCTAGACTTTGCAGGTGGTTGGTACTTAGGGTGGGGAACCAGTGATAATTACTTTGTGAACGATTTTTACTTGGCAGAAATGTCTTTATTTTGCTCCTACATGAAGTAGCAGGCAAAGGCAAAATTAGCACTTAAGTTGGATTCATGCTCCTCCACTCTACACTCTCTGCCCCACTGTCAGAAGGTCATTAGATATTATTATTTGAGTACATTTTTAAATCTAAGATTTCTTTAAAAAAACATTAAAGTAAAAAGGAATTATAAAGAATGATTGCAAAATCTTTTGTGCATTTTTGTGCATAGAGCACTGATTTTTACGTCAGTGGCATGGAAGTCGAGTGATCTTGATTTGGGAAAGCCATCAAAATCATGCACTCAGATAACCTCAAAAGTAGTGATACTGTTGTCATTAACTAATTATTAACAACAGAAAAGGGACAAAGGGAAGGCCAGACATTACAGACATGTTCCCTGCAAAACACTAGGGGAAGGGGTCTGGACAAAGTTAGAGTGACATAGGAAAGATACTTGCTTGTCAATCACACTTGGGGACAGAGACTGTTGGCCAGAATGGGTGTAGACAGGGCAAGTGTGCAAAAGATCTGGGATATTTAATCCCCTGAACAAATAAGTTCACTCTCTTGGTTCCTCTTGGCACCCTTGGCTCATGCTTGGCTTCCAGGCACTCTCCCCCATGTGGTCAGGGCCATGTGGACTCCATACACGCTGGGCTAGTGGATTGTAACTAGCCTGAGGCTGTACTGGACCCATTTGCAACATGGAAAGGAAACTCTGGACACTGGCTTTGCTTCTAGCTTTACTGAATGTATCCCCAGCTATACTTCTTCTATGACCGGACTAAGGAAAATGGGACTTTTGAAACCCAGGGATGTAATTCCACACAAAAAAAGTTTTCTACCCATCTCATCCTCCCAAGGGAACTTCCAAAAATGCTTATTCCAGCAGGAACCCAAGAACCCCACTCCCACAGACACCAGAAGGTAGTTTTCAAACATGAACCTGCCTTTATGAAATGAAAGTACTTTTTTAATGAATGCACAGTTTCCATGTTTTCCATGTCTCCCAAGAGGAACAGGCTACTTTAACATTGCAATCTAAGTTAATGGACTTTATTTAATTATTTGTTTTTCTCCTAAAGGATTTTTATTAAATACAATGTAGCACATAGTTTCAACTGCAACTTTGAATTAAAGTTAAACTTTATTTGGAATTTACAATTTTCTATTATGCTATATTTGTCTTCCAACGAAACACTGAATTTGTAGTAAATGCTTTTTTATTTTAATTTTTTTTCAATTACAGTTGACATTCAATATTATAGTAGTTTCAGGGGTGCAGCATAGTGGTTGGACATTTATAATTACTCCTCAGTGGCTACTTAGAATATAAACTTCATCTTCACAGCCCCAGGGCCTACCACACAGAAGGAGACACATAAATATTTGTTGAATCAATACATGTAATACCTGAGTTCTCCAGCTTCAAATATTTAACTAATGTAATTTAAAACATGGCTTTTAGATAACTTAATTCTGCCAAATTTCAAATGATTTAAAAATTATAATTATCTTCTTTATTAAAAATCAGGTGTTAAAACACTGCTTCTTCAAAACTACCTCTGCTTCCTAGCCTTATTTGTTGTTATGTTTCTGTTTGTCTGGGTAAGTGAGTCAGTTGAGTGCACATCTAAGGAACACTAAAACGCTGGTTATATCTGTCCATCATAGTGATTAGCAAAATATGAGATGAATCAGCAAAATTCTTTTCAACCAAATTGAGCTGAAATAAGAGAGTTGATGTGAAAGCATTGGGTGGGTGCCTGGTGTACACGGAGAAGACACTTTTTGAGACCAAGTCTTCATCTTGCGGAATCAACCACTACCATACATGCTTGTTCCATGGTATTTACACTGACTAATAGGGAAGAAAAAGCAGACATAAAAAACATATTAAATGAAGATATTATTTGACTTTAAGGATAAACCATCCCATCTTAAAAATGACTAATGCATTCCCCTGAAAGACACCTGCCCTACCTGCTACTGACACACAACTTAATAGATACAGATTCTCAGATTTATTCACATCTGTTGCTGTAGAAAAACAAGAAATCTTTATAATTTTATAAACTATGTACTCTCCAGGATGGCTTAAACCTTGATGCATACTGTATTTTCAATTAATTTTATTTCAAAAGTAAAATTTATTTTCTAATTCCACATATAAAATATTATATGCCTGCATATTTACATGTCCGCCCTATAGTGATGAGGCTGTCACGAATTTAGGTTGTGTAAACGTGTGTAATCAGTAGTGTTCACTGCACATCACACACCGCCTCATTTGTGGAAAGAAGAGAGCTGCGCCTCCCTTGCAGCGCTGCTGTGCGGATTAGAGAGGGCGTGGCCCTGAGCCCCATGGCAGTAGCTAGCTCAGTAAATGGGTAGCCATTTTTATCCTGTTAAATTTTAACATTAAAGTCCTTCAGCTAAAAACAAATTCAGAAAATAGTCATCAAGATATCCTCATCTTAAAAAAAACCCAGAGACTTAAAAAGTCATTAGGAAACAACCTGGAATTTTATCAAGTGTACCCTTGGGAATAATTCTTAAAATGCCCACTCCTTTCAGGACCATATTATTCTTGCTGTATTGCTCTACCTACTTGAGCATATCAAAGCTTTCATACTGTGTTAATACCAAGATTACTCCTTTATGTTTCTGCTTACACAACAGGATTCCTGTTCTTAATATATGATTCTTCCAAATATGATCCCTTTTTACTGGAAGCATGTCAATCTAAAATAGTTCATCACTGAGAACTCATCCACCCTGTCAACGGTTTTCCTCCCTGTAAAAGATGCCTTTCTTAACTTAATGCTTTCCTCTTACCTACCTGCAGCTGCCTGTGAGAGCTGGAAGGCTCTATCCCCTGTGTACCTACGTGTATATGTTCATATAATTTTAAATAGTTGTGATGAATTCAGGTCTCAAGTGTTGAACAAAATTAATTCAAAATATATATAATAATTACTCTAATGAAATTAAATTTACAGAACCACTGTCTTTATTTTTTTCCTACTAGTTTACACAGAAGAAATCATTCCAGTCTCATGAGGTCCAGGTGAGGTCAGAAGCCCTCATCCCCTCTGAAATGCTCTAAAAACGATGTGCTTGCTGACCCACTAACAAGGCGCTGAGCAGAGCCAGGGACACATTTTCAAAACTCCTATATTTTGCTAAAAATATTAAAATGCTATAAATAACATGTTATGTTAAAAATTGAAATTTTTTCTTTTTCTGGTTGTACTTTTTACAAATTTATATTAATAACAATTTTAAGTTAATATTTATTTGAAAAAACATTTACTAGAAATCTGCTTGTCATGGTAAATGCAATTATTTCCTGTTCAATCTGAGAACGAAGGATGTTATTTCAATCATTAATTGAATCAAAAGCTACACCGAGAGCTATATACTAGACACACCAGACTGAGTAAGACAAGCCTGCTGTTGGCAAGCCAAGAGTATAATTGCATAGATGGGCACTTCTACAGAATGTTTGTGTCTCCCCCAAATTTATACACTAAATCCTACTGCCATAGGCTGGTGTTTGGAGGTCGGGTCCCGGGAGGCGACTGGGTTATGAGGGTAGAGCCCACATGAGTGGGATTGGTGTCCATGCACAGAGACAGGCCCCACAGGGACCCTGGGCCTTGCCCCCAGGAGGGCAGAGGGCGAAGGTGGCCCGCTGGGGAGCAGCCCCTCGTCAACACCAGCCTGCTGGCGCCGGGCCTGGACTCCCGGCCTCCAGGACCGCGCAGAACTGTCCCTGTCGCCTGTGAGCCAGTCAGTCCGTGCTGCGCCGCCAGCCCCGTGAACTGACCAGACGTAAACCAGTTACTGCGAGAGACGTGAGCGTCGGCCTGTCACAGGGGCGGGCACGCAGCGCACGGGGAGAAAGAGGAAACTGTCCATTTTAGGCGCCGGATTAAGGGTGTTTTCGTGGATGGCAGAGCAGGTAAAAGGGCCCGAGAGGACCGACGGGAGTCTGATGCCCAGGACCTGCCGGCGGGCGGCCGGGCACCGCGGCCACAGGGCGCTGCCCACCGCGAGGGCCGCGCACCACCCGGGCTCCGGCGCGCTCTGCCCCCTCCTCACTCCCCCCGACGCCACGGGGCTCCGGGGCGCTCTGCCCCCTCCTCACTGCCCCGCTCTGCCCCCTCCTCACTCCCCCCCGACGCCACGGGGCTCCGGCGCGCTCTGCCCCCTCCTCACTCCCCCCCGACGCCACGGGGCTCCGGCGCGCTCTGCCCCCTCCTCACTCCCCCCGACGCCACGGGGCTCCGGGGCGCTCTGCCCCCTCCTCACTCCCCCCCGACGCCACGGGGATCCGGCGCGCTCTGCCCCCTCCTCACTCCCCCCGACGCCACGGGGCTCCGGGGCGCTCTGCCCCCTCCTCACTCCCCCCCCCGACGCCACGGGGGCTCCGGCGCACTCTGCCCCCTCCTCACTGCCCCCGACGCCACGGGGCTCCGGGGCGCTCTGCCCGCTCCTCACTGCCCCGCTCTGCCCGCTCCTCACTGCCCCGCTCTGCCCGCTCCTCACTCCCCCCCGACGCCACGGGGGCTCCGGCGCGCTCTGCCCGCTCCTCACTCCCCCCCCCCCCGACGCCACGGGGCTCTGGCGCGCTCTGCCCCCTCCTCACTCCCCCCCCCCCGACCCCACGGGGCTCCGGCGCGCTCTGCCCCCTCCTCACTCCCCAGCACAGCCCACGCCGCAGCCTGACCGAGCCCACCCGTCCTCGGCGTCCCACTGAGGAGGCCCCCCCACGACTGTCCCCAGACGGCGGCCCTCGGTTCTGAACACCCCACGCCCCAGACCGCGGGGACAGCGAACGCGCCCCGCGCCCCCGGCTCCTCAGAGCCCCCGTGTCATTAGGACCAGACGGGCAACTGACCCAATCCGGCTCCTGTAGGACAGAATAAAAGGCAAGCACTTGAAGAATCGCAAGTGAGCAACGGCCTGAAAGTCAGCAGGGGCCACGGCCGGCTGCAGCTCCCGCGGCCGCGCGAGGATGCCCACGCGGGAGGGAGCGGGGTCCGGGTCCGGCGGGGCAGGGCAGCGCCGGGTCCCCTCGCCCGGCCCCCAGCAGCGCGGCCAGGTCCCGGGGCGCGGGCTCCCGGCGGAGCGCACCCCCAGAGCCCGCGCCCCGGGACCAGGCCTGTCCGCGCGGGGAACGGCCCAGGCCAAGGCCAGGCTGCCGCGGGGGCAGCAACGCGCAAGGCCGCGTCCCGGGCCCGCGACCGGCCTGGAACCCGCGGGCGGAGCCTCCCGAGGGCGCGGGCGGGCACCGCTGGCCGGGCACCGGCTGACCGGGCACCGCCAGGGCCCAGCCTGCTCCGGCGACGCGGCAGCCTGGCGGCCACTCTGGGCTCAGACCCCTGTCCGGTTATCAGCGTTCCCCACCTTGGGAACAAACGATGGCTCTCTGGGAACACCACCCACCGCACCCCAGCCCTGCAGGCCGGGACCAGCGCGCAGGGTTACTCAGAGCCACAGGGCGGGTCCGACCCAGACCAGCCCTCCGCCCCCATCTCCCGCCACAGCCCCTCACCCCCTTCTCTGCAGGAAAAGAGGGCACTCGAAACGGGGAAGCAGGTCTGCCTCAGAGCAAGTTAACCAGGGAGCTCAGGACATCCCTTGATAGCAAAAAAAGCCAGTAGATGTTTGCCATTATTTTTTAAGTCAAGATGCCACATCTCAGTTATGTTTGCATTTTATAATTTGATTTTAATCATATGTCTGTCTTTGTTTGAAATTTTGGATCTCTTAAATTGAGTCCATTTCTAAAAATATGCTAATTATAATGTACGGCAAGGCCATTTTCATAATCAGAGAATCTCTCATTTCTTTCACTTTAAAATGACATCTGCAATAATGTGATTGTACTTCACAGCGGCCAGGGAAGACTATGGCTACCACTCCTTGACACACTGCATTAGGCCATCCTAACAAAAGCAGTATGGAGTATATCTTAATTATTTCTATTTTATTTCTCAGAAACTGAGACATAAAAAGATCCAACCATAAATTAATAAATAATTTTGAACCTAGGGTTTTCTAATTCCAAAGTCTGTAATTGTCACAATAATCCCAATTCACCCAGTGAATAATAATTACTGACACTGGTTATTTAGCAAGCATCACACAGTGTGCCTAAGCACGTGACCATATTAACATGCAAAATCCACACAAGCCATACTGTCAGACCCATTTTACAGATGAGCCAACTGAGGCACAGGGAGGTTAAATGACTTGTCCAACATGGCAAAGCTGGAAAATGATACACTGGCTTGCAGCCCTAGGCAGTGTGACTCTAGGCATCCTCCCCACCCCACCCCATACTTAAGGATTATGTTACAAATCAGCAAGTGAATATAAGTTACATGTTATAAAGATTTTTGTTTCGCTTATATGCAAACATTTTAGTCATTTAGTAAACCACTGATAATCATATCTATGTCTGGAAAAGAATCTGCAAACCAGTTTTATTGCATTGGTCTTGTTACATAACTTATTTAATTTTAGTGGAAAAAGTCTCATTATTATTAAACATATTTATTAAGGTTTCAGTTTTAGTCTTTTATTTTATTTTTTTGTTTGTTTTTGTTTAAAATATTACAGATGTCCCTTTTTCTCCCCAATGACCCATTCCAGCCTGTCCCATCCCCCTCCCCAGGCCCTCTCCCCACCGTGTCTGTGTCCTTGGGTTGTGCATATCTGCATATAAATTCTTTGGTTACTCTCTCCCCCTCCACCCACCCGCCCTCCTCCAGCCCTCTGATATTCATCAGTCTGGTCTGTGCTTCATGTCATTGAATCTATTCTGTTCATCAGTTATATTATTTTTTAATTTTTTTTATATATCTTTATTGATTACAGAGAGAGGAAAGGAATGGGAGAGAGAGAGATAGAAACATCAATGGTGAGAGTAATTGATCAAGCCAGCAACCGGGCATGTGCTGTGACCAGGAATCGAACCCCGATCGCCTGGATCCCAGGTCGATGCTCAACCGTTGAGCCACGCCCGGCCGGGCAAGTTCTTTAGATTCCATGTATAAGCAAGATCATGTTATGTTTGTCTATCTCTGCCTGCCTTATTTTGCTTAACACAATACTCTCCAGGTCCCTCCCTGCTGTCCCAAAGGGCACGAGATCCTTCTTCTTTACAGCTGCGTAGTATTCCACGGTGTGAATGTCCCACAGCTTTTTTATCCACTCATCTACTGATGGGCACTTGGGCTGTTTCCAGGTCTTCGCTATTGTAAACTGTGCTGCTATGAACATAGGGGTGCATATATTCTTTCTGATTAGTGTTTCAGGATTCTTAGGATATATTCCTAGGAGTGGGATCACTGGGTCAAACGGCAGCTCCATTTTTAATTTTTTGAAGACCCTCCACACTGTTTCCCACAGTGGCTGCCCCAGTCTGCATTCCCACCAGCAGTGCACTAGGTTCCCCTTTCCCCACACCCTCGCCAGCACTTGTAATTTGTTGATTTGTTGATGGAGCCATTCTGGCAGGTGTGAAGTGATACCTCATTGTGGTTTTAATTTGCATCTCTGATGATTAGCGAGGTTGAGCATTTTCTCATGTGTCTCTTGGCCCTCCGTGTGTCCTCTTTGGAGAAGTGTCTATTTAAGTCCTTTCCCATTTCTTAATTGGGTTGTTTGTCTTCCTCTTGCTGAGTAATATGAGTTCTTTGTACACTTTGGAAATTAGCCCCTTATCAGATGCATTCTTGGCAAATGTGACCGTGGGGTTCCTTTGTGTTTTGAGGCTGTTTTCTTTTGCTGTGCAGAAGCTTTTTAGTTTGATGTAGTCCCACATGTTTGTTTTTTCTTTTCTTTCTCTTGCCCCAGGAGATGTATCTGCGAAAACTCCACTACGTGGGATGTCTGTGACTTTACTGCCTATGTTTTCTTCCAGGATTTCTATGGTTTCGTGACTTACATTTAAGTCTTTTATCCATTATGAGTTTATTTTTGTGCATGGAGAAAGTTGGTGGTCTAGTTTCATTTTTTTGTATGTACCTGTCCAATTTTCCCAGCACCACTTATTAAAGAGACTGTCTTTACTCTACTGGATGCTCTTGCCTCCTTTGTCAAATATTAACTGACCATAGTGGCGTGGGTCTATTTCTGGGGTCTCTGTTCTGTTCCATTGATCTTTATGCCTGTTGTTGTACCAATACCAGGTCATTTTGATTACAGTGGCTTTGTACTATAGTTTGAAGTCTGGTAATGTGATCCGTCCCATTCTGGTTTTTTCCCTCAAGATGGCTGCAGCTATTCGGGGTCTTTTTTGGTTCCATATAAATTTTCAAAATGTTTGTTCTAGGTCTGTGAAATATGCTGTTGGTATTTTAATAGGAATTGCATTGAATTTATAAGTTGCTTTGGGTAGTATGGACATTTTAATGATATTAATTCTTCCAATCCATGAGCATGGTATGTTCTTCCACTCGTTTATATCTTCCTCTATTTCTTTTTTCAGTGTCACGTAGTTTTCCGAGTACAGGTCTTTTACATCCTTGGTTAAGTTTATTCCTAGGTATCTTATTTTTTTAGTTGCAATGGTAAATGGTGTTGTTTTTTTAGTTTCTCTCTCTGAAAGTTCATTGTTGGTATATAAGAATGCCATTGATTTCCGGATGTTAATTTTGTATCCAGCTACCTTGTCAAATTCGTTTATCAAATCTAGTAGTACTTTGATGGAGTCTTTAGGGTTTTTTATGTACAATATCATGTCATCTGCAAATAATGACAGTTTTACTTCCTCCTTCCCAATTTGGATACCTTTTATGTTTTCCTCCTGTCTGATGGCTATGGCAAGGACTTCCAGTACTACGTTGAATAAGAGTGGTGAAAGTGGACATCCCTGTCTTGTTCCGGTTTTTAATGGAAATGGTTTTAGTTTTTCCCCATTAAGAATGATGCTGGCTGTACGTCTGTCATATATGGCCTTTATTATATGTTGAGGTATGATCCCTCTATTCCCACTTTGCTGACAGTTTTTATCAGAAATGGGTGCTGGATTTTGTCGAATGCTTTTTCTGTGTCTATTGATATGATCATATGTTTTTTTTCCTTCATTTTGTTTATGTGTTGTATCACATTTATTGATTTGGGGATGTCGTATCAGCCTTGCATCCCCAGAATAAATCCCACTTGGTCATGATGTATGATCTTTTTAATGTATTGCTGGATCCGTTTTGTTAGTGTTTTAGTGAGGATTTTAGCATCTATGTTCATCAGGGATATTGGCCCGTAATTTTTTTCTTTGTAGTGTCTTTATCTGGTTTTGGGATTAGGATGATGCTGGCCTCATAAAAAGAACTTGGGAGTTTTCCGTCCTCTTGAATTTTCTGGAATAGTTTGAGGAGAATAGGTGTTAATTCGTCTTTGAATGTTTGGTAAAACTCGCCTGTAAATCCATCTGGTCCAGGACTTTTGTTTGCTGGGAGTTTTTTGATTACTGCTTCAATTTCATTAGTTGTTATCGGCCTATTCAGGTTTTCTGCCTCTTCTTGATTCAGCTTTGGAAGGTTGTATGCTTCTAGGAATTTGTCCATTTCACCCATGTTGTTCAGTTTGTTGGCATATAGTTGCTCATAGTATTTACTTACAATCCTTTGTATTTCTGTTGGGTTGATTGTTATAGCGCCTCTTTCATTTCTGATTTTATTTATTTGGGTCCTCTCTCTTTGTTTCTTGGTGAGTCTGGCTAAAGGTGCATCTTATTTATCTTTTCAAAGAAGCAGCTCTTGGTTTCATTGATTTTTTGTATTTTTTTTTTAGTCTCTATGTCATTAATCTCTGCTCTGATCTTTATTATTTCCTTCCTTCTACTTCCTTGGGGCTTTTTTTGCTGTTCTCATTCTAGTTCTTTTAGTTGTTATGTTAGATGGTTCATTAGATCTTTTTCTTATTTCTTGAGATAGGCCTGTATTGCTATGAATTTTCCTCTCAGGACTGCTTTCGCCGTGTCCCATAGGTTTTGGGTTGTTGTCTGTTCATTTTCGTTGCTTTCCATGAAGTGTTTGATTTCTTTCTTGATCTCCTTAGTAACCCATTCATTGTTTAATAACATGCTATTTAGCCGCCATGTGTTTGAATATTTTTGAGTTTTTTTACAGTGGTTGTTTTCTAGTTTCATGGCATTGTGATCCGAGAAGATGCTTGATATGATTTCAATCTTCTTATATTTGTAGAGACTTTGCCTTGTGCCCTAACATGTGGTCTATTTTTGAGAATGTTCCATGTGCACTTGAGAAGAATGTGTATTCTGCTGCTTTGGGATGAAATGTTCTGTGAATGTTAATTAAATCCATTAGGTCTAGTGAGTCATTTGAGGTCTATGTTCCCCTGTTGATTTTTTGCCTTGATGATCTGTACAGTGTTGACAGTGGGGTGTCAAAGTCCCCCACTATGATTGTGTTGCTGTCGATCTCCTCCTTAAAGTCCCCCAAGAAATTTTTTATGTATTTAGGTGCTCCTATACTGGGTGCATAAATGTTTATAAGGATATTTCCTCCTGTTGGATTGATCCTTTTAGTATTATATAGTGACCGTCTTTGTCCCTTGTTATAGTCTTTATTTTGAAGTCTATTTTGTCAGAAATAAGAATTGCTACTCCAGCTTTCTTTTCCTTTCCATCTGCATGGAATGTTTTACTCCATCCCTTCACTTTTAGCCTGTGTGAGTCTTTTGCTCTCAGGTGTGTCTCTTGTAGACAGCAAATATTTGGGTCCTGTTTTCTTATCCATTCAGCTACTCTGTGTCTCTTGATTGGACCATTTATGTCGTTTACATTTAAGGTTACTATTGATATCCACTTATTTAATGCCATTTCCCCCTTTATGCTGATGTACTTTTCTCTCACTAGTCTTTCTTTTTCTTAGAGCAGTCCTTTTAGCATTTCTTGCAATGCTGGTTTCATCAACCTCTTTAGCTTTTTTTTGGTCTGGGAAGCTCTTTATTTCACCTTCAATTTTAAATGATAGCCTTGCTGGATAAAGCAATCTTGGTTGCAGGTTCTTGCTTTTCATTACTTTGAGAACTTCTGTTGAGAAATCTACTGTAAGCTTTATGGAGTTCCCTTGTAGGTCACTGCTTGTCTCTCTCTTGCAGCCCTTAATATTTTCTCTTTGTCCTTGACATTTGCTATTTTAATTATGATGTGTCTTGGAGTGGGTCTCTTTGGGTCCCTCTTGTTTGGAACCCTCTGTGCTTCCTGAACTTGTGTGGCTTTCTCCCTTCCCAGCACAGGGAAGTTTTCTGTCATTATTTCCTCCACCAAGTTCTCTATCCCTTGCTCTCTTTCCTTGCCCTGTGGTACTCCCATAATGTGAATGTTGTTTCGCTTCATGTTGTCCCAAAGCTCCCTTAGACTGTCCTCATGCTTTTTAAGTGTTTTTTCTTTTCGCTGCTCTGATTGAGTGATTTTTTTCTACCTTGTCTTCTAAGTCACGTATTCTATCCTCTGCTTCATTGAGCCTGCTTTTAATTCCTTCCAGTGCATTCTTGATATCAGCCACAGCATTCTTTATCTCTGTCTGAGTTTTGTTTATGGTATGTATCTCTTTTTTCATGTTTTCACTAAGGTCCTCGATCTTATCATCTAGTGTCTTGTTAAGTTCCTTGAACATCTTCATAATCAATACTCTGAACTCTGTTTCTGATAACTTGCTTAACTCCATCTCATCAACGTCTTTTTCTGGCGATGTTTCCTTTTCTTTAATTTGGGGGCTGTTTCTTTGTCTCCCCAATTTGGTAGGTCTTAGTGTTTGTATCTATATATTAGGTATATTTGCTGTTTCCCAGTCTTGTGGGGAGGGGTATTGTATTGTGAGACCAGTGGAGCCCAGAGGTGTGTTTTCCTTATACTTCTGAGCTCTTCGCTCTAGTAGTGTCCCTTTTGTGTGTGTCCCTTTTGTGGGTTCTTTATGTTCTCCTGTTGTGGTTGGGTCTAGAGTGTTGTTAACCAGTCCTTGGGAGGACTCTCCTTTCAGGTTTGCTAACTGTGTGTCTCAGCCCCAACCTTAGTCTTTTGTTTTAAACATGCTAGCTGTATTGTTAGCTAAACAGAACGTTCATATGAGGTGTTACAGAGATTTCAGTTAACAAAGGCATTAAATAATATTAAATTACATTAGTAACATCTGATCAAGTTTCTATATTGTTTCCTTAGTATACTGAAATTAAACTATACATAAAAAGTACTTCGTGTATCTTTTGTCTTCTAAGTGTAAATATCTAAAACTAAAATCTAATAAGTGAGTAAATACCTGGAGATCAGAAGCAGAAGCCTAATTCTTATGGTTGGTGGGGACTGGTATGTACAACAGGTAAGAGAAATATGTTTTTCATATTTCACACAAACATAACTATCTCAAGTACAAGAAATGAATATGAGTCATGAGTTACAATTAAGTATCATTTTATCACTTATCTTTTAGACTGAATCTTCCAATTCGAAACCTAAAATTACAGTCAAAACCTTTCACCAGTTCTCTACTTGTCATGTTAGTCAGTCACAGATAATACCATCTATTTTTCTGGGGTTTATATAGTTAACTAATGGTTTCTGAATTAGGTAATGCAGAAATTGTTCCACTCATTTTGCAGATGGGGAAACTGTGGCCTAGAGACTTAAGGGACTAGTCAGATGATAAATGTTGGAGCTGAAGCTAAAAGGAAGGTCTTCTGACACTAAGTATAATTCCTTTTCAATGACACCATAAACATCATATGTCAATCACTATATGGTATTTGTGTAACTGGAAACATGTCAGATACCCTGTTGGATAAAACTACAATAATAACTGAACTGTTTCAAAATGTTAAATTAACTGAAATTATTAGGCTTACGTTGCCAGATTTATGTGAACTAAAAAACTAAAAGAAACTTTCCAGTGACTTTTCATTCAGTTAAAAGGGAGGTAGAGCCTACACTTCTAAATTGTGCCTGTATGGACACATGCAGGGTGGGGTAAAAGTAGGGTTACAGTCATTTACATGGAAAATAATGCAATAATTAATAAATAATACTGTAAGGATAAACTCTGTTTTGTGTACTCACAACTACAAACCTACTTTTCCCCACCATAAATATACATATACATATACATATACATATACATATACATATACACATATACATACACATACACATACACATACACATATACCCTAACCTGTTCTTTCATTTGGTACCTGTTTGCTAAATAAACAGACTAAACCTGGCATATTTCATAATCGTACACATTTTTCATTGTAAATGTAGACTCTTAAAACCTCGTATAGCCACGTAAGTGACACGGAGTGAACGCCACCCGCTAGCGACGCGCCTGGGCCGGGCGGTGCGAGAAGAGCTGCAGCGCCGCCAACCCGCCCGGCGCCTCGCCGCGCAGTCCCCACCGTCCCGACCAGACCTAGACACACCCCCCAAGGCGAGTGGATGGTATCACTGCATCTCGTTGGCACACGAGCATCTTTCCAACCTGTACCATGAGAAAAACAGGCCGGGACACGCACCCCCAGGGCCGCGCCCTACGCCGCGCTGTGCCCCGCCGGCAGGGGGCGCCCGCAGGCACTGAGGGCTGCGCCCGGGAAGCAATGAATTCAGCGGGAAGCTGGTCGAACATTCCTGGAAGGTTAATTCTTATGCACAAGAAACAACGCAAACAAAGAAGCAAATGCAATGCCCTCTCCGGTCCCGACGCTTCGTGCGGGGCATGAAATTTCACCTGTCTCAACCGCAAAGCTGCGATGCGGGCCGGCTCCCTCCACAACACTGGGGGCTCGGCGCCCGCATCGGTGCCCAGGCTCCGCACCCCACAACCTGCGCTCCCTCCGCCAGGCGCTCCCTCGGCCAGGCTCTCCCTCGGCCAGGCTCTCCCTCGGCCACGCGCTCCCTCGGCTACGTGCTCCCTCCGCCAGGCTCTCCCTCGGCCAGGCGCTCCCTCGGCCAGGCTCTCCCTCGGCCAGGCTCTCCCTCGGCCAGGCTCTCCCTCGGCCAGGCGCTCCCTCGGCCAGGCTCTCCCTCGGCCACGCGCTCCCTCGGCCAGGCGCTCCCTCGGCCACGCGCTCCCTCGGCCAGGCTCTCCCTCGGCCAGGCGCTCCCTCCGCGAGGTGCTCCCTCCGCCAGGTGCAGTGCAGAGCACACGCTCCAGCCGTTCTGGGCTCCAGCAACAGAACAGCAGACATGTAAAGGGTGCCTGTCAGCCTCTGCTCGCTGCAGGTCCCTGGACGGCAGGTGTCTCCCTCGCCCTGTACCACGTGCACAGCGAAGTCTCATTCTGGACACAGCAGCTGGCCCATGCAAACACTTGCTGAGTAAGGGAATGAACAAACAGCAATAAGGACAGTAGGAACTGCCATGCTCGCGTCTCAGTGCACACTCTTGCTTCCTCAGCCCTCTTACTCGCTTGCAAAGTCACCTTCCTGTGTGCCACCCACTCTCATGAGGAAAATGCAGAAAAACTACGAGGTTTAGTTACGTTTGTTCAAAGAATTACACACTAGTTAGCAGTCAGTTTAGTTTCGTTGAATTCGAGAGAGTCCTAAAGAACAGCAAAGGTGAAATACCAAGCAACTGTCCAGAGATCCAGGAAAAAATCCGCCCTCCACTCCCAGGTCAGGCGTCAGCTTGCCTCCTTCGGCACAAATCCTGCGCCAGGACTGCACACGGAGGAGAAGCGGAAATGGCTAAGGCCCTGGGCGGAGGCTCATGACCTGAAGGACGGAGGAGAAGCTGCTCTGGGTTGAAGATGCTTTAGAGAAACAGGCAGACAGGGGACCCCAATGGTGGGACCCTAATGCCCCACAGAAGCAGCTCGACATCAGCCAAGAGCAGGGTGGGCACATGACCCCTGCCACCTGTTTTTGTTTTGTGGTTTTTTTTTTTGGTTAATCTTTACCCGAGGGTATTTTTTTCATTGATTTTTAGAGAGAGTGGAAGGAAGGGAGAGAGGAGAAAAGAGAGAGAAACCTCAATGTGAGAGAGACACATCGACTGGTTGCCTCCCACACACGCCCCAGCTGTGGCCAGGGATCAAACCTGCAACCCAGGTACATGCCCTTGACTAGGAATCAAACCCATGACCCTTCAGTGCGTAGGCTCATGCTCCAACCCCTGAAACACACCAGCCAGGGCTGCTACTTGTTTCTATATAGCCTGTGAGCTAAGAATGCTTTTACATTTCAAATCGTGGAAAGAAATCAAAAGAATCATGTAAAGTATTTGAAATTTAAATTTCAGATACTAGAGATGAGGTTTTATTGGAACAGCCACAACCATGCATTTCCAGACTGTCCCTGAGGCAGAGCCGAAAGGCTTCGAGGGAGACAATACGACTTGCAAAGTTTAAGGTATTTATTATCTGACCCTTTAGAGAAATGGCGGGCTGGCTTCTGGTCTGGGTAGTTCTCAATTTGGAGGGGGTGATATGAGAGGGGGGCATGCTTTAGGGCAGACTGGAAGCAGGGGGTGGGACCCACTTCTTGCAGAGGATCCAGAGCCCAGGGCAATCCAGCAGTGACCCTGATAGGAAGGGCTTCTCCCCAGAGGCGGCCCCAGAGAGGTTAGACTCAGCCACACTGTCTGGCACTCAGCCCAGGCCAGAGAGGACTGGCCACCAGGGCAAGTCCTCCCCAATGCGGCGGAGGGTGTTCTCATCCATGAGGTCCAGCTCTGGGGCCCTGATCCCTCCCTAGATGCTCCAGAAAGACAGACAGCTGAGGGACCCAGCCCGCCTGCCAAAGGTTTGGAAAAGAGGTTACCAGAGCAAACAGACACACCTGAGAGGCCAAAGACACTCCGTCCACCACACCGGAGGGCACACAGTGGCCACGTCTAAGAACGGGCCAGTGGTGATAAAGCAGCACAGCACGAAGCACACAGGCCAGAGGAGGAATCTGGCACCCACCCACAGACACCAGGGCCTGTTTATGGGAAGGAGGCATTTACGTTTGAAAGCAAAATTCGTTTTGTACATCTATCTGCTTTGTGCTCTCAATGAATTTGAGGCAACACAGAACAAATCCAAAAATTTATCCTCAGAGAAGTTAATTAAACCCAAATAAATGAGAAGACACTTTATTTTTCATTTAACTATTAATTGCATCTCAGTGGAGAAAAACGATCTTGACCTTGGCCTGAACACCAGTTCCAACATTCTTGCTCTGTGACCTTGAACAACTTACTTCAAATTCTTGTTTCTATCACCTCTAAAAGCAGGTTATTCTGAGAATTATATGACAAAATATACTTAAAATGTCCAGGACACTGCCCATCCCACAGGAGGTACACAACACTTACCAGCTTCCTGTCTTCTGTCAGCTCTGCCGACTCACTCCCTCTCCTGTCCTGCTCCAAACCCCTGCCAGGAGGGCCCCAGCCCCAGGGAAATGCCCCCAGACAGGCCAGTCCCTCTGCAGGCGCCCGACTGCATCTTCTGTGTGTAGACTCCATCTGTTAATTTTGGGCCCTTATTTATTTAACTGATAAGTTGGTGTCCACTTGAAAAAATTTTTATTTCATAAGTAAATTCCGTAACCATCCTTTATTCCTTAGGCAATGTCCTGCTGCAACATTTTGTGCATAAATCTATTATAATTCATAGTGTATCATTATCTGTTTACACGGGTCTTTCCCAGGAGGCCATGTCTTGGTCATCTGATTGATATGCCACGATATCAAGATGATCAAATATGGCCTCATGGGGCAGACAGACCAGTACACGCGCACACGCACACAAGTGCACACTCGCACACGCACACAAGTGCACACGCGCACACACGCGCACACACGCACACCTCTGCCTGTTCACTGGCCCAGCAGCGGAGACGGGCTGAGCCTCTGAACCTGTGGAACAGGGGACGCTGCCTCCTTCGTGCCAGTTTCAACAGCGGCTTCAGAAGTGCGAGGTGCACACTCGCTATTATTTGTTGAAAGAACGAGTGAGAATAAAAAGAGGAGGAGGAATGATGAAAAAGTAGACTTGGTGAGGATTCAGTGTACGAACAAGGAACACAGCATATTGTTGGTGGCACTTACAGCTTAATTTCCTAAAAGTCCATCTGAAAATATGCACAAAATACTATAAATCTCTGTATTTTATAGATTTGGGTAAATCACTTTCAGAAGCAGTTCCCAACAAACTTCCTCATTTCTTGAATACCCACTAAGTGCCAGATTCTGGCAGGTACAACCTCTCAGGCAGCTATTATTTTCTTTTTTTTTTTTTAGAGGAAGAAATTGAAGGTGAGGAAACAATAGGATTTTCTTTTCTTGACTAATGACATGCATATAGTAGAAATCTTAGTATATTAAATTCTCAAGTCTAGGCTTTTCCACATAACAAACTAAGCTTGGTCTCTACTTTGTTAACAGAACACCTATTGTGTAAACAGTTAATAAATGGCAGTTGTTATCACTGCTATTGTTAGTGCTATAGCCCAACAAAAGGAAAGCAGTGTGGCTGTGAAACGTTACATTGTTAAACTTTCATTATGTTTAGTTGCTGCAAGACATATGGAAAGTAAGCTAACATAAGGAAATGTGTATATAAATGCAGAATACAAAATGTTATGTATAGGTTCATTGAAATTACAGACATTTTAATGTAGATTAATATATATTAGGCTATAATGAAAATAGTAAGATTGTGTGACCATAGAAACCTTACTTGAAGTTTATCAATTTACCTGAGAAAGTAAAAACTTACCTGAGTTAAAATTTATGTTTTAAAATAAACCAGATATGTATGTATAATTTACTAAAAGTACTGGTAACATCCCAGACTTTCTCCATATTTGAAATGTATTTTTTTCCTAAGCTAATAAAGTACTGTTGTTTCAGTAACAGTTGTTTGTCTATTTATTTATTTTGTTATTGGGAATGGAAACATTTAGAGGCAGATGTAAAAAACATGAATTGTTGAAGCTAAGTTTTCTTTGAAATGGAGTTGTTTAAACTATATACTCTACCTAAAATAGACATAGTTTACCTCAATGTTTCCAATTAGCCTAAGCAGTCACCACACGATGACGCTAATTCCTGTACTGAAAGGTTTTATGTATCTCTCATGCTTCATATACACATTTATATAGAGAGAACCCCAGCGAGCAAGAGAGAGTGCTATTTTAGCAAAACCACAAAAGAATAGCGACAGAAGTTATTACCCGAAAAAGGGCAAGACTATTTGACAAGAGCCACAGGTGAGAGCCAACTATGCGTTGACTTTCACTCCTGGGCTCCGGGAAATCTAACCCGGCCCAGGCCTCCCACGCAGTCCTGAGAGCTCCTCTCTCACTTCTGAGAGTCAACCAGAAACCAACTGAGCATCTCTGATTTCCTTCGCATTGTAACAGAACAAAGGCACAAAAAACTGAAAGAATTCTGTTTAATCAAAAATATCTCTTATCCAAAAAGTACAAAAAAGTGACCATGACCGCACAGCTCTGAAGCCTCATCACCAGGAAAGCGGCCCACCCAGAAGGCTCCACGCTGCTTTCCTGCGGCGGTTCTGCTCGGAGCGCACGGCTGATGTGTCCACCGCTTGGACACACGGTTGGGCCCAGGGCAAATGGTGAACATGCACATTTCAGCCAGATTTTCCATAATTTGAAGGGTTATCTGAAGAGAATTTTTGTTTTTCTTTAATAAGACTCTAGAATTAAAGATTTTAGTGTGTGACAATCACAGTGGTAAGGTAGGAAATAATAAAAAAGGACAGCCTTGGTGAAAAGGGCTCAGGAGTAGCCCGTGCAGGAGGCCTACCTGTAAGTCTGTTTAAAATGGTAGCGGGCAGCCTGGCAGCATGGCTCAGAGGTTGAGCATCGTCCTGGGTCAGGGCACATGCCCAGGCTGTGGGCTCAGTCCCCAGGAGGGGGCGTGCAGGAGACAGTGGGTCAATGACTCTCATCATTGATGTTTCTCTCTCCCTCCCCCTCTCTCTCTCTGAAATTAATAAAAATATATTAAAAAATGGTAGTGGGCAGGTTCACACGTGTGTTTACATATAGAAGGAGTCACTTCATGGTTTTATTTATTGGCAATTAAACTTGAAGATGAAGTTCTATGGTTATTCTACATTTGCTCTTGGGGTCTTCTAGTTACTCTCTTCTGTTAATTTTAAGAACATTAACTAGACAAAAATCAGTCAACTTTTTTCATGTGTAATTTACAGAGAAAGTAGCTTCTAACTCTATTTAATTTTTAAACCTAACTCTAACATTATCTCAGTGGGCTGAAACATCCGTTCTGCAGGCTGTGGACAAAGATCTCTCCCCCACGCCAGGGCTGCCAGGCAGCACGCCGGCGGCCGAGCTGTGTGCCAGAGGGGCACTGCAGAGGGCAGCGAAGGGTCAGTGCCAGCAAAAGGGCCGCTAGGGAGAGTGAGAAGCGCTTCTACTGGCATTTTCTGGAGAGGAAAATAAAGGAAGGAAAAGAGAAAAACATTTCTCACCCTGCTTTGTATGTAACTGCACTGGAGGTGAGAACTGTGAGAGTTAAAGGCAGGGAGCTTGTAACATCCTGCCGCCCGGTCTCATTATTTTAGCCGTTACAGGCTCCTCTCTGCATCTTCCTCCAGCTTCTCTCCTCCCTTCCGCCCCCCTTCCTCGTGCTTTTCAGCAGCAGCACAATCAGTGTTGCTCGTGTACCCACACAGGCGCGCGCACTCTGATCACTGCTTTCCAAGCATACACGTTTTCTCAATCTTCCAAAACTGTTACAATTAACAATATTTTATAGAAGCTGCAGTTCGTATAGGCTGGATTTCAAAGCCAAACAGCCAGTGAGTGAACAGAGGCAGGAGTTAAGCCCTAATCTATCTGATTCTTTTGCTAATAAAAGAGAGGTTCCTGGCAGTAGGCCTCCCTGTAAACGCAGAAGCCATGGCCACACTGCAGACCCCGAGCACCTTAGGAACTACAGTGGGGGTGCAGGGAGGACGCTGGGAGCTGAGTTATGTTCCCCTTCGGGACTTAATTTCATAGAACTACTTGACTGAACATTCTTAAATGAAAGCAATAGGATAAGTAAATACGCTGCCAATGGAATTAATTTCTGCACCTTAATAGGAAGAACCATTCATCATTAGTGACAATGTGCCAGTTAATTTACAGGTAATAAAAAGAAAAACAATGGATATCAGACTAAGAGGTATCTAAGCGGAGGGAATGGTTAAAGGGGTATTTCTTCACCAAACTGTCACAAAATTAGCAACCACGACTACGTGGGCCATTTGAAAAATGCTATGGAAACCAGAGATGGTGCCCAAGAAAGCAAATTAAAAGTCATCTTTGAAGCCTAGAGCCAGGCTTTCCAGCTCGAGCTTCTAAGTGAAGGAGTAAGAGAACAGGGCCCTCAGTGCGAGGGACCAGAAACAGCCAGCGGCAGGGCTGTCAGCTGCCTCCCACAGGTTCGCGCGTGCTGTTTTCTTTTCCTTCAGTTCAAAATACTTTCAAATTTCCCTTGCGGTTTTTTTTTTTTTTTTTTTCCCCTTGTGAAAATTTCTTTGACCCATGGGATATTTAGAAGTTTTCTGTTTAACTTTTAATATTTGGGGATTTCCCAAATTTCTTTTGGTTGTTGATTTAATTGACCATAATATATAATACTGTTATGGTCAGAGAACACAGTTTATGTGACTTGAACCCTTTTAGTTTAGTGATTTATGTTTTATGGGCCTACCTTACAATCCATCCTGAAGAATGTTCCATCGGCACTTGAGAATAATAAGTGTTTTACTGTTTGGGGATAAAGTGTTCTACAGATTTCTTTGATTTCCAGTTGGTTGACAGTGTT
Organism: Miniopterus natalensis; assembly: GCF_054644295.1. Lineage (NCBI taxonomy): Eukaryota > Metazoa > Chordata > Mammalia > Chiroptera > Miniopteridae > Miniopterus > Miniopterus natalensis. Next base: position 2,669,055 of record NC_142101.1, read on the forward strand.
CAAGTCTATATCCTTGCTGATGTTCTGTCTCTTTCTTACAATTATTAAGAGTAGAGTAGCCAGCTCCAACAATTCTTGTTGAATTGTGTATTTCTCATTTCAATTTTGTCAGTTTTTCCCTCCTAAATTTTCGGGCTCCATTGTCTATATATATTTTCAATTGTTTCACTTCCTGATGAATTGACGCTTTCACACTGTAAATGTCCCTTGTTGTCTTAATAAAGTTCTTTGACCTGTCTTTTTGCTATTCTACACTCAAGATTTTTCTCTTTTTGTCTTTCAACAGTATGACCATAACGTGTCTAGGCGTGGATCTCTGTGTTCATCTGACCTGGAGTTTGTTGAGGTTCTTGGATATGTAGTCTGATAGGTCTCATAAAATGTGGAAAATTTTGGCCACGATTTCTGACAATATTTTTTCTGCTTTCTTCTTCTGGAACTGCCATATGCTGGGATGCTGATGCTGTACCACAGTCCCTGCGGCTCAATTCACTGTTCTTCATTCTTCCTGTTTTCCACAGAGCCTCCTCTTCGTAAATCTGCTGGTTGGCTGATTTTATTCTGCCATCTCAGCTCTGCTCTTGAGTCCCTCTAGTAAATTTTCATTTGGCTCTTTTATATAATTACTATCTCCTTGTTGATATTCTCTACTTGGTGAAAGATCTTTCACATACTCTCCTTTAATTCTTTAAGCCTAGAGACCTTTCGTTATTTTAACATATTTATCACAGCTCCCTTGAAGTCATAATTTTTATGTTAAGTTCTACACCTGGGCCCTCACACTGACAGTTTCTATTAAATATTTTCTTTATATAGGTCACACTCTGAAAATCTCACTTTCTTAATTAACATTTTAATTATTGATTTTTATAGGCACACTGCTTAGAGCTGTTCATTTTTTAAATTTCAACATAACTTTTAGTGGATGAGGCAATATAAATAAAAATACATCATACTTGTTTCAGTTAATTTGTTGGGATGGAAGACTGAGTTTGCGGAGCTGAGGAGGCAGTAGCTAATTCAACAGTGCCATTAATTAATTTTATATATTCTTGAGACATTTATTATCAATAGTATCGAAAGACATGACAGGCCTGGCAGGTCATGAGTAGGGCCAAGGAAAGAGGTTTTCACTGAAGAAAAGGACTGATACTAGCACCTGCAGCTAAGACGAAATCTGCTACATGACTACTGGATTGGTGTAAAGATGAATGCTGAATGGACGGAGATAGGAAAGTATGTAATTACATAAAGTAACAAATAACTAACAAGACGTCTCATAGTATGCCAGCTAAGTTCCAAAATGAAAGACATTTAAAATCCGGACTTCATATAGCCACCTCCCAGAGCAGCCGGGCGTCACCGCCGGGAAGGAATGCTACGCTGCCCTCTACCATGGATCGTCGCAAGGAAGGCTTGCAAGCATTTCTTCAGTAATGATTTTTAAATCTTATTTTCTTTCCTGAAAGGCAACCATTTCCAAACATTTCTTCAAATATTAGAGAAAGACATCAGTGGGTAAGAAGTGAATGGCGGCGAGGAGCTGGTAAGAGTGCGCTGCTCTCTGAAGCCTGAACAAGACGAGAAATATCCTTATTGTTTTTTGTGTTATTCCAGAAAAAAAGAAAGGAATTCATATGGTCGTCTCTACACCAAACTGAATAAGCGCCCTTTTATTTCCGTCTCTAACCTCTGCTGCTCCAGAATCAGAGGTTCTGTTTGTAACACAGGTTGCCAGTGCCCTGCCAGGCCGTGCTCGGGCATCTCCCACTGCTGGGTGAGTTTTCAGGGGTGCCCCTTACTTACTCTGTTGCCATTCTGCTCTGTACCTTCAAAGAGATGGCAGCCAGAAGCCCACGGCAGGAGAGAGAAGATCTGTGGAAAGGGATTATCCTTCTCTCAGAAGACGTTCAACAAGATTCTCCAGGTGTCTCATTACTCCCTCCCTATATGACAACAGAATTCAGTCCTGCTCAGTATTAATCAGACAAAACCTCACATGACGAGGCCTATCCTGGCGACAGCTGGCATGGACAGCTATGAGTCAGCACCATCTCAGCATAAGAAAAAGGAACTGGGACCAGTACTATCCCCTGCATGTACTCCATCCCTTTACTCAAACTTATTAAATAATGATAGTTGCTGATAGGCTATGTAATCAGTTTTACATTTTCTCTTAATCCTTATATCAGCCCTGTGAGGGTCTTCATTTAGAGATGGAGGAGTTCAGTACAAGTTCCCCTTCTCTGCTGAGCGTTCTGCACAATATGGAAATACATACACATGCCCATCCTTGCAGCAAGTAGCCATGCAGTACAACTGATTTTTTAAAAAATTGTGTTATAGTGAGATGTTAACAGAAAGTTAATATTTTAAAAAAGCTGACTATACAACATGCAGTAAAGTATCTTACATTCACTTACTCCTTTAACTCTCATAAGCCTCTCAGGTAGGATTTTTAATTATTTTAGTAGATGAGAAAACTGAGGCTTACACAGGTTAATTAAGTCATCAAAGGTCACTAACAAGTAAAAGGTGGAAGCTGTGCTGGGTTATGTACCAGAGGCTCTAAGAACACAAGAAAACAGCAATTCACCAACTTGGGCCTCAGTTGAAGCTTCACAGATTGTTTCACATCTGACCTGAGGCTGGAAAGTGGTAGGTGGGAGTTCACCTTGAAGAAAAGAGTGACACCTCACACCGGAGGCACAGCTCGTGGAAAGACTCAGTTGTCATAGTTCAGCAGCAACCGGGTGGTCAGCAGTGCCCGACGGAAAGAGACAGTGAGGAACACAGAGGATACAAATGACGGTTGGGAGTAGCCCTTGGAGGGCCTTGCCTGTTTTCCAAGAAGTTCAGTTTTTACAAGACAATGGTTAACCGCTGAGGCTCTGCAAAGTTAACTCCAGACTGGAATCCTCTTAGTTCCGTCACTTATTAAATATGTGACCTTGGCCATGAAACTTTATCTAACCAACTGTTTCTCCACGTACAAAACTGAAATAAGTATAGTAACTATTTTATAGGCTGTGAGAGCAGTAAATGAGATATGGCATGTAGACATAAAAAGGATCCAATGGAAGTTAGTTCTAATGATTATTAATATGGTTATTATCATTATAAATGAGACAGACTTAGTTTATAGCTGGTGGGAAATTAAAATAAAACAGGAAAAATCTAATAAGTGAAAATTTTCTGTTTTCTCCTGCTCAGGAGTAGGTCCTATCAAATGCAGCATCTACACAGATACATTCACTTGCACTTAGTTGCAGCAAAAGAGTCAGAGCAGGAATGTGTTCGCTGAGACAAGATGTCTTACTTGTTGAAGATGTGGGGAGACAGCTTGCCTCTAGCAAGCACTGGTGCCCAGGTAGCAGCCATACTCATCACAGGGGTCAAGCCAGGTGTGCTCCAGTAGCCAGTAAAAACATGGGTGGAGGAGAGTTGTGACTCTCAACTCAGGTAAAAAAATTAGTTATCCACTGAGTGCATCACATCAGCTAGAGGTCAGTGGTTCAGTCAACACGATTTAGCTCTGCGGGGAAAGGATCAGAAAAGCACGCACGTAGGAGATGGTGCACTAATGGGAGTGACCGTGGATAAGAAGATCTGTCCAAAGGGCTCCTCCAACACTGGGCAGGCAGGCCGTAGGCGGTAAGAGCAGGCGCGGGTCAGGGCGCGGTTTGCTCCCGCACAAGACAGCAGTCAGGTGGGCAACTCAGTTCCGTTGCCCGACGTAATGGAGCTAAGAAGACCTCTCCTTCCAACCCCACCTTACCCAGCTGGAACTCCGCCACCAGCTTAGCCCAGGGCTTCCAAGCCTGGCTTCCCGTGGAATCATTTGAGATTAAAACCATACCAATGCCCAAGTCCCACTCCTAGGGACTCTGATTTCATTGGAGTTGGGTATCCTGGGGGCATGGAGGTTTCTAAAAGCCCCGAGTTGGCTGTCATATGCAGTCAAGGTGCAGAGTGCTGGGGTAGGCAACGTGTTGTGCACAGTAGCTCATCTCCTGCCCACTTGCCATTATTCTAAATAATTAAATAGAGAAAGTTATCCTGTGGAAAATGCATCACCCTGGGAGTGATTGAAGAGTCACAGACTTAATCTACTTTCAGGCCTTAAAATTTTTTAAAAATAGGCTGTCCTGAGACAGTGGGTGGGGGCAGGTGAAATGCTGGTCACATAAACACAGTTCCTTCACTTTCTCTAAAGCACATTCTGGGGACATGCTGTAATTTGTATTCTTCAACCTCAGTTGAATTTTTGTTAATCCCCAAATAAGTAGCCTAACCTGTACATAAACGTTCATACTATATATATGATTATAACTTAAAAAATATGTATAGAGAAAACCAAAAATGATCAATAATACAATAACTGCTCATCAGATCACGAAGCAGCGCCATGGTATCATGTAGTCAGGAAAGTAAAAATTAATGAACTATTTTCATACATGGGAATTTGTATAAGAAAAGTAAAGCAAAGCACATGATTACACACCCAGGTAGCACTGAGTGAGGGTGTGCATGGCAACTGCCTGCAACGCTTGAACCTGCCCTGTTTTTCACTTAAGAAAATGAATATATGAAAAGTTCTTGATTTATACGAGTATTATAACAGGGGCTAATTAAATATTTTCCGAGAAATGAAAGATTTGGGAAAAATCAGTGAGTAGTGACTGGAAGCAGCACAGCCCCAGGGATCACAGTGCAGGGCTACAGCTTAAAGAGTCCACTCATATTTTATCATTTCTTTTTTCAAACTTACAATGTTTATTTAATCATTTAATTTTATTTAGTTTTATTTGAGGTAAAACATGGTTCATCCTGATTAAATTTTAAAAATGGAAAAGAAACCTGATTTTCATGCTCAGGTTATAAATTCAGCCTGTGGAATTCATTGATTATATTTAACAGAAAACCTTTATGATAACAATTATCTTAGCTACATTTATCAAATGTATCTAGGATATGTAGTTAGCAAACCTCAAGGATGAACTTGGCAACAAGTAATTGAATAATCTGTCCATGTTTTGGAAAAAGCCCCCTCTATTAGAGATACAGAGCAATCTGATGGGGGTAAGAGCTCAAGTTTACAAACTGGAGAATTTTACCAAAATGTCAGATTGCTGGAAAGAACAATGAAGAAACTGTCTCCTTGAGAAGACAAAAATATATGTTGTCAGTAAAATCTGTATTTATTTTTAAAATCACAAAAGGCCTGTTTTTGGGGAAAAAGGCAAATAGTAATATAAGAAATTATCAGTAGGAATCTGAAATTATAATCTAGGTGGGCCTATTGAGTTTTCACAACTATTAAAACAATGGGATGCAGGTAAAATGTTTTTGGTAGGTTTAATACTTAAGAACAAAGAAATGTGATTTAAATTTTCCAAGAGAACCAGAACGCAGGCCCTCTGGGTTATCAGCTCCACCCACAACTGAGGAACTTGACCCTGCGACACAGAGGTGGCCGCCCCACCTGAGGGCAGTGGCTGCAACGTGCATGTTAATATCAGAAGCAGAAAAGTTAACAATCCCACAGCCTCTAACTATACGCACCTCACACCAGGCAGTCAATTATTTCTGTTGGTTTCAAGGTCTGTGACTAACAGGAGAGAGAATGAAATAATTGAACAGTTGTAATCTAGTAGGAATGACCTGAAAAGCGATTGGTTAGCCATCTCAGGAGAAACATGGTTTACTGATGGGGTAGCTTTATAACCAGTGGGTTAGGAGAGCAGGGTGTGCCTGATGCCCTGGTTCAACACCACCGAGGAGCCCTCCTCCCCTGGGACTTCTAAAAACTGGCCAGGAATAGAGCTAGGGCCTTAAGGGGTGTTTGATAAATGAACACAAAAATATGCTTGTTCCTCAAGGGTCAGCTTGGGAATAGTAAAAGCCGCTCATGCCCCCCCACGTGGCGAGGACGCAGGGTATGAACACTTGGTGCAGGTCACAGTGACGGGCTGAGGAGGCTGCACCAGGAGCAGCGGCGGGCGAGACCTCTGCGGGCGAGACCTCCGCGGGCGAGACCTCTGCGGCGAGGCCGGGGAATGCGGCCTGGAGAGGGCTGGCAGGGAGACTGCACAGCAACCTCCCGGCTCCGGGGGCTCCAGTGCTGCTGTTGTACTAGCCTGGCTATTATTTAACAGCAAAGGAGCGAAGGGAGAACTAGACACGGGCGTGCCATTTATACAGCTTTGCCAAAAAGCTGCAATTAACTTTCCCTGAGTCTGGTCCCTGCTGATTGGTGGGGAAGGGACTAGACAAAGGCAGCTTAGACACATGCCCGGTAAGGTCTTAGTGACATGGAAAGGTGCCTACTGTCTGCCAGTCATACCTGGGAACAAATGGTTGGCCAGGATGGGTGTGGCCACTGCAAGTGCTCAAAATCTAAATATATAAACTTCCAACCAAAGGAAGCTCTCTCTCTTCTCCCCCCCTTTTTTTTAATCCTCCCAAGGATATTTTTCCCATTGCTTTTCAGAGAGGGTGGAAGGAAACAGAAACATCGATGAGAGAGACACATCGATTGGTTGCCTCCTACATGGGCCCTGACCAAGGCCGCAGATGGGCCTGCACCTCGAGGTATGTGCCCTTGGCCAGAATCGAACCCAAGACCCTCCAATCTGCAGGCCAATGCTCTAACCACTGAGCCAAACTGGCTAGGGCGTCTCTTTCCCCCCACTTATGTGCTGGGTTCCTGGCTCTCCCGTGGCAGGACGACGGGCTCCCCTCTGCCCACATGGCTCAGGGCCACGTTGGACTCCACACATGGACTAATAGACTTTAATTAGCTTGGATGCTGGCCTACACCCAGCAGCAACATGGAACGCACACCCTGGACACTGGCCTTGTTCCTGGCCCTACTGGAACCCTAGCTGCACCGTTTCCAGGACTGGCTTACGGGGCAGGGGACTCTGGAACCCGAGAAATATAACTTCACATAAATAAAGCCTTCTTCCACATCCCATCCTCCCGTGGGAATCTTAGAAAATGCACGTTATGAAGATATTGCAAGAACTCACTCCCGTGAGCGGCAAGGGAGTTTAATTTTCTAGTGACATTAACAGACACCTTTACTGGATGGGTGGAAGCGTTCCCATGCCAAACTGAGAGGAGCTCTGAAGTTGTGAAGAACCTGCTCAAGGAAAATACTACCTAGGATTGGACTCTCTGGGACCTTTCAAGTGGCAATAAGCCAGCTTTCACAGCGACCATAATAAAGGGAGCAGAACAGGCTATCGAATTAGATGGGTCTTCCATTCCTCATAGAGACCCCAGTTGTCAGGAAAAATGCAACAACAGAATCAAAAGCTCAAAAAGAATCTGGCCAAACTGGCAAGAAACCCTGAGAACTGTCTCAAGTTACTGCCTACCAACTGCCTAGATCAGGGCGGCAGCTAAACAGACACTTAAACTGAGTCCTTTGAACTGATGTGTGGCAGGTCCTCTCAGGGCTCCTCTCGAATTTTAGGACGCCCAGCCTATTCATAGAACAGGCTGTTAAATATATTTTCTAATTAGAAAAGGTAACTAAAAATTTAATACACTAACTTGATTTTACCTGCACCAATAGATACTGAGCTACATCTATATGACCCAGAGAACTGGTATTCTTAAAAACGTGGAAATCAGGATCCCCACAAATCCCTGAACCCAACATGGACAGGTCCTCACTTGGTGTTATTAACAACTCATTCTTGTCTCAAACAACAAGACAGAGCTTCCCAGATACATCACTCTCAAGTGAAGCCAGTGCCGCTCCCCAGGAGCCAGATCCACAGTCCGCCTGCAACCCCCTGCTAACCTCGACTGCCGTTCTCAAGAATCCCAGGGACTAGGCACCCCAAAACTTTCATAAGTCAGGCAGCCAGAGACCTTCACTCCTCACTCCACCCAGTTCAGCAGGAAGCAGCTACACAAGTCTGACCCTCATCCCCCTTCCGTCAAGAATGGGGAGCGAAAGATCTCAGATGGCAACTGTTAGACAGGACAAAGGTCTCAAGGTCTGGGCCATTCTTACTAAATGCTATTCTTGCTGAGTATTAAAATGTAGCACAGTATTTTTCAGACTCGGCTGTAAATGGGATGAGCTTGACAGGAACCTGATGGAATAAGTATAGACAATTGCAAAAAAAGAAAGCAACCAGTAATTAATTAACCAGTGTACAGTGGTGGACCAAAGTTAATAATAATAAATAATACAGTAAGCAATAAATAAATAACACAAATGTAAACTTACTTTTCCCACCCCTGTATACAAGCCATGGCTAACTCCCTTCAGGGAGGCAGAGCTTGGATGTGAACCCCCTGCCTCCTTTACCTGCTGCAAGTAAATAAAACTACCTTGTGACATCACATCTCATTCTTGAATAAAGCACCCAAGTGATGAACTCTTGAGTTCAGTAACACTTCACGAATATTTCACTTATTCATTCATTCTTGTATTTATTCACCTTCCTGATCTGATGACTCCTTTCCTGAATGGAACCTCTGTACTAACTCAGAAAAAGCTAAACAAACATGTTTTATTTGACCCCATCATACTTTTTTCCCATTAATTTCATTTTATATTCTGTCACTCAGCTCTGCGCTCAGCCCTTCTAAAACTCTGTGCAGACACACAAGTGTCCTGCTAACGGACCTGACACCTCCATGGTGCTCTATGTTCCTAGTTTTATTTTGATCAAGAAAACAGACTGAAATCGGAATTTCAGAATAACAATGTGACAGTAACAGAGACACAGCAAATTGGAATGTATAAAAAGAATATAAAACATTTTCACATGTTTCACAGGGGACAATGAATTCTGGTTTTATTTTTATCTTAAACCACATCTGTTACTCTGATTATGTGCATTCATCAGCTTATCTAATTTTTAAATGATATTTTCATTTGCAAAACATCATTGCTGAGAAATTCATTTGCTAGCCCCTAGAAATTCAGTGCTAGACCCTAGAGCAGTGACTCCCACGCCCTGTGTGCCCACCTGTTACTAATGCTGTATTACCCGGGCATTTCCCTGGTCTTGAAGGCCTCCTACCTCAACCACTGAATGACAGAGCAGGACCAAAGAGATCCTAAGCCTGCTTCAAGCGTCAGGATTCTCAGATTCTAGGATTCTCACTACACTGCCCTTCCCTTACTGAGAAGGAACAAGCCAACGTACAGTAAACATGCCTGTTTTACTGTAGAATATTGTGAGACAACCAGTCAATGAAACAATGGGCTCAAATTAAAGGTGAATATTCATTTCATTGATTCACCAAACACTTAATGATTATCTACTGTATGCCTGCCCTCTGCAAGGAGCTGGGGATCTGTCAGTGACTAAAGTACACACGGTTCTGCTGTGCGGAGCTGAGCCGCTGGCGAGGAAGACAGACGATACCCAATAAACAAATACATCAAGGCAATTACTCTGTGACAACGCCTAGGATGAGAAGAAACAGGGAAATGCAAGAAAGCAATGGGATGAGGTGACTTCTGGAGGATGCCTTGGAAAGGCCTTTTTATGGGGTGGACATCTGAGCAGGATCATGGAGGGCAGCGGTCAGCTGGGAATGTGCAGAGGTGGGGACACTCTCCAGGAAGCGGGCAATCAGACAAGTACACACACCTGTGTCCGTCCACACTGTCACTTAATTGCCAGATCTCATTAATGGCCCTGATTGAAAGGTCCATAATGCAGGCAATACAAAAATTAACTGGATCACAACTTCTTAGAGAAATCAGCTGATCTCACTCTGATATGCTGAGCTTACAGAGACAGTGAGGCATTCCAAATTAAGTCTCAAGCACAATCTTAACTATGCTAAAAGTTATCTTCCAGCACGTCGGTGGAAGGCAGACTCGGAGAGCAGCACAGCCTCGCTGAAGCCCTGGACAGCAGCGGCAATGACTGCAAAGGAAAACAGCTCTTCTGGTGCAGAGTCAAACCTCCCACAGGTATTCCTTGGACACCTGTTACGTGCTAGGCACAAAAATAAAAATGAAGTTCCTTAATTTATTAGAAGAAATAACAAATACAATTATTTCTTGATGCTGCATGATACAATTCTGAGGCATAGTAGGAAGATTTAAAACTCAGGTTGGTTTCCAATTATAGCTCTGAAATTGTCGTGGGATGGGTGTGGCTGCAAGCGGTGCTGGTGGCCCCCAATGGCTCTCTCCTTGAAAATGTCCACAGGGTGTTCTCACTCCACAGGGCTTCTTCAAGGTCCTCATTTCCTGGCACTGCCTCCTCCATGACAACAACCCAAGAGTGAGGATGGACAACGCAGAGAAGCTCCAGCGACACGCCCTGGAAGTCAACACCTCTTGTCTTAAGGGTGAGGCTGTAAGGACAGTCAACCCAGGTTCAAGGAAAGGGAACACATTCCATCTTTAATAAAGGCTTTTCAATGTCACACTGTAGGAATAGTACTATTGAGACAGCATGGGGAACTTGGGCCCAGGAACTGAAAATGCCAGGTGGCCAGGAACCCCAGTAGAGACCACCAGATGGGCAGTAGGAATACAGGCAAAAATGTCCCCACCCTTCCACTCCTTACTCAAAAATGCAGAAGTAGCCAATTGTATCCCTTCTAACAGCCAGGCTTAAACTCCTGACCTGCACACCCAGCTGACCAAGGTCCCGCTGCTATACAACCTTTTTAAGGTGGTAGCAACGAGCAGTGTGCACCTTGCCTCCAACACAGGCACTGAGGTTGCTGCCAAGAAACCCAACAGAGGGAGGAAGTAACTGTACCCTAACATGGAAAATTCTACTCCCGAACCTTTCACAAGCCTGCTTTTCAAAAAGCCATGTTGTCCCCAGCTTATAAAAGCGCCAAGCAGAGCAGCCCCGGGGCCAGTTCCGAGGACCTTCTTTCCTCTGTGCCGCCTCCCTTGTGCTCAAGCATAAGCTTAATAAAATCTGTCTGGAAATTTCTCTGGGGTTTCCTCTTGATTTCTATCTTGGGAACCCAAAAACCCCAATGCCAGTAACACCATGGCTGAAACAATATAGATCCTGGCCATGGAGAAAACATATAAACATAGAGTATAACACACATGTCCAGCTGTGCAGTAAAATCTGACCATTTTTCTATAAAGTTAATGCAGTGAGGAAATCCTTTGACAATTTAGTGGAATTCATGTTACTCACTGGATGTTTGAGGTAACATTTCAATTTTTGTTACTGGATGTAACAAAAAACACGCAGGGTACACCCATTCTCTTCATGGGAACCATTACTACAATGTCAGTGCTGGAGAATTTCAGAGAACTGTTTGGAACATAAATTATCCATACGTAATTCTGGAAGGAAGCTGCCTCCAGAGGGAAGAAGGCCCACTGTCTCCCCGTATCTCTCATAGAGACCACGCTCTTCACAAACCACCTGTGGCCTCTGGCTTCCCTGGAGCCCTAACTCTAAAGGCGTAACGGCCAGGAAACTCTTTGTCTACATGTCATGCGGGAAGTGGGAGCAGGGCAACACTGAGCTTAGTAATGACCAGCCGTTGGCCACTGAGAGCTTCACACTGGTCTGTGCGTTGACAACTACGGAGGAGGAGCTCGGCTTTGGCTGATGGACAGTCTAGGTTTGTCGCTGTGGCTGAGAGTACAGGTAATGGCTCTGCACGCTGTGCCGCAGGGTCGGAGGACCATCTGACTCAATGGTTTTTAATACAAATATAACTGATAGAACACGTTTTAAAGGACTTCCTGCTTATGTCTTTTTGCACAATCACTGCCAACCCTGATTCCTTCAGGTTCACTTTAGGTCAAATCTCTGGGCTTTATAATTATGTAACTCCAAAGAGACAGGATTTTTATCAGGATACTTTGAAACCCTTCACACATTTTTACTAACGGTTTTCATGTATGTAGAAAATCCTTTGGATTGAAGTTGCTTTTGAAAGTCAACAAATGCCTTGGCAAACACATCGAAGCTCCCCTAGAACAGGGTCAATGTGAGATCTGCGTGGGGCTGCTACTGAGAGGGGCTGAAGGGCCTGAGGATGCTGCCTTACGGACTGGACCTGAACCACGGCACACCTGTTTTCATCGCGAGCACTGGGGTACTTTACGGCCATAAAACATTTCCAGCTCCCAATATTCCTGATTTCAACCTAAATCGTTGTATGTATTTCTTGGATGCAGCAATATTAATACACATGGAAACTAAACAGAACAGCTTTTCCTCAGCAATAACTGAGTACATTGGAACATCTGATACTCGACATGGGGGATAATACATTCTGAACCTTAGAAGACAGAAAAAGTGAGAAAATAAGAACCAAGGAGCTCGTTTTTCACCATTTGAAAAAGAAAGTAAGTTCAAATGGCAGGAACTTAGCGGAACAACTCTGTTATGCAGCAATATTCGAGAAGTCAAAATAAATTTGATGGACACTGACTTTACTCTGTTAAAGTTTCTCTGCTGACAACTGTTTATACTTATTTTAAAATAGGTCTTGTTTTGTCGATAAAAAGAATATTTATGCTTACTTTAACCCAACTAATGAACCATTTAGCTTATGAATCACTAACATTTCAAGTTGCAAACACAGAAAGCCATATTTCTCATATCAATGAATACCAAAAACTTTGCAAGTTAATTTTGGTATGTCTTAAAACATACAGAAGATGCCATATACTTGTTAAGAATGTCTCATCATGGATGCTTTATATGAACTACAATATGTAATGTTAGCATTTGAATTTAAATTACTACAGATAAAATTTTGTATAAATTTTATTTATCTAGATAAATGTGCACATTTAAAATGTTATATTTCCATTGAAGAAACTATTCAAATTATGCCTAAATTATACTCAAATAAAAATATATGTTTATGACTTTTCAAAGGCAAATTATGATGATGCAAATACCATTTGTCCACTATTCTATGGTCAGAAGCCTAAACTCAAATACAGGCTGGGCTACATTCTAAAGGAGAGGAGTGGAGAGGGCTGGCGGCCCTGGACAGGAAGACGTGCCCGGCCTGCAGCCCAGCCACCATCTGGTTTCCCTTACGTGAGACCCACAGGCAACAATTCACTATAAACTTTCTCCTCTGAAGTCCCAATGTGCCCATTTCCCTGTGATGGCCCTAAGTCATGAAATTGTCATCACTGTATTTAAAGGTTAATTTCTAATATAGTTAACTTTCTGGAAACAGTCTCTGATTTCCTCCCTCTGTAACCTCTGATTTTGAAAAATTTAAAGCGTATAGAAACTTGAAAGGACCTTATCCCAGGGAGACAATGGTCTACATTGGCCACAATTGCTTCCTCCATCTCCCACTAAGAGCACCTCATGGGATGTTGTAACTGGGCAGAAACTTCAGTTCTTTAATCTGATTTTTCCTTTTGATTCTAGATGACCTCATCCAGCCCCCGGCTCACCTGCCTCCTTCCTTTGCATGTCCACCCCGTCAATCATTAAGCCCTCAGGACAAGGAGGCCCTGGTCTGCATTAAACAACCTTAGGAACAAAGCCTTGGGTCTGCTGACCACAAAGGCAGAGTTTCAATCAAACTAGAGATGACATGGAAGCCTCAGTTGTGTTTCAGCTCCAGGCCCAGAAAAGCTTCACTGACCACACCTTTGTGAAGCCAGGAAGAGCAATGCCGTGGCTGCCATCAGGACCAGGTACACTGGTCAACTAGCACCTACCCTAGTGCTGACCAATCAACAGGGACCACAGCCCTGACCATGACCCTAACTCCCTTAGTTGCCTATATAACTCACCCCGTACAAGCCATGGGGAGCTAGATCTTGGAGTAATGGCTCACCTGTGACTCTGGGTTTGGTGCCATTTTATTAACTAATAAACCCTTTATTTTCTTTGCTGCAAATTCCTATTTGCATTTGATGGGGCTTTGATGCACACAGGCAGACAAACCCTTTTAGTTAGTAACAAAGTGTCTCTTGTGAACCTCAGTTTGGGAGATCACATAGCATGTCACTGAAACCAATCAACTACCCTTTTATTTACAGTATATGTCCAGTCAAGCTGTCAAGTTAAGAAGATCTGGGGGCCGAGGGGGGCAGTGCGGTTAAGAGACAATTGGACTCAAGACAGGTTCAGTCCCACATCCACTTGATTCTCTCCATAAGTGGATGTAAAGACTTCATCTGTAATTACTATTTTCCAGTACACATTTAATGAGCTGATTACTTCTGCTTATTACAGACAGCCTGGAAAATTTATTTGACTGTTTAGTCTTCCCTTGTGCAGTTTAAAAAGCAATTAAATTAAAACACGTGGAAACTGTCTTTATCTTACTTTATATGCACTGATTATGCATTCCCAGTTAGCAGCAGTTAATTTTAAAGTAGAATATACAAGACAGAGACAATCAAAATAGTGCTTCCTAAAATGTGTCAGAAATGCTTCAGAAATGCTCATTCCTAGACATAAAAGTAGTCCTTGGAGAAAAAGAAATCATCCGGATGGTGAAACTGTCTGAACTGCATGACTCCCCCGAAGGCCCACGAGACACTGCCCGGCTTCAGGCACCGCGCTCCACCGTCCCGGGCGGCCCCACGAGGCGGGTGCGCTGCCCACTGCTCACGGCCAAATGCAAAGCACGGCAAGGACAGCAGGTGCCAAGGAGGGGGAGAGCGGAGACCTGAGGACCAGGAAAATTCTAGCTCTTTGCTTAGTCACATAGTAGTTGCATGACCTGGGCAAATACATATTTTGCTTCTTTTTACCTCAGTTCTCACAACAATGAATTGGGAGAAATAAGCAGTCCCAGTCAGAGCGCCAAGGTGTGCTGAGAAAACGCAGGCAGTGGCAACGACGGCTGGTGCTCTCTCCACGAGCCCGTCTCCTCCATTTCCGAGGGAGGAGCTGAGGCGGCAGAGGCCTGGAAGCTTCTACGACCTCAGGGGGCGGAAACCACCTGGGTGTGACCGCCCCCTTGATGCGGGAATAGCAAAGCCTCTGACATGAGAATGAGGCTCAAAGTGCTCACAAGCTGGTGCCGTTACTGTTCTAGGGCGACCTGATGTGAGAGGCACCTTCACAGACACCTGGGCCCTCACTCTCAGGGCAGCCTGCAAGGTAAATATGCTGCTTACTTTACAGACACTGAAGTTGAAGGTCAGAGCTTTTAAGCAGTATTTTCAAGGTTTCAAAAACTATTTGCAAATATATCTCCTAGCATATTTCTCTGTTTCCCTTTATTTAGTATGTTTGCATAATTGCTTACATGCTCCCCTTGCTAGGAATGTCCTTCTTTCATGCGGTAAATTCCTCAAAAAGAGAAGGTAATAGTGCACAAGAAGGACTGGCCTGTGAGTGGCTCTTGCAAAGAAGCAAAAAAATTAGCAAAACAGAAAGCTCTGAGCTTTCTGGAAATATAGACTAAATGGGGGCAGAGGGGAATAACAGCTATTAAAAGGAATGTTAAGGGGAAGAAAACCAGGAATTATACTCCCTGGTCCCATTCACCAACCAGGCCAAATTTTTGTTCCTATAAATTAATGAGCTTTTATCTTAATAAACATAAAAGTCATAAAATATAGAGTGCGTGTATTTTAGGTATCTGGTTATTAATGACATTACACTTTTACTGACTGTGAAATGAATACCTCACAATCATTTTGTGCTATTTGGCGAAAGGATGACAGAGAGCAGCTGATGCCACTGGGTTTAGTCATTTGCACACGGTCTCTGCTGAGAACATGAGGTGAGGGGTTAGGCACACGACCACCTCTCATTTCTCACAGTCCCTGTTTGTCCAAAAGGCTTCTGAAACCACATGGCGTTTCTAGAAAAATAAATCAGTAAGTCCAGAAAAATAATTATCCCTCTGTTTATGGCACAAAAAAGAGTTTGCAACAGACTCTGCTCTTCTTGAAGTATAAATATTGTGAAATTCTTTAAGCTAAGCTAAGTCTTCCCACCAGCCATCCTTAATCCAAGAATTTAAAAAATTTTTGAACAATTAGAAATTATTCTAGTGTCCCCATTAATAGTAATAGATATTTTCAGCATCTGATTCATATATATATATACACACACACACATATGTATATATATACACACACATACATACGTATACACACACACATGCACACACACACATGCATACACATATGTGTATACACGCATGCATATGTATATACACATATGCACACATAAGCATACATATACACATACATATGTATGTGCACACACACATGCATACACACATATATGCACGTATACATGTGTATATATACATGCATATACATACGTATGTATATACAGGCATGTACATATATACGCACACATATGTATGCACATACACACATATACATACTTATGTGTGTATATATACACACACACAAACTTACTAAATGTTTATTTGTAAAGTCAATATAAGATTTAAAAGCCTCATGGAGTCTTCCTGAATTTTTAAACAAATTTTTTTTTTTTTTTTTTTATTAACCTCACCCGAGGATATTTTTTCCACTGCTTTTCAGAGAGAGTGAAAGGGAAAGAGAAAGAGAAACATTGAAATGAGAGAGACACATAGATTGGTTGCCTCCCACATATGCCCCAACCAGGGCCAGGAATCGAGCCTGCAACCACGGCATGTGCCCTTGGCCAGAATCGAGCCTGGGACACTTCAGTCCACAGGCCTATGCTCTAACCACTGAGCAAAAACAGCTAGGGCTATGTATTATTTTAATAAGCACTTTAAAGAACTTTGAATTTGAATATTTAGTTTATTTATTTCCCGAACTATGTAGAAACATTTTAAACATTAAAAATATAACAAGTGAAGATACATACTAATAGAGAAAATGATTATAATTCCATGTAAAAGTCAATTCACATTTCTGTTATATCTGCAAATATGATGTTGACACAGGAAAATCTTTATCAGTTCTCAAATATTTGATGGGGTAATTTTAATCTTAATTTTTTTGGTGATTTTGGAGTCAGGAGCGTATTTTACGATGGATTGAGTCCTACAAATATGAAATTTTTATTTCTGCCATGGTCTAACACCAAATAATTAAATACTTCCATCTGCAAATTTTCTTTATGATCAAGTTCAAAGATGGTAGTCAGAATGGGAGGACTTAATCAAGTGATGCACATAAAACACTTAAATTCTTCCCATAGAAAATGCTCAAAAACAGTTAGCTTTTAACAGGCACCTTATGAAAAACTAGAAGCTTTTCCAGTAAGATCAAGAATAAACAAAAAATGTGCCCTCTGATCATTCCTTTTCAACACTCCACAGAAAGGCCTGGCTAATTCAGTAAGAAAAGAAAAGGAAATAAAAAGTATAGAAATTGGGAAGGAAGAAATAAAACTGCCTTTGTTTGCAAATGACATGACTGCCTATGTAGAAAATCCAAAAGAATAAGTTAACTCCTTTACTAATTAAGTGATTACTGCAAGGTTGAAGAACTCAAGGTTAATATACAAAAGTCAATGACTTCCCTACATACCATCAATGAACAAGTGAAATGTGAATGTAAACACACAATACCATTAACAAGAGCATCCATGAATGAAATATTTAGGTATAAACTTACCAGAAAAAGTACAAGATCTGCATGAGAAAAACTTTAAAACTCTGGGTAAATGTAATCAAAGATATAATTGATAAGCTGGACAGAATTAGAATTAAAAGTCTTCTGCTCTGTGAAAGCTGTCAAGAGAATGAGACGACAGCTACAGACTAGAAGGAAATATTTGCAAAAGACATTTGATAAAGGATTGGTATCCAAAATATCCAAAGAACTCTTAAAAATCAACAATAAGAAAATGAGCAACACAATTAAAAATGGGCAAAATACCTGAACAGCCTCCTCACTTAAGAAGATATACAGATGGCAAATAGGCATTTGGAAAGACGCTTAGAATCCTATGTGATTAGGGAACTGCAAGCTGAAATACACATCTATTAAAACAGCAAAAATCTAAAAACACTGACACCACCAAATGCCAGTGAGGATGTGGAGCAACAGGAACTCTCATTCATTATTTGTGAGGATGCAAATAGTACAGCCACTTTACAAGACAGCTGGGTGGTTTCTTACAAAACTATATATACTCCTACCATATGATGCAGCAATCAAGCTCCTCGGTATTTTTCCAAATCAGCTGAAAACTACATCTACACAAAAATATTCACACACGGGTGTGTATATCAGCTTTTTTCATAATTGCCAAAACTTGGAAGCAACCAGTAGGTGAATGAATCAACAAACTGTGGTACATCCAGACAATGGAAAATCATTCAGTGCTAAAAGGAAATAAAATATTAAGCTGTGAAAATATATGGAGGAACCTAAAATATATGTTTTAAGGGAAAGAAGCAAATCCCACAATCTACATATCATGATTTCAACTAAGCACCATTCTTGAAATAGTAAAACTATGGAGACACTGGTTGTCAGGTTCGGGGCGGTGAAGAGGGCTTTTAGGACCGTGAGACTAGTCTCTATCGTACTCTAATGGTGGGCACATTTCACACTTATCAGCTCCGAGTAGACCCTAATGTAAACTAAGGACTTCAGGTGGCCATGGCGTGTTCATGTAGATTCATGAACTGTAGTAAGTGCATCATTCTGGTGCGGACGGCGCTGTGCAGAGGGCGAGACATACGGGGAGTCTGTGCTTTACCCTCCATTTTGCTGTGAGCCTGAAACTTCTCTAAATAATAAAGTCCACTTAAAAAATAAAGACACCTCATAAGTAAGCTGTACTTTAAGGCACAATTTCCAACAGTATCATTATTTTCATTCATAAAATAAACTCTAGTTGAAACATGTAAATAATATGTTTGCTCCAGAAAAATGTAAGTGCTGTGATATCAGGGAATTTAAGAACTGAATCTTCAGTGCCTGGAACACTGCCTGCCCACTGCTAAGAATATCTGTTAAATGACGAATTGTCTGACTGGGTTAGTTAATTAGTATCTTAAATAATAGGAGAATGACTTATAAAATGATAACTGAATATTTTGTAATTTTGTATGTCTAATTTATAGAAAATGTTCTTTTCCTGATTGTTAGAAAGCTTATAAAGTTTGTAGAAAACAGGAAAAATACAGCATCGATGGATATATAAATAAGTTATTTTGAAAAACAAAGACAAAATTAAAATACATAGATTTAAGTTAATTTTATCAAGATCCAAAAAAAAAGGGGGGGGGCAGGTTAAGATGCCAAAGACTAATAGTTCGCCCTTGGTGTTATCCTCTATCATGTTTTTACAATACCCATAAAAACACTGAAAATAGATCACTGGAAAGTCAATTGGTCTTTCTTCCACAATATAGATTTTTGATATCAGATATATGACCTAAAATGTACAATCCCTTTCAATATAAAACACCCATCAATGCTGGAGGTGGAGGGCATCTCTCAAATGCAGGGCTTACCTCACAGCAAAGAGAGAGAAGGAACCAGAGCCAAAGTGAAGGGAAGCTGACAGCCAGGTTGTTGGGCTGGTGCAGAATGCACAGATACTCTGGGCCATCTGCCTCTCTGCCTCACCCAGGGTCTTGAGTCCAATGGTTTTCTCAGGGAAACACTATGGGGTTGGTTATATCTTCAAGAAACTAGGGTGTCAAAAATGAATGTCCATTAGCAAAAGGATGACAAGGGGCAGGGGAGAGAGCAACCAACAACCTCCAAAGAAAGTACACAGACTAGGTGCTCCTCAAGAACACATCCCCGATGTTCTTGGTGAACAAAACAGACTTGGGGGGGGGGGTCAAAGAAATAGTCCTGGGGCTCAGCCTCTTCTACTTCTGATATTTTCACTTTTAGTCCCTCCCAGGAGATCTTCTAAATAGAATAAGCATTCATCTGGGTAAAATTAGTTGAATTGAATTGAAATCCTTTAGCCATCATGAAAGCCCAGATGGCTCCCACATCTCTGAGCCCTGAATTCTACCTACAGCGTACACACCTGGACTTGGCCATCCCACTTTTACATCAATGACTATCTAGGAGTGAACTGGGGTTTCCATAAAAACCACACCCCCTCTGGCCTGCACTTTTTCTGGATTCCTATTTCTCTCTTAACTCACCCTACTGCTCATGTGAAAAGTCAATCCATCACCTCTCATGCTGGTTCCTTACATCAGTTGCCATCCCTGTCTTAGTACAAACCTCGCCTAAACAAGCAACTCTCCTCTGTTGTTAGTGGGGAGCTCTCCATGTCCCCATGTGTTGCTGGGGAAAGTAAGCTTCTTGCGATGTCACAAGAAAAGGAACTTTCTGAGATTCACATAGGAGAATGAGTGGCATTTATTTGTGTGGAATTAAACCCCCGAGTTTCCAAGGTCCCCTCTCCTTCTACCCCTCCATGGAAGAAGCATAGTTGCATCCTTAGCAGAGCTAGGATTAAAGCTGCTGCCCAAAGTTTCCATTCCATATTTGCACAGTCCAATCCCACATCAGGATAGCTTGGCTTGTGTTCCCAGCTGCAGTCTATCAGTCCATTGTTTGTGGAGCCTACATGGCCGTGGGCCATGCGGCTTCTAGGAACATGGGTGAATGCAAGGAGGCAGGAGCAAAACCAGAGAACAAGAGAGGAACCGGAGTGTGAGAATTCCTTCGTCTGGGGATTTTAACCCTCTAAGATTTCATGCACTTGCAGTGGCCCCACCTCCTGTGGTGAATGATCTTTGTTCCAGGGTAAACCCACAGGCACCTTCGCTATGTCATCCTGACTTTACTGAGCACATGTCCATCTCCCCTTTGTTGGACCCCTTCCCACAGTGATTTGCAGGGAATGGACCATTGTTCCCTGGGGAGTGCGAAATTGCAGCTTCCTGGTGAAGCTGCCCAGATGGCCATGCTTATAATGTAAGGCTTTCCTTTTGCTCCTTTCCTATTATTAACTAGCTCATTATATGGTATCACTTCCATATCTCCTCTTTCAACCTTAATCCTCCGATGCAGGCAAATATCATAACCAATTAATATTCCTCTAAGTTCTTCTTTAAATAAGCGATTGTAAAATGCACTTGCAATAAGAATGTGAAGTGCTCACTCATTACAATTTGAATCACTTCATGAAAAGATTACTATGCTTCTGGTAAGCTGTTGATTTGGCAATGAAAGTATTTTAACTTTATAGTCATCCTTGTAATTTCCCATGAAACACATTTCATTCCAGTCAAGGAGTAAATCTGAAAGCATTAGTCTATTCTTCATGGAATTAAACTTAATCAAAATAAAGATTTAATTTGTTATATGTCAGGCAAAAATTCTCCAGCATAATCTGGTTGAACTCTCAAACTAATTGAGCCTGATTTATTTTTAAATCCCCCATAGTTTAAATCGTTTAACAAAGTAAAAACAAAAATGTAATAGACATATATAATCTTTTTAGAAATTAATTTTTAAGGAGAAAAATAACCATAGAAATCAGATTGGACACTCATTTTTTTAATCCTTCAAAACCAGCTTACCAGAAGAAAATAAACATTTATAGTAAATTCTCACTTAACATCCTTGATAGGCTCTTGGAAACCCACTTTAAGCACAACAATGAAACCTTTAACCACAAGCTAATTGATAGAAACAAGAGTTAAGTTCCTACAGCATATTTCCTGTCACAGAATATCACCAAGCTTCTAAAATAAAGACCCAAAACACTTCTAATATTAAACACTGAAATAAATGTGAGTTCTAAATACATTTAAGAAAGATTAATAAAAACAAGTAAGGCCTTCCTTTTCTATACTTATTCCAGTTCAGGGTTGTTATTTTGGGGAGGTAGGGGGCAGAAGCCTCTCCCGGAAGCTCAAGGCACAAGGTGGGACCCGCCCTGGACAGGATGTCCTTCCATCGCAGGGCCACACACACACACACACACACACACACACACACTCACACTGGGGCAATTTAGACACGGAGCCAATGCGGCAAACTGCACATCTCTGAATGGGGGAGGAAACCAGAGTCCCCAGAGAAAACCCAGGCAGACAGGGGGAATGTGCCAACAACACACAATGGCCCCAGCTGGGAATGTGATTTTTTTCTCATCAACTTTATAACAAAATGACATTATTTGAGGACCTTCTGTACTTTCAGTTACAGAGTAACACAATTATAAGAGCAAATTATGAATCTAACCCTAAAATGCCTTGATCTTAGATACATCTTCTGAGTCTGAACCCCTGCTTTGCTTATTGGCCTCAGCCTCAGGTTGTGATTCAGGATATGTTGAGGGAAGCACATGGATCAGAAATTCCAACAAGCTGCGCCAACGGCCTTGGTAAGCATCACATTTAAGAGACCAAATGTTAACTCCAACACAATAAGGCCTGTCAGCCTTGTCAAGTGTGTGTCCTTCTAAATGAAACTGTGCTGGGACATACTAACACGTTCAGTAAATATTTTCGAATGATGTTGGGCAGAGGAGACGGATGACTGTAGGAGATGATTAACATAAGCCTTAACACCTTGTTCAAAAGGCTGTATCACTTTGACTTTCATACTCTGCAAAGGAGCACCCACATGGGAAACTTTCTCGTGCTCTTGATAGGCTTCAGATCCTTTTCACAACTACATGCCCACTAAAATTACAAATAGGAGATTCCTGGGATTACACTTGAAGCAGGATCATCAGCATGAACCAGACTTTGGTGAGTTGAGGAGGAGGTTTACCCTAAACCTTAAAAGAGGAAAGAACATTACAAGTATTAAACTGCAAACAATGAAAACAAAAATAATTAAAGCATGGCCAAAACAGAATTGATGCTGTAGTTAAAAACAAACAACTATAATTGGGTGTTTAATCATGTTATTTATATCTTAATGAGAACTCCTGACATTCATGATAATTTACCCAAATTCCAGAAAATATTGAGGCATACAGTCTGAAGTCCCATTTCATTGTGCAGACTGCCCAGCTTTGTAAGTGCCCTTTCATATTTAACTGTAACCACTTTCAAAGTTTGTAGCTTCACCTCTGATCTTCCTCTGAATACTAACATGGGGAAAGCTAATTCCTGTCTTTGGGAAATAAATTTGCATATAATTGATAGATATTTCCAATGACTCTTCAAGATTTAAAGGGGACATGTGTCCAGTGCCACTTCTCTGTGAACCAGCCTCTGTCCTCGGCATCACACTGTGGGTGGAAACAACCACTGCACTGCTTGTATCCTATGTACCATGAAGATGTTCTCCACTTGTGTCTTCAATTATTACTCAAACGTATGCTTTTCCCTTAACCACAAAGCTCGTATTTCCAGGGGTGTCTATATAAATGATAGGAGTGTTCCCCTCACATATTAAACCCCAGAGTCCAAAACACAATTTCTCTTTCTCACTCTGACGCTTGTCCTTCAACAGTGCAACAAGCAGAGCTGAGTGACATGCAAAATAAACGAGGCCAATCCCTGAACTCAGGGAGGGATTGTCTATTCACAGAGATGGGCCCCTAAGCACATCATTAGCAGGTGGCGCAGTAAGTTCTTAGTCCTTGCAAAGCTGGCTGCGCCATGTTTCCATCCCTCATCAGCCTTATCAAAGTACCATCAGCAGCATCACCACAACACACCGTGTCTCTATCACGTCCTATATTTTGTCCCACTATTTCTCACAACATGAAGAGGTAATGCCAGCATGATCCCCAGTTTTAAAGTTGAAGAAACCAAGGTCAAGGGAGGTCAAGAATTTTCCCAAATGCAGAGCTGGTAAACAGTGAAGTCTTTAGTTAAACTGAGTTAAAATGTATTATCAATTATAATACAGTATGAATATTAACTATGTATTAATAACTGTTATACTATTATATAAATTATGTATACATATAGAATACAGACTATGTATGGTTATTAATATATGGTATTAATATTAATTAATAAAGCTAAAACTATTGAGCTGTTATTAAACTCACTTTAATACTGAATCATCAAACACTAAAAACCCATACAGTGTTTGGTTTGGGCGGGGCTCAGTGGGGCGGCTGGTCTCTGCTCAGGAGCCCAGGCCAGAGCAGCTCCCAAGGTTGGAAGACTCAGGCCCCGTGACTCACTCAAGGGGCTGGTGGCTGGCTGCTGGCTGCTGGCTGCTGGCAGCGAGCTGGGAGCTCGGTGGGGCTGAGGGCAGAGCACTTCTCAGGCTGCCTGGTAGCTGAGTTCCTGGCATGAGCATTTCAAGAGAACCAGGCAGCAGTCATGTCATTTTTGTCACTTTTCCTGGGAAGTTTCTTCCACTTTTCCATTGGTCAAGTAGTGACAAAGGTCTCCCCAGGTTCAAGGGAAAGGAACACAAACTGTACCTCTGGATAGTGGTGGCTGTGGCAGAGTTCAAGAGGAGCAATGGGATGGGGGCACGTTCCTTCTTAGTTGTGAGATACAGCATCACTCACCCCCGCCTCACACTGCCACTCCCCCCCCTCCTACCTCCTTAGGAAAAAGGAAGAAACACAAGGGAGGTTATTAAGTCCCTCAACCTTCCACTTCTCTTTCAAGAGGTAACTTTCAGGTAGGGAAAGGGAGACCTCTGGACAAAACTGGTCTGCTTCCACCACTTCCAAGCAAAGTGCCAGCAAAGAGTTCACAAGCAAGCAAAGGAAAGAGATGGGGAAGGAAGCCCAGGCAGACACTCAGACGATGTCCCGGCTGTGCTGTGGTGACACTCAGGCTCCGGGGTGCGCTCCCCATCACTACCTGTCACTATTGTTACCCCACAGGAAATTGCTAAAGAATGCATCGGTGGATTCATTTTCCCCAAAGTCAGTTAAACTTAAATGTATATTAAGTTTTACAATCCCCAGAGAACACTTAATGAAATGAAAAGTAATTGCAAAATCAGAGCATTGAGCCACTACCCAAATTATAGAAAGAATCACCATTTCTTCGTCATTGTCACCAATAATGTTCCAAAAAACAGTAGCACCGCTTCCCAGTCCTTGGGATAATATCTCTCTCTCAATACACTGTCTGGAAACGATTCTGTTACTGTTTTCAATAGATCATATTTGGGAACTTCAATGACACGCTGTTTTCTGGGCTGCTTTGTTATTTTAACATTTACCCAACTCAAAATACCCCTCAGCCAAAGGCATCAGAGCTCTCAGGCCAGCGTAGGTCTGTGGACACAGACACATAGATGAGAGGGCTGCGAGGGCCGTGGGGCTTCCAAATGCAATGGCAAGGCAGAGAGAATGAATGCAGCTTCTCTTCAGCAGAGAACATCAATGATTCATCAAACAGGGAGGGCCCTGACTGCCCTATTTAAAGGTTAAAAAACAAAATTAAAATAAATCTTCAGATGATATGACTACTGTACACACATAAAAGCTGTGTGAAGTGATAGTCAGAACATCACCATGATGAAGAATTCTAAATATAAAGCACAGGAGCTACTCAAAATTAATTTGTGGTGTAATCAGACATAAAGAGACAAGAGCTGCAATTGCACAGAAATCATTGTTAATAAATTATTGTGACTATTTTAAAATGTATTGGGGAGGATACATTTGGATTTTACCCAGCTTTAATCTGTAAAGTATCACTTAAATATATCCCATAGCAACAAAAATAAATAACTACATATATAAATAAATAAATTCTGATTTCTTGTTTCTTAGTCAAAATATCTTATTAAACTCTGCTTTTTTTTTTGCTTTTGCTTTTTTTTTTCAGAACTTACTTTTTTAAAAAAAAAACTTATCTTTATTGTTGAAAGTATTACAGGTATCCCATTTTTCCCTCCAACTGGCCCCCTCAACCTCTCTCCCACCCCCTCCCCAGGCCTTCACCCCGTCATTGTCTGTGTCCATGGGTTATGCATATAGGCATATAACTTCTTCGGTTAATCTCTTCCCACCCTCCACCCCCCATCCCCCTTCCCTCTGAAATATGATCATCTGTTACATGCGTTGATGTCTCCGGATCTATTTCGTTCATCAGATTCTTTTGTTCACTAGCTTCTTCTTAAAGAAGACCCGTCAACATTTCCTATACTGCTGGTTTGGTGGTGATGAACTCCTTTAGCTTTTCCTTGTCTGAGAAGCTCTTTATCTGACCTTCAATTCTAAATGATAGCTTTGCTGAGTAGAGTAATCTTGGTTGTAGTTCCATGTTTTTCATCACTCTGAATATTTCTTGCCACTCCCTTCCGGCCTGCAAAGTTTCTGTTGAGAAATCAGCTGACAGCTGTAATTAACTGCTTTTGTATGTAATTAACTGCTTTTCTCTTGCTGCTTTTAAGATTCTCTCTTTGTCTTTAACTTTTGGCATTTTAATTATGATGTGTCTTGCTCTGGGCCTCTTTGGGTTCCTCTTGTTTGGGACCCTCTGTGCTTCCTGGACTTATAAGTCTATTTCTTTCCCCAGGTAGGGGAAGTTTTCTCTCATTATTTTTTCAAATAGGTTTTCAATTTCTTGCTCTCTTTCCTCTCCTTCTGGCATCCCAATAATATGAATGTTGGGCCTCTTGAAGTTGTCCCAGAGGCTCCTTATACTATCTTCATTTCTCTGGATTCTTTTTTCTTTTTGCTCTTCTGGTTGGGTGTTTTTTGTTTCTTCATGTTCCAAATTGCTGATTTGATTCTCAGCGTCCTCTACTGTTGATTCCCTGTAAATTATTCATTTCAGTTCATGTAGCCTTCATTTTAAATTGGTACTTTATTATGTCATCGATTTTCTCAAATATTTTCATCATACTCTTACTAATATCCTTGAGCATCCTTATAACCATTATTCTGAACTCTCTATCTCTTAGCTTCCTTGGATCTATTTCATTTAGTTCCTTTTCTAGAGATTTCTTCTGTTCTTTCCTTTGTGACATGTTTCTTTGCCTCGCCATTTTGGCTGCTTCCTGGTGTTTGTTTCTATGTATTAGGTAGAGCTGCTATGTCTCCCGGAATTTGTAGAGTCGCTTTGTGTAGTATGTGTCCTGTAGGGTCCAGTGGCTCAGCCTCCCCAGTCACCTGACCTGGGTCTTCTAGGTGCTCCCTAGGTGTGGGCTGCGTACACTGTCCTGTTGTAGTTGAGCCTTGGTTGCTGTTGGCATCACTGGGAGGAACTGAACCCCAGAACAATCAGCTGTGAGGACCAGCTGCAACTACAGCCAAAGAGCTGCTATTCTAGAGACACCCCTATGGAGCAGGATTTACTTCAAGTGGGGCTTTGGTGTTCACCAAATGCGCCCCTTGAGTGTGTCACTCGTGGATGTGGTAGGGTTGTGATTCAGTGTGGTCGAGTCTAACCACCAGGTGCACTGTCTCTGGGGCCTCCTGGGAGGTGCAAAGTCAGCCTCTGCCAGTGCCTTGCCCAGGGCCACCCAGCATGAGCTACACAGCAAACTGTAGTTGGCTGCTACTTGTGCTGGGCTTGTAAGTGTCCAGGAGAGGCCAAGCTATGAACCAATGCAGGCTGCCGCTAGTGCCAGGCTTGGGGCCACTTATCAAGCTGTATGGGGCCTGCTGCTGGTTGTTTGAGAGATTTTAGGAAAGTCCTAAGCATGAAGCTCAAGGGGCCACTTGCACAGAAAAGCCCCTGGAAATGGCCTGGGTGAGCTGCAGGCAGGGAGGGGCGGGGCCTCCGGGAATCTCGGGGCAGGGCCAAAGGTGTGAGTCAGTTGCTGGTGGTTGAAATATGGTGCCTGCCTGCCCGCTGTGTGCGGGGAGGACTTGCCAAAGCAGCCATGGCCTCCGCCAGCTCTTCTTCCTCGGAGGAAGCCGCCCCTCCAGCTCTCGCCTGGATCTCAGGCAGGTTAGTTCCTCCCCGAGTGTCCCGGGTCCTTTCAGGCTGCTGCCCGGCGCTGGGCTCAGAGGGAGCGTCCGAGTGAGTCCGTGCTCAAGCCCTTTAGGAGGAGCTGCTGGGGCTCCCGAAGCCTCCACGACCCTCAGAGACAGTCCCCGCTGGTTTCACAGCCCGGAGTTGTGGGGACGTCGCTTCCCGGCCCTGGAGCCCTGGGCTGGGGGCCTGCTGTGGGGCTGGGACCCCTGCTCCTCTGGGAAACTCCCACCGCCGAGATTCCCTCTCAGGTTTCAACCCCGGCACCGGGTGTGGGCCTGTGGCCATGTCTCTGCAATTCAGCCCTGATCCGCCCGCGTCTCCACCCCTTCTACTGGTCTAGATGCTCCTTCAGCTCCCTGGTTGTGGGGCTTCTGTGCAGCCAGATTTCAGGAGGTTCTGAGTGATGGTGGTTCTGTATTTTAGTTGTAATTCTGATGCGGTTGCGGAGGCGGCGGGTGCAGCTGTTACCTGCGCCGCCATCTTGTTTCTCCCTGCACAGAAATCTTTATCAGACCCACAGCTGTGTTACAGACACATAAAATCTTATACCTGTATCTGTTAAATATTCTGCAAGGTATGTATCCTATATGTTTTACAGCCAAAGAAACTGAAGCTTAGAAAGTTACAATAAGCCCCTAGAACTAGTGAGTACAGGACTAGAATCTGAATGTAGGTGATGGTCCGGCCTCTCTGCAAGCCTTAGAATTTAACGTGTGAGATGGATGTACTGGCCTGTTCCCGATGCACAAGGCCAGCTCCCGAAACCCCCCTAGATGACACCATCACTCTCACTGTTCTAACAGGTTTGCCCTTCAGTGACTTCCCCTTCTATGTACCCAAGGAAAAGGGAAACAGAGACTCCACACAAGCAGGGGAGGTGCTGGTCTGAGGTTCCATGACGGACAGGGCATGTCCTCAGGGCCCAGCACTGCACAGGCCTGGGCACCAGTGAGCAGTCACAGAGACATTGCCACAGGATCCCTGGCCCCTCCAACCTCCCAACAGCAGCAGATACACACTCCACCCCATCCGCCTAGTAACCCTGTTACTTCACAGGTTGCCAAAGGCAGGGAGGAAAGGGTACAGGGGGCCCTAGAGGACTGTGTGCCTGCCTTCGGTGGAGGGACCCAGGAGCAGTGGGAGGGTGAAGAGCAGCAGTAATTAGTCACAAGCGCTCTGAAGGCTCCCTGTGTGCTGGGCACCGCACAGCTTCCTCAGCATCCTACGACAGCAACTACTGCTACAGCTTCAACCCCTACACGAGGGATGGAGCTGATGGCACTCGGCTGGGGCTCCGCGCAGTGGGCTGACTCTCAGCTGTGATCTCCTGCTTTTATGCAACATCCCATCCCCCACCCCACTGTGGCCACAGACCACACCCCGCCTCAGAACAGGTAAGGAGAGGTAAACAGAAGTGCATTAGCAGTTGGACTGACAGAGTGCTTGACAGAAAAGAGACAAATTTGCACTTTGCAGGTTGTGGTGGGGAGGGCTGCAGGCCAAAGGCAGGCTAACTGGAGGAGGAGCGGGGCTGCAAGTCCACTGCCCACCTGCTCCTTGGGCTGCTCTCTTGGTCATGACTTTTGCCATCTCAGCTGATGGTTCAATGTGCAGAAAACAGGAACATTTCTATGGATTCCAATGATATTAATTCTAAGGACATCTATGTAACCCCCCTTCTTGTTGGTAGACAAACTCAGTAACAATACACGAAGCAACATCAATACCGGAGTCCCGTACCAAACGTAAATTTTGAAAAATCGCAAGCAGAGAACTGAGACTCTGTTTCCCATTAAAATAGAAGCAGGAGATACAGGAGATAGCTGTCCCAGTGCAGACAGTCAGCGAAAATGGGGGGGTGGGGAACCAGGACAAATATATTATCTTTATCTACTTGGAAGAAAGGTTTCCCAAGGGAGACAAGGTGGAGTGAAATCTGAGTGTTTTGGGTAACTTGCTTAGCAATCATTTGTGTAAATATCCACATATATATTCAGTATCAAGTGAACTGTCTATGAACTGAATATAGTGTGAAGTCAGCCAAGTACCTGGACTAGGCAATGTCACCTGAACATAAATAATACTCAGGGTTTGAATTTCAATGTCCCCTTACTCAAGTGAAATCACACTGCAAGTCTGGGATGTTTCATTTTCTGTTCTGTAGGAGCCCTGTTAACTAAACACAAACGCTTACTTTTGTTAGCCTTGCTGTTTGTGAAATCCCTACTCTGTGTCTAGCAGTCTATCCAAATAATTTTTTAGCTTTTTTTAACAAATTTTCAAGAAACTTCAACTATAAATAAACTTCCGTCTTATAAATATGTGATAAGAGCAACTTCCCACAGAGATTAATTTAACTGAGATATTTTCAGTACAGGATGGATGGGGGTTTTTAAAGCTCATCTGATAGGACCTGCCAAGTAAAGCCTGGCTGTGTCCAGTTTAGCAACTCAAGGTCAAGTTCCGTGAATTGAGATCAGACACTGATACATTTAGCAATGTGTAACTTCACCAACTGCATATTTCTAATATTTAATTACATTAAAACAAACACAATTCCTAAGAGTCTTTTGTTTTTAGTATTAGTTTCCCCCTGCAAAATCTTTTAATTACTGGAAAAGTACCGAATCTGTGTTCTGGTTTGAATTCAGTTTCTGTCTTAAACTGCAAAGGTCTCTTCACGCACTGAGTGACTCACAGTGGTGAATTTTCAGGACTATTTTCATTCCTAAATAGGACAACTTTGGGGTTTTGAGAAGACTCAATAAATATCCTGTCTTCTCAGACAAGTTTTGGACAAATGAACAAAGAGTAAGACCAAAGAGTCAGAATGTGGAAGCCTTTGTTCCCAAGTCTGACTGGAGAATGGGCCCATGGGAGCCACTTCCCTCAGCTCTGCGGCCAGGAGGTCCGCTTCCAGGGCAGGGCTGCCCAGGTCCGAGTCCTGGCCCAGGGAAGGCCTGCAGAGAGGAGGGGACTGCGGGGCAGAGTCCGGGCCAGTTCTGCCCATGGCAGAGAGTGAAGGACCAGAGAGGAGGTGTGTTTGGGCAAAGGTACCTTCCAGGAAATCAGGAACAGAGAAGAAAGTGTCCTTTAACAAATTAAACTGATTCCTGCCATATCCGCTAATGGCAGGTGGTCCTAAAATACGTCTCTGTGGGGGTTACACTTGTTAGGACACACTATGAGTGATTCACAGCATAGAAAGTTGGGTTGTTTCTATATCAGCATCTATTAAACTATTTTTAACAACTGCTTAGTAATCCAAAATAGGGATTTATCATAACTCAATTGGTCTCCTGTTAAAGAACACCTAGGTCTGATCATTGTAATTTCAGTATCTTTCCTTTACAAGTTTTTAAGGAGAAAGTCTTCCTAGGAGGGGAATTTGGCTCTTTGAAGAGTCAAGGAGTGTGTACATTTCACACACTTAAAGTCAGCAAACCGCCTACAGGTGGGTCTGCTCCAACCTAAGTTCTCACCAAGAGGGCAGGAGAGCATCTTTCACCTGCCCCTGGTGTCCTTGGAACCGCCCCAGGTTTCAGGCTGAAGAGGCGCTCATCTTAACCTTCTCTCTTTAATTACTAATGAGACTGAGGCTCTTTTTTCCCCACATGGTTACTGACTATTCAAATTTCCTTAACTGTGAATTGCTTTTTGCTTAATTTTCTATTGTGTGGTTTGTATTTATCTCTTTGCATTTTACGGATGTTTTGCCTTTTTCCACCTTTTTGCAATTATTATACAATCATGTTTCTGTCATTTGATTTTGCATATTTACTATATAGGTTTTTATAAACTTTTAAATATTTTACTGCACCTTTACCTCTGTTTTTGAGAGAGTATCAATCGACTTAATTTTATTTGTTCTCAAATACAGTTGCTTTCTGTTTTGCTTTCTGCTTTTTAATGTTTTTTCAATTACAGTTGACATTCAATTATTACTTTATATAAGTTTTAGGTGTACAGCATAGTGGTTAGGCATTTATATAACTTATAAAGTGACCCTCCCGATATTTCCAGTACCCACCTGGTCCCATAGTCATTACAATATTATTGACTGTATTCCCAGTGCTGTACTTTACATCCCTGTCACTATTTTGTAACCACCGATCTGTGCTTAACGCTTCACCTCTTTCATCCAGTCCCCACACCCCAGTCTGGCAGCCATCAGTTTGTTCTCTGTATCTACGAGTCTGTTTCGTTTGTTCATCTGTTTTTTTTAGATTCCATATATAAGTGAAATCACCTGGCATTTGTCTTTCTCAGACTTATTTCACTCAGCACAAAACCCTCTAGGTCCATCCGTGACATCTTACGGTGTCACAGACGGTGAGACTCTGTTCTTCCTTACGGCCGAGCCGCAGCCCACTGTGCATACACACCATGGCTTCCTCGCCCACTCCCACTGGCGGACATTTAGGTTGCTCCACATCTTAGCTACTGTAAATAATACTGCAATAAACAGGGGTGCATATGTCTTTTTGAATTGAGTGTTTGGAATTCTTCAGATAAATGCCCAAAAGTAGAATTTATGGGTCATAAGTTAGTTTTATTTTTATTTTTTTGAGGCCCCTCCATACTGTTTTCCAGTGGCTGCACCCATCTGCATTCCCACCAGCCGTGCACGAATCCTCCTCAACACTCATGGTTTTGCTTTGCTGATAGAAGCCCTTCTGACAGGTGTGAGGTGATACCTCATTGTGGCTTTAGTTTGCCTCTCTCTGATTAGTGACACTGAACATCTTTTCATGTCTGCTGGCCATCTGTATGCCCTCTTTGGAAAAATTCAGGTCCTCTGTCCATTTTAATTGGATTATTTGGATTTTATTTTGGTTTTTGTTGTTTCGGTGCTTTGCTGTATAAGTTCTTTATAAATTCTGGATATTAACCCCTTATCAGATGGATCATTGGTAAATACCTTCTCCCAACTGGCAGGCTGTCTTTTTGGTTTTTGACAATTTTAGATTTTTTATTGAATATTTTTTCTTTTATACATTAAGGTTCATGAATTTGATGTGATTAATAAAGCTAGTGGTATCTTAGGTTTATTTTTCTGGTATTCTTGTAAGCATTCATAAAATGGTCTTTTGTTGTTTTGATTAGGAATGTAATAGTTACACAGCTGCAACAGTTATAAATTAATTTGTGGAGAACTAACATGTTCACAATACCAAATCTTCCTATCTAAGAGCATGCCATGTGTTTCCATGTATTCAGTGACTCTTTCATGCCAGCATTGGAGGGTTGAAGTTTTTCACATTGGTCCTACACATTCCTGACTGTATTTCTTTCTAGATATGTTACCCTTTTTCACTGATATTTACTTGGGGCTCTTTGTCCAAAATCTAAATGGTTATTTGTTTTGTGTATGAAAATTTAGATTATGTTCTGCACAATATTTTTTAAAGTAAACTCTGCCCTGGCCGGTGTGGCTCATTTTGTTGGGGCATTGCCCTGTACACCAAAAAGTAGCAGGTTCGATCCCCAGTTGGAGGCAACTGATGGATGTTTCTCACATTGATTATTTTTCTCTCTCTCTAGATTCATTGAAGAAAAGAATCCTCAGGTAAGGATTAAAAAAGAGAGAGAAAGAGAAGGAAAAAGACAGACCAAGATTGTTGCATGTTTCAAGCAAAGAAATGCAAGGCAGCATGTGGCCTGAGACTTACAACCCACCCCACTGACTAGCAAACTCCCGGCCCACAGCAGGGCCCTGTAGGCAGCTGTGCTTTCACACCCTAACCCTACCCTTGCAGAACACATGGGTAGGGCTCTCGCTGGGGTCCCAGGCATCCTAAGATGGCCAAATTCATCTATGAAGTTTCCATAGCTTGATAAAACAGATAAATGCTATAGTTAAAAATTGACAACGCTTTATTTCAGAACATTAAGAAAATACGAAAGGCCCAATGATGAACCTAAAGGTCATAATGATGGGGAAGCTTTTAGCAAAAATCAACATGATTGCAAGCTTGCCACAACAGAGGTGTGCACTACCTGCCCCTGACCAGCAGAGCTACACACATGAATGTGTAGGTTCAAAAAACTGGATGGATGGTAGTTTACTTATAATATTCTCTCATATGAGGTTGTACTTTACAGAAGGTGTTGTAAGGCTCACACACATCACGGCCTCCGTCCCTGCAGACCCCAGCTCAGTGTCCACTCTCTCCCCTGCCCCAGGTCTGACTCTCTTCATTTCTAACCACCATGTTCTACATGTTGGAATTATATCCTAGAAACATTTAAAATAAAGGTCCTGAAGGGAGATCCTGAAGGGATGTTTCAAAGCTGAAGCGGCTACACATTTATTTTGTTAATGACATCATGTTATTATTCAACAAAGTGGAATTACACAATACCCTGGTTGTGTAAAATCCATATTTGCTGTGATACCAAATTATCTTTTTAGCCAATTTAAGGGCAGACAAAAGCAAGGGCAAAGTTTTACCTCTGCCTAGTTAAGCAGCCACACCAGGGGCCCGATTTGCCCCGACCTTGTCCCCGCCACCTTCTGTTTCCACAGATGCTGAGGTGTACCATTTTCCAGACAGAATCCAACTCATCTCTTTCTGTGTAGGTGGCAGCATTTCAGATTAAATTATCTTCCAGTCCCTCCCTTATTAAAGAAAGAAAAAAAGATGTCAAGCATATGACTAAGTATCTTGTCAAAAATGATTTACCTTCCAAAAAGCTTTAGAGAATCCAGGCCAACGGCTGCCATGGCTCCTGCCTGCCGATCTGCGTCCCAGCCCACTGCTCCGCCGGGACCGCAGGTGGGCACTGGGAACCACAGTGAGCCGCCTCTCTCGGGTGATGTGCGGGAAGCCAGGCAGGGGAGGGCGAGTGAGTGCTACAGGAGCCACAGAGAGCACCCTGGAACGACCACGAGAGTCTCCTGACGCTTCTGGGAGGAGCGGTGTTCTACTGGGCCTCCCTGCCGAGCCTCGTCCTGGTGAACCTGCCACACCTTCCTGTGTAAAGAAGGTTACAGTCTGCACAGATATGATGCGGTGTGTTTGGGCAGGGGTGTGGAAGCCATGCTTTAGAATCGCATGAATACAAAAATATTAAGGGCATCACAAAAGTTCTGAGGAATTTAGTTATATGAAAACAATAATGAAGTATCTCACTACATTTCTGTATCACTGATTCAGTTTTTCATTTGACAGATATTTACTGAGTCTGCTAAAGTTCTGCTACTGTGCTTGGTTCTGGCCATGAAAGATGAATACGGCGGATAGGATATAAACGTGAAGACACTTCCAGCTCCGTGGGGACACAGACACGCGGGCCCTGCCCCTCAGAGGACCAGCGGGCACAGAGGCCCGCTCCCCAACAGACCAGAGAACCGTGCAGCTCAGGCTCCTGGCGGCAGCGCAGGCTCGCAGGGGAAGCGATGTCTGACGTGACAGAGGGTGGGCCGGGAGGCAGGGCCGGGCGGGCAGAAGCAGCTGCAGCTCACGTGGGGCATGTGCTTCTCCACGCGCAGGCCTGTTACTCTGTAGAGTCAAAACATCAAAACGGTCTACCTGGCTGCAAGTCCTCTGGCGTTACTGCCCCGAAAAGGCTGTGGTGCCTCCTGTCGCTTACAGGGCCACGTGGACAGAGGCCAGGAGGAGGAGGAATCGACCTTCAGCCCTCTCGTGAGAGCGCCTGTCCTGTGAGTAGGCCCAGCGCTCAGAAGAGGGCGCGGGCGTCTTGGGCTGTTACCGCCACACCCACAGAGGCGCAGAAGAGCAAGGGGAGAAGAGCATGTGACCGAGAACACAGGAGGGTGGCTGGGAGAGGAGGGGAGCAGAGGAGAAAGGGGGGTCCCTATGATGGCAAAGGACTGCCTTCAGAGTCTGCTTCAAAGAAAGGCCCCCGTGCCAGGTGCATTTCCCAAAGCTGTCATGTTCGAGGTACACCCCAATCAGAAACCATCAGTGAGCCCCCTTTACTCCTCACTCTGGCACCAACCTACCTTCCCCCAAAAGACTCCATTTATCCATCTATGCATGTATCATTCTAGCCTATAGCGATATATCTCATATCTCACTCCTCCAAATATTACACATCCAGCAAGTATCTGATTAAATATTACATATTATTCTAAGCAGTCCTATTTATTTACATTTGTCTCCCACAGCAATATTTCAGTGAAGTTTTACCCTTTAACATGACCAATGTCCTTCTAATTGCAAGTTCAACAAATATTAATGCCTATATACCCGGACACGATGCTGGGTAGAAGAAATTAGAAATGGCTGTGCTGCTCACAAGCTTATGTTGTGAGTTCTCCATCAATCTTGTGCAAAGAAATGAGCAAAAGTCATAGTCATTTAAAACCTAGGCCTTTCAAAAGTGGGCAGGGAGGATCCTAGTACGTAGTAAAAATTTTAATAACACCAACTTGGTGCTGTAAAAAAGTAGGTCTTCCTTTCAATCCTGACCCTCGAGTTTTAAAGCACTTATGAGATTCAAAACCTCTTAGCAGTTCTTTTACATTATGAAGGGCTAGTCTCTGTGTGTGTGTGTATGTATGGGTATGTGTTTGGGCATAAAAGCATTAAAACATGCATCCACACCTATATTCACCTCTACGCACATGTAAGTAAGCACACTAGTCTCACGTTATCCAGCCTGACTTGTCCGTAGAAGTTGCCATGGATGCTGTTCCAGGTCAGCGCATTTGGATCTACTGCACTCTACTGAACAACTGCGTGATATTCCATTGAACAATTTCCTGTTGATAGAGTTGAGTGAGCTTCTGAGTTCTGTTCATACAAATAGTGTTCAAAACCTGTTCATGCATTTTGGAGTATTTGAGAGCAAGGGCTGAATTGCTCCCTACAGGGTATTAGGCAAGTTACTTCACTCACCCGAGCCTCCGTTTCTCAGTCTATACAGTAGGTTTAATGTGTAAAATAAAGTACCTGGCATGCAGGAGCACTTAGGCCCACCTCTCATTTTCATAGATGTTTTATAAGGTTGTATTCAGATGCTGCTCATGTGCCATAAACTCACAGTACATTATTGAATATAAACTTTGAACAGTGG
This sequence comes from Miniopterus natalensis, assembly GCF_054644295.1. Taxonomy (NCBI): domain Eukaryota; kingdom Metazoa; phylum Chordata; class Mammalia; order Chiroptera; family Miniopteridae; genus Miniopterus; species Miniopterus natalensis. Next base: position 2,705,832 of record NC_142101.1, read on the forward strand.
GTGTTTTGGAGATGAATATAAGAAATTATATATAAACCAGAAAAGTGCTTTCTTTCTATCCACATACTTACCCTCTGTGTGCCCTTCACTCTTTTCTGTACACCCGAGCTTTCATCCGGTATCATCACACAGCAGTGAGTGGGCTCTCAACTAATTATCTCAGCTTTTCTCTGCCTGAAATGTTTTTAGTCCTCATGTTTGAAGGGTGTTTCTCTACATGTAGAATTCTAGGGTGACAGATATTTTTTCAGCAGTTTGACAATGTCCCATGTGTTTGGCCTCCACATATCTGATGAGCTGTTCACTGTTCTTCTCGTCTTTTTCTCCTGTAGGACACGCATCTTCCAAACTGGCTGCAACCAGACATGAGGAAATCCTCCTGCTGTTGAGTCCGTGGGAAGAATTCTCCATATCTTCTCTAGTTTCCGATGTCTTTTTTATAGTCTTTATTGTTCTCCTGAAATCCAGGTGGTGATTCACATTGTCTACCTTTCTACTAGATCTTCTGTCATATTTGTTCTGGTTATTTTTAATTCTTTATCTAATAATATGAACATCTGGACTACTTCTAGGTTGTGTCTATTGAGTCTTCTTTTTACTGTCAGTCACTTCTTACTGGTTCTTTAACATTTTGTTATCGTTTATTTTATGTTGACTATTGTAAGCAAAGAATAATTAGAACTGAAACAAATGGCATATTCTTCCAGAAAGGGTGCACCCTTATTCCACTGGGCCGCAGTGTGGGGACAAGCCAATCTTACCCGAAGCTGAGCTCTGTTTCACTGTCCACCTCTCTGATTAGTTAACCACTGAGGGAACACAGGGCTTCCTTTTCAACAGGACTTGAGACCTTTCACCAGCAAGACTCTCGATGTTTAATTCTGCTTACTGACTGACCACCCACCTGGTTTCATACGGTGAAAGACCTTTCTCTGCCTTGTTAACCTTCCTGCCAGCTCTTGGTTTTCTCTCCTGCTCCCAGTTTACTGCACATGGGGGCAGAAAGGGATTTTTTTCTGTCCTGCACCCACAGTGCCTGCAGTGAACGCCTGCAGCCTCGAGGGGACATCTCTCTGGGATCCTGCTCCCTCCAAGCTCTCAGCAGTCTCCACTTGCACTTGACAAAGTCTGGAGTGCTCCCAAGAGGTGTTCTCAGCTCTCCTGCACCTCCACTGCCCTGTACCCAATGAAGACCCCCAGTTCCAGAAAGGGTCTGTCCTCAGCCTTCTCAGACTTCCCTGAGCTTCCCAGCCACGCCTCAGTGAGGCCCACGGGAGTGAGTGGATGGTGGGCACACTCGTGCTGTGGCTGCCGTTCCCTGTGGGAACCGAAACCACCACCAGAGCTCTCACGCAGATGTGCCAAGTTCATTAAAATGTAGCCGGTTTCTGGATTTTCAGTTCATTTAAGTGTCTTTGCTTCCTCAGGTGTTGGGTGGGTTTAAAAGACTAGGATTTTGTAGCATACCTGATTGTTCTCATTGTTGGTGTGGTGACCAGTCTCTTATTATGATTTTCTAAATCTTGACTGTATGTGGCAATTCTCAGGCACATAACTAAGTTCTATGTGTTAAAGGTTCCAATTCTCACATCCATGGGATCACTGATGGCCTCGCCTCACTTTTGGAGTTGGAAGGTGACTCACAGAGAGATTGAATCACTTGCTCAATTTGTACAGGTAGTAAGTGGTTAAGTCAGGGTTTTAACCAAAGAAGCATTAACCAAATTTATTTTTTCCTTGTTTTAACAAGACCTTAAGTCAATCAGAATTAGGTGGGCTTCCACGAGTTTGCCATCGTATTGTACCCCAAGCCCCTTTACACTTGCTGTTTCCAAAGCCCAGACCTACTGCCCTCCCCTGGATGGTCTTCCCATCAAACTTCCATTCTTCTACCCTTTTTCCAAAACCTAATCACTCAGTTTGTCCTTTTATATCCCCCATTCCCTTAAAATTTATTTTATTTTCCCTGTGTTTCCAGACTATTTGATTGTTTGGATGTATTTATCTTATTTTTTTAGTTTATGATGGGACTGATTGCCTTAAATTTAAAGGTACTTTTCCTGAAAAGGTATCTGGAGTTGAAGAAAAACATATTGAGCATATTGCATGAAAATGTAATCAACATACATTTTTATTTTAATTTTTAAAAAATATATCTTTATTGATTTCAGACAGAGGAAAGGACAGGGAGCGAGAGAGATAGAAACATCAATGATAGAGAGTCACTGATCGGCTGCCTCCTGCAGGCCCCTGACTGGGGATTGAGCCCGCAACCCAGGCCTGTGCCCTGACCGGGAATTGAACCCCGATCGCCTGGATCCTAGGTCGACACTCAACCGCTGAGCCACGCCCGGCCGGGCTCAACATACATTTTTAAAGTAAAGCATAATGAGACACCAGCTCCCATCTGTTAGAACGGCTGCTGTCAGCAAGACCGTAACCAGTACTGGAGAGGATGTGGGAAAAAGGAACCCTCCCAACTGCCGGAGGGAACGTAAACTCCACAGCCACTACGAAAAACAGTAGGGAGGTTCTTCAAAAATGAACAACAGAGTTACCGTGTGACCCAGCAACCTATAAGGACTCACAGGCACGGCAACAGTGGGCATGCGGAGGCAGTAAAGGGTAAAGAGGGTGAAAATATGGTGCTGGAAAGAGACGTGACTGCGGGTGATAAACACACAACGCAATAGAGCTGTACACTTGAAACCTATATAATTAACCACTGTCACCCCAATAAATTTAATAATATTAAAAAATAAGTTTATTCTGCATAACTAAAACTTTGTATCCTTGACCAACATCTCCACTTCTCCCTACCCAGCCCCTAGTAACCACTATTCTCCGCTTCTATTAGTCTATTTTCTTTTTATGTTTATTTAAACTTATTATTTACTTTATTTATTTAAATTTATCTTTATTGTTGAAAGTATTACAAATGCCCCATTTTCCCCCATTGACCCCCTTCACCCCACACTCACAACCCCCCAGGCCTTCACCACCCTATTGTCTGTGTCCTTGGGTTATGCATATATGTATATAAATTCTTTTGTTAATCTCTTCCAGCTCCCCTCCCCTTCCCTCTGAGATTCATCAGTCTGTTCCATGCTTCCATGTCTCTGGATTTATTTTGTTCATCAGTTTATTCTGTTCATTAGATTGCACATATAAGTGAGATCATGTGACACTTCTCTCTGTGTATGGCTCAGCACAATACTCTCCAGGTCCCTCATGCTGCCTCAAAGGGCACGAGATCCTTCTTCTTTACAGCTGCATAGTATTCCACGGTGTAAATGTCCCACAGCTGTTCCATCCACTCATCTACTGATGGGCACTTAGGCTGTTTCCAGATTTTAGCTATTATAAATTGTGCTGCTATGAACATAGGGGTGCATATATTCTTTCTGATTGGTGTTTCTGGCTTCTTAGGACAGATTCCTAGAAGTGGGATCACTGGGCCAAAAGGCAGCTCCATTTTTAATTTTTTGAGGAACCTCCACACTGTTTTCCATAGTGGCCGCACCAGTCTGCATTCCCACCAGCAGTGCACTAGGGTCCCCTTTCTCCACACCCTCGCCAGCACGTCATTTATTGATTTATGAATGGTAGCTATTCTGACAGGTGTGAAGTGATACCTCATTGAGGTTTTAATTTGCATCTCTCTGATGATTAGCAATGTTGAGCATCTTTTCTTGTCTCTTGGCATCTGTATGTCCTCTTTGGAGAAGTGTCTATTTAGGTCCTTTGCCCATTTTTTAATTGGATTGCTTGTCTTTCTTTTGTTAAGTTGTATGAGTTCTTTATAAATTTTGGGTATTAATCCATTATCAAATGTATAACTGGCTAATATGTTCTCTCATACAGTGGGCTCCATTTTCATTTTGTTGGTTTCTTTTGCTGTGCAGAAGCTTTTACTTTTGATATATTTAGGTTCCACATATAATCCTGGAATTTGATAAGTGTGTTAAGTGCTCTCACCACAAAAAAAAGTGTGTGTGGGGGGTAATGTTAACATGTTAGATGAGAGAGATATTGTGGTGATCAGTTCAGAATGTATACATAGTTTATCACTGTTGATGTTGATATAACTATTAATGTTTAAAGTTATTTTACTAATAAAGCTCCTATTTTCTTCATGTCACATTTTAACTTGCATATATCTTTCACAGATACAACACGGATGGTGTGTTCTAACCTAATCTACTCCTAAACCAGACTACACACAATTCTGTCAACTTAATTTTACTTAGCAATTCAATCATTCCTTTGTCCTAATTTTTTCATTGTTCTTCACAGAACTTGCTCCAATTCCAGGGTCCATGAGCTGCCAGAGCCCTTTGTTCAGGCTCCTCCACAGGAGAAACGGGTGCTGACCCCTCTGACTCTCAACCAGGCACCCCTTCATGAGAAATGGGACAGGCAGAGTGGGCACTTTCTCCAGTTTCAACTGCTTCTTGCACCATCTCAGTAGGGGATTACAGGTTTAACTCTTTTATCTTTGGCTTTTTGCTTTATTCCAGCTACTGAGACACTTGCAGCTCAGCTCTTTCTCTTCTACCTCTGCTGAGTTCCTGACAACACTCTTTGGTAGTAAAGAGGGAGGGAGGGAGGGAGGGAGGGAGGGAGGGAGGGAGGGAGGACAGAAAGGAGGGAGGACAGAAAGGAGGGAGGGGGGACAGAAAGGAGGGAGGGAGGGGGGAAACAGAGAGAGAGAGAGACAGAGACAATGAGATATTTAAGTAAAATTTAGTGTCATAAATGCATAGTTAAGTTGAAATTTTAAAACTCTTCAAAGTACAATTAATGAGTCACTGTGTTATTTTATGTAATCAATACAGTGAATTTATGCCTATTTCTCAGAAATCATTAGCATATTAGAAAAATGTGTAACCTTCAAATGTAATTACCAGAAATCTTATTATTTATATAAATGACATTTGATTTTAGGCTGGTATTTCAGCCCCTTGTGACTGCCTCTGCTAAAAACTATTTTATTTCACCAGGAATTTTTCAGGAAGTGAAAGTGAATTCTGTAAAAATTAGAGCCTCCTGTAATACTTCAACCTGAGATATGGGCTCCCTGGGCTAAGCCTTCTAGGAAGCAGAGCCTGAAGAAGGTAGGGAAATACTGATTTCAGGGTTAGGTGCAATTCCTTCCGTGGTGGTGACAGTGAGGACAAAGGAAATGAGGCAAAGTGAAAACACAAAACAGTACCCTATGATGTCAGTCTAGTGCTGGCCACCAGGAGGAACTGGGAGGAAACAAGATTGGGGGGCTTTGTGAGTGTAACAGGCAGGCACAGAGGTGTCCCTCAGAGCCTGAGAGAAGAAAACACATCGTGGTGTTGTCCACGGAGGGAAGGAGAGGGCCATTTACTGGCAGCTGCTCCTGTTTTCAGCTGGTTAAAATTCAGGCTCTCAGGCGCTGAGGCGTCCACACCTTGGAGGTGCTTTCCTGGCCCCTCGACAGCCACTCTGCCGCAGCTCCAAGCCCACAGTGCAGCGTCCCCTCTAACGGAGTGGGCAGGTGTTCATCAGTTTGCTAGGGCTTCCATAACAAATTACCACAGTGTGGCTTAAAACATTTATTCTCAGCTCTGGAGGCCAAAGGTCGGAAATCAAGGTGTTGGGAAGATCTGTTCCTTCTGCAGGCTCTGAAGGAAAAGCTGTCCCAGGTGTCTCCCAGCTTCTGGGGCTGCCAGCCACTCCCCTGCCACTCCTCCACTGTCTGTGTTTCTTCTCTGTGTCTGCACATCTCCATTCTCTCTCCTCTTTCCTCTATAAGGACACCAGTTATTGAATTTAGGGAGATGATCACATCTCAATATCCTTAACTATATCTGCAGTGACCATAAATCCAAATACGGTCACAATTACAGGTACCAGGGGTTAGGACCTGGACATACATTTTTGGGGACCATTATTCAATGTACTCCTGGGTGAATGGCATGATAGGGCTCCGTGGGTGGGTGCAAGGGTCACAGGGCTTTAGGGTTTCATCTTAGACCCTAATCTGTTCGGGGAACTTGACAAGGGCCAGGATGGGCACAGTCCCAGAAATGGGTGGGGGTTTGGGAGAGAAGGCGGCCAGCAGAGGAATCTGAGAAAGTGCTCAGGACCTGTACTCAGAGCAGACACCACATTTAGTTAATGTTTAGGGTGAAGATTTTCATGTGGTGTTAATGATATGACATTAGTGCTTGTTCCTCCAACTGCACACTTATTAACAACTCTCGGCGTGCGTGGAGCTGTGGACAAACAGGCAGAGAGGAACATGTGAAAGGGGCAGGATAATCAACCGCATGCACAAGGAATGGGGCGGGGGCCGGGTACAGGCATCTTCACTTCTGGTGCAAACGCCCTCTACCTGCTATGCTGCCTGACCCTCCACCACCCTGTAAAATAGGCGAGTTTGCGGGAAGCAAATGCTGAGATCCAGGTGCCATAAATTACCCAGAACCCCTTGTTAGATGGGTGTGAACTGTCGACTAGAACTCAGGACTTTTGACCCCTCGTTCATACTTCTCACTACACTTGCCTTTCACGTAAATTAACACCCTCTGGTCTTCCCTCATTCATTCTGGCTTTATGACCCCAATACAATGTTCCCTTCTGTTGAAACATGTTAGTAAGTTGATAATACTTACTAATAATGTAATGTTAATGAATTTGTTGGACCTGTGTACATTTGTCTCCTGCTTTATTTGGTCATCTGTTCATATCTCACCTAATGGGGCTAAGAGAGCGTGTTTAAGAAGACACACAGTAGGCATCTGAGTTTCATAGTTTGCAATCTGCGTTTGAAGATCCCAGGGAAAGAGTTCTCAAAGTAGCAAGGTGATGCTAAATATTTTCAATGTTTTTTGTACATGAAAATACATAGTAATTACAGATCAATTATTTAAAACACATTCTAACACTAAATCTGAAGGTGAAGGCAAAGTAATGATGCCGAATCCACTGTTTTTCATTTCAGTATGTCAAATGTTAAATAGTAAAATGGTAGCGTTCCAAATATTTGAGTGTACCACCTGAAGCAAAGAATTAAAGACCTTACTTCTGGCCCTGGTGGGTGTGCCTCAGTGGTTACAGAGCAGGCCTGAGAACCTAAGGGTCACGGTTCGATTCCAGTCGTGGGCATGTAGCTTGGTTGCAGATTTGATCCCTGCCCTGGTCGGGCTCATGCAGGAGGCAGCCAATCAATGTGTCTCTCTCACATGGATGTTTCTCTCTCCCCTCTCCCCCCCTTCCCCTCTAAAAATCAATGGAAAAAATATCCTCAGATGAGGATGAACAACAGTAACAACAAAAGGTCTTACTTCTGTTTCCAGGAGCTAACAAATGACCTCCCTTAAAACAACAAATTTATTCAGGTAAGATTGGTAACCCTCACTTTGCTGAAAACATCACGCCAGATGTTAACTTGAACACACTGTCCAGAAATAAACAACTCTATCTTAAAATTACTACAAGGTCATCATTTATAGGAAATATATACTATTTATGTAATGGCCAAAGTATACTCCATTTACGAAGGCAGCTAAAAACTTTTATCACCAAAAATCAGAAGCTTCAAAGATAGCTTAATAATAATTTTATAACTTAATGTACTTTATTTCCCTTATCAATAAAATTAGGAATCATGGTCACTTTTTTCAGCAGAGGCAACGAGAGTCTATTAGGTCAGCATTTCTCAATGACTGGCCCAAGTGAACACTGCTCTCTGGGATGGCAGAGTCAGAACCGGAGAAGCAAGTCCGTCTGTTGACCACTCACAGCTTTTAACCCCCTCAGACTCTATGGACACAAATGATCACATTTTGTCATCTTTTCTTCTTGGAATAAGTTGGGAAGGGTAGGGAAAATTGGTGGAGAAAATGACAAGTTCTATTTAAAGGATAGTACTAAGAGAAATATAGAAAATTAAAGGGATCCAACTCCCTAAGTAAGCAAAGACAATGACATTAATTATAACTAACTTTAACCAAATACAAGCTATCTTCACAAGCATTATGTGCTATTCAGTGTTAGCAGTCAGCTGTATACTTTAAAATAAAGCCAGTAAGTAAACCTTATAGAATGTATTTAATGCCATAGCAATAATCCACCCAAATATTGTTCCTCTTAATGTTTGTGGTCTCTTAGCATTTAAAGGCACTTACACTCAACAACCTGCACTCTTTCACCCGTCACTAGAACCTGTTCATCACAGAGAAATTTTAAACAAAAATAAAAAAAAGAGCACTCATTTTCAAGGTATGTGATCTGCTTTTGAGTTCTGAAAGTGACTTTTTTGTTTGTAAGTGTAAAACATTTTAGAGATAATATAAAACAACCAGATTTTTAAGTCAGTATATTTGATCACCTATTTTAAGAGGACAACAACAAAACGTTTATTGTTTTTAAAAGTGTATTACTCTACCTACAGGATTACCATCATCCTAAGGTGATGAGGAAAGGCACAGGCCCTGACGTCACACCTGTACTTCGTTCCCCGTCCTGCACTTACTCAGATAAGGAAGCGGGAAGGTGACTGAAAACTCTTGGGCCCACTTTCCTGATTTGTGTAGTACGAATAATATCATCCTCCCGCCCATATTATAGGATTTTTACCAATCCAAATAATTTGAATAGAAGTGTAATTTATAAATTAAAATAATAAATGCAACATAATAATGAATTAAAAGTTAAGAATCTTCAGAAATAGACTTCAGCCCTCAGATCTGAAGGTTAGGAGTTACAGAAACAGCTGAGCATTATTTGATTTTAAGTTTATCTGCACATCAATGTGGCCATACGAAAGTGTAAAAAGTGGCCCCTAACCTTACACAGCTCCTAGTTTGGCTTTGGAAGAACGGACAAACAGGATGCCACAGAGGGAAGCTGATCCACATATCCTGCTCAGTCACCTGCTCCACTGCACCCAAAACCACTTCCCCACAGAGGAATAAACTTCTCACCCTGTCAGTCAAGACTCTACACAGAGCCTATGCTTCAACCAAAATGAAAAAATTACCAGCCTACAAATATCTCAGGTCATTTCCAGGTTTGTGGTTTTCCTTATACCATCACATAAGCCTGGAGAGTTCTTTGTGACCTCACCTATCCTCCAGAGAGCCCAGAACAGAGCTCTAACATACTGCGAACTGAGAGGTGCAACCACACTTTCATATCTCTGTAACGTTGGCACCTAGCTCAGGGCCACTGATAATGGGTGTTCAATATTGATTTAATTACTGTATATATAAAAGAAATTTAGAAAACATCAAATATCCATTTTATATTTTGACATTATAAAACATCTATAGAGAAAATTTTGTTGGCACTTAAAGAAACTGAATTCAATTTTTGGAGAATAAATATAATTCAAGGCATAGATGTGGAACTCTTCAAGAAAGGCTTTGGCTCACCTCTTTTTTATTTTTGCATTCTCCACATTTCAGGGACTTGCAACATTGCATCAGAAATGATTACTCTTATTTTTGGAAACGCAAGTATGCCTGTACACAACATAGGCCCAAAACTGGTTTTATTTTTATAGACTCCTAGGTTTTGAACTTTTTAAAAATGCATTTTTTCATTAAAATATTTATGTATATAACTGGAATAGAAGCATATTTGTATATAAATTGCAACCATGTATTACATATATTACCAATATATAAACAATGAACCAAATGAAAATCTATAATTATGCAATGTTCAGAGAGAATAGATTAACTGAGTAAGAACTTCAACAAAGAGGCAGGAAATATAAAAAGAGAACCAATCAGGACTGAAGAATACAATACCTAAAATGAAAAATATACTGGAGGGAATCAACAGCAGAATATATGATGTAGAATACTGACTCAGCGACCTGGAAAACAATGTAGTGGAAATCATCCAATTAGAAGATCAAAAAGAGGAAATAAATTTAAATGAGGATAGTTTAAGGGACAGCATCAAACACTTCAACATCACATCATAGGGTCCCAGAAGGAGAAGAAAGGTACAGAAAACCTTTTTGAAGAAGTAATGGCTGAAAACTTCCTTAACATGATGAGAGTTCCAAACAAGATGAATCCAAAGAGACTCACACAAAGACACATAGTTAAAATGCCAACAGCTAAATATAAAGAGAGAATCTTAAAAGTAGTAAGAAAAAAAAAGCTGCTAGTTATATATAACGGAAAACCCATAAGATTATAAACTTACTTTTTAGCAGAAACTTTGCAAGGCAAAAGGAAATGGCATGACACATTCAAAGCGATGAAAGAAAAACAAAACTACAACAAAGAACACCCTGTCCAGCAACATTACCGTACAGAATTGAAGAAGACATAGTTTCCAAGACAAGCAAAAGCTAAAGCAGCTCATCAATACTAAACCAGCACTACAACAAATGTTAAAGGAACTTTTTTAAGTGGGTAAGAAAGGCCCAAAACTAAATATAATAAAGTTTAGGGGGAAAAAATCTCACTGATAAAGGCAAACATTTTCTAAAAGTAGTGGATCCAACCAATTATAAAACTAGTATGAAGGATAAAGGGCAAAAGTAGTAAAATAATGTATAATTACGACAATAAATTAAGGAATACACACACAAAAGGTGTAAAAATGATATCAAAGCATAAATGTGAGGGTCGAAGTAAAACATGTAGTGCTTTCAGAATGCATTTGATCATAAGTGACAGCTGAAAATAGGCTGTTTTAAACATAACTTGTTATATGTGAATCTCATGGTAAACACACACCTATAATAGATACATAAAATATAAAGAGACCCAAACAAACCTCTAAAGAAAGTCATCAATGTACAAGAGAAGAGATGAAAATAAGAAACAGAAAACTACAAAAAAAACAGAAAACAATAAAATGGCAATAAGTACATACCTATCAATAATTCATTTTTTTCATGTAAAAATATTTTTATTGAATTTATTGGGGTGACATTGGTTAATAAAAATATATAGGTTTCAGGTGTACAATTCTATAGTACATGATCTGTATGTTGTAATATATGTACAGTAACTACTTTTTTACTTAATGCTTACCCGAGGATATTTTTTTCATTGCTTTTCAGAGAGCGGAAGGGCGGGAGAGAGAGAGAGAAAGAAACATCAATGTGAAAGAGACATTGATTTGTTGCCTCCTGCACTTGCCCTGGACCGGGGCCTGGGAGCAAGCCTGTAACCAAAGTACATGTGTGCCCTTGACCAGAACGGAACCTGAGACCCTTCAGTCCATGGGCGGATGCTCTAACTACTGAGCAAAACTGGCTAGGGCTCAATAATTACTTTAAATGTAAATGGACTAAATGCTCCAATCAAAAGACACAGAGTAGCTGAAAAGATCAAAAAGCAAAACCAGTGCAAAAAGCAGGACCAGTGCCTGTAAGAGACACACTTCAGATCAAAAGACAAACACATAATTAAAGTGAAGAGACAGAAAAAGATATTTCACGCAAATAGAAATAAAAAGTAGAGGTAGCAATACTTATATCAGACAAAATAGACTTTAAAACAAAGATCATAACAGTAGGCAAAAGACATTATACAATGTTAAAGGGATCGATCCATCAAGAGTATGTAATACTTAAAAACATCTATACACTCAATATAGGAGCACCTATAAACATACAAAAAAGTAACATACATAAAGGAAGAATTTGACAGTAGTACAATAATAGCATAGAACTTTACCTCCCCACTTACGTCAATGGATAGGATCATCCATACAGAAAATGAATAAGGAAACAGTGACATAAAGAACACATAAGACCAGATAAATTAATAAATATTTACAGAATAGTTGACCCCAAAAGAGCAGAATACACAGAATTATGAGTAAATACAATGAACAATCATACGTCAACAAACTGGACATCAGAGAAAAAATGGGCAAATTCCTAGAAACGTACAATCTTCCAAGACTTAATCAGGAAGAAACATAAAATCTGAACAGACCAATTACTAGTAATAAAACTGAATCAGTAATTTAAAAACTCCCAATAAACTAAAGTTCAGGACCAGATGGCTTCACAGGTGAATTTTACCAAACATTCAAAGAAGAATATCTATCTTTCTCAAACTATTCCAAAAATTGAAAAGAAATCTTTCCAATTCATTCTATAAGGCCAGGACTACCCTGATACCAAAACCAGACAAAGACACTACAAAAAAAAAACAAAAAAAACCAGACCAATATACTTGGTGAACATAGATGCAAATACCATTAACAAAGTATTAGCAAACCAAATTCATCAGTATATTAAAAACACAGTACATCATACACCATGATCAAGTGGGATTTATTCCAATAATGCAAAGATGGTTTAATATCCATAACTCAATATGACAAATCACATAAAGAAAATAAAGGATAAAAATCATACAATCATCTCCACAGATGTAGGAAAAAGCATCTGAAAAATGAAGCATCCATTCATAATAAAACGTCTCAGCAAAGCAGGAAAAGAGTGAGCCTGCCTCAACATAGAGGGGACATGTAACAAACCCACAGCCAACATCACACTCAGAGGGGAAAAGCTTTTCTCTAAGATCAGGAACGAGACAAGGATGTGCACTCTCACCACTTTCATTCAACATAGTATTAAAGGTCCTGGCCACAGCAATCACACAAGGAAAAGAAACAAAAGGCATCTAAATTGGAAAGGAAAAAGTAAAACTGTTTCTATTTGTAGATAATATGAGACTATAGAAAACCTTCAATAATCCTCAAAAATATTACAACAAATAAATGAATTCAGTAGTTACAGAATACAAAAATCAATATATAAAAATCTTTTGCATTTCTATATGCTAATAATGAACTATAAGAAAGAATATTTAAGAAAACAATCCCATTTCAATTGCATCAAAAGAAGAAAATACATGGGAATAAATTTAACCAAGGAGGTGAAAGACCTGTACTCTGAAAACTATAACATTAATGAAAGAAACTAAAAAAGATACAATGAAAGGATATCCCAAAGTCATAAATATGAAGAATTAACATCATTAAAATGTTAATACAAAGCAATCTACAGATTCAATGCAATCCCTGTCAAAATACTGATGGCATTTTTCACAGAACTAGGACAAATAATCTTAAAATTTATATGGACACACAAAAAGACCCTGCATAGCTAAAGCAATCTTGAGAAAGAACAACAAAGTTGGAGAAATCACAGTCCTCGATTTCAAATTATACCACAAAGCTCTATTAATCAAAGTAGAATGGCACTGCCACAAAGACAAACACAGACCGATGAGCCAGAATAGAGCCCAGAATTAAACCCATTCTAATTTGGCTAATTAATCTGTGACAAAGGAGGCGAGGGAGCAAAGACCGCCTCTTTAGTAAATGGTGCTGGGGAAAGAGAACAGGTTCACACAAAGAAAAAAAAAGAGACTAGACTACTTTTTTATACCCTATACAAGAATAAACTCAAAATAAAAACTTAAATGTAAGACATGAAGCCAAATACACACGATCCAATTAAAAAACATACAGAGGGGCACAACTGAATTTTTTTCCAAATACATACCAGCCAACAGACACATGAAAACAGGCTCAACTTACTGATTACCAGGGTAATGGAAATCAAAACCACAAATGAAGTGACCTCACACCTGTCAGAATGGCTAGTAACAAAAAGACAAGAAATAACAAGTGTCGGCGAGGATATTGAGAAAAGAAAAACCTCATGCACTGTTAGTGGAATTGTAAATTGGTGCAGCCAATAAAAAATTTAAAAATAGAATTACCATATAACCCAGCAATTCCACTTGAAGATAACAAAAACACTAATTTGAAGATAACAAAAACACTAATTTGAAAAGCTATGTGCACCCCTCTGTTCAATGCGGCATTGTTTACCACAGCCAAGAGAGGGAAGAAGCCTAGGTGCCCATCACAGATGAGCGGATAAAGAACTGGCGCGGGAGCACACACAAGCGCGCACACACACGGTGGGATGGGATATTACCCAGCCATAAAAATAAAAAGATAAAAGAAATCTTAACATTTGCAACGACATGGATAGACACAGATTGAGGGGGTATTATGCTAAGTGAAATAAGCTAGATGAAGAAAGGCAAATATTGTATGATTTCACTTATATGTGGAATCTAAAAACAAAAATGCCAAAAAAAAGAAACAGAAACAAACTCATAGATACAGAGAACAAACCAATCATTGCCAGAAAGGGGACGGTATTAATAAGTACAAACTTCAAGGTATAAAATAAATCACGAGGTTGTAAATCACAGAGAATAGTCATTAATAATATTGTAATAACTATGTATGGTGACAGCTGATTGCTAGACATATTGCAGTGACCACTTTTTCATATATATGTTGAATCACTATGTTGTACACTGGAAACTAATATAATATTGTATGCCAACTATAATTAAAAATAAAAATATGCAACAAACATGCATGCAATGCCAACTATAACATTTACTTCCTACACTCAGATTCTTTTGCACTGTACTTTGGAGTCCACGGTTTGGACAGTCTCAAATGAAAACGTAAGTCTGCCCTGGCCAGGTGGTGTGGTTGGCTGGAGTGTCCTCCCGCGCACCAAAGAGCTGCAGGTTCATTACCGGTCAGGGCACATACCCAGGCTGTGGGTTTGGTGCCGGGTCAGGACGGGTGCAGGAGGCAGCCAACCGGTGTTTCTCTCTCACATTGATCCCCCCCCACTCCTCTCTCTCTAAAATCAAACAATAAACATATCCTTGGGAGAGGAATATAAAAACAAAACAAAACGTAAGTTTGAGTCAGAAACCCATTCCAATCCTTTCTTCAGTACAAGGAGGCAGGACTACCTCAGGCTCGTCAGGTGGCTTCCACGGAGGCCCGTGGAGAAAGGAGGCCGCCTGGAAATTAGCAGAGTCGCCCGTGCGGAGCTGCGCCGGCCAGGGCATTCCAGAGCCTGCCTGTGTTTAGGAAAGGGGACACTGACACACCTCTCAGTGGGGAAAATTAATGGCCCTCTTTAATCCGTCACACCCAGAAACAAACACAAAGCTGAAAGCATCACGGCCTAGTAATATACGGCTTCGGGAATGAAAACAGAGGGAACCTGAGACAAGGGGAGAGGTGGCCTCCTGGAAGCAGAGGCTAGAAAGAGTCCACGGGATGGAAGTCAGGTCCCAGGAAGAAGACAAGCCAGACAAGCAGAGAAAGGCTGCCGGGGAGAGGAGGGAAACAGCAAGCAGTGGCTTCAGAATCTAACTTAAGGCAAGCAGCTGGGCTTTTATTTGCGGAGAAGAGGCACTGTGACAGTCATATTCAAGAAGACGGCGATGGCAGTGGCAGACAGAAGGGCAGCTAGGTGCTCACAGGGGCAGACGGCAGAGACGTGAATTCTTCCAGGAAAAGAGCCGAGGAGCGGGCCGGGAGGGACGGGGGACCCAGCAGGGAACGTTTCCACGGGACTCCGCGCACACTCCGAAAGAGCTCACCAAGAAAATTTATGAAAATCAGACTACATGTGGGAGATAGTCTGACCTTGGTTTGAAAACAATCCTCACACAACTGCAACGCTGATACGATTAGCTCTTTACTTCCTCACCCACTTGTGCCAGCGCTAAGGCCCGTCAGATCCCGCGCTCTCACCATCGAGCCAACACCAGGGCGGTGCTAACAGCCTCCGCTTTGTGATGGACGCTGTGCAGTCAATGAACTGACTATAGGCAGTCTAGAATAATATAAGGTGTAGTCATGGATTTTGTCTACATAAAGAAACCTGCTTTTTCCAGGAATAATGATGAGGTTTCTCTGCTCCTCTCGTCATAAATTTACCGACTGGTGATGAGAAAACTAATTTTGTCAAAATAAAATAGAAGAAATATTAACACAAAATGTCCAAAATTGATACCATAAAATGTTTGAATAAACATAGTAAGTTTATTTCACATGGTGGAATTTTAAAACCTTACACCAATATAATGTAAGTATCCAAAAAAAAAAAAAGGCTGCAGAAATAGTTGTCAACAAAATGAGATAAAAATTCAAAACCTGCCCTGGCGGGTGTGGCTCTGTAGTGAGCTCATCGGCCTGCACCTCCAAAGGGTCCAAAGCTTGATTCCCAGTCAAGGGCACGCATCTCGGTCGCAGGTCCGCTCTCGCCCCTGGCTGGGCACCTGCAGGAAGCAGCCAGTCGATGTGTCCCTCTCACATTGGCGTCTCTCTTTCCCACCCCACCTCCCTCCTTCCCACTCTCTCTGGAAAGCAATGGAAAAAATATCCTCATGTGAGGATTAACAAAACGAAAACAAAAACAAAACAAAAAAATTCAAAACCTCACTGTATGTACATGAAGTTAATCTAAGGCTTTAATTTACACATTTTAAAGTTATCTCTCCTGGAGCATCTGAGTAGTTTAATACCAGTCCTCTATTTGGTTATCCTATCCTGCCAGAAAAGTATACTTATGATTGTGACTTTTACACATACTCCGCAAGCAGCTGTAAACGTGTGGATGTACAAAATCAAATATTGGCTGTTTTTTTATATCCTTGGTATATATTATATCATAAAAACAAAACCAGAGTATTTATGATCTGGCACATGAACATAAATACAAAAATTATGTCTTTGCTTGATGACTATGGACTTTCAGAGTCACAACTGTAGAACAAGTCCACTTTGGGCAACAAAACCTGGTTCCTGTCAATATGACCCCCCAGTGCAACCAGTGCACAGTATTTATCTACCCAGGGACGTAACAAGGCGCTAAGCAGTCACGCTCAGATAAAGCAGCTTGTGGGTAAGTAAGATGAAAGCATTCTCAGTTCTCCAGTTTAGTAAGTGCCCCCACGTCCCCACGTTTTCCACTTTAAGAAAATTCAGCACTTACACATTTTATGTTTTAGAGAAAAGGACCAGAATATCATAATTATTTATTAGCTAAATGCAGGCAGGAAACAGAAACTCAACTCATAATTACATTAAACATAATCTTAAAAATTACTATTTCCACTAATCGGTGAGGAGTGGCATTACCTGGGGGAGGGGCTGGAGGACTTGAAACAGAGGGTTGTTTTTTCCTGTCGTGTTATTTACTGCGGAAAAGGAGGGACGATGGGGAATTCAGAGGGGAAAGCTGGTAAAGGGGGTGGAGGCAGGTGGAACCCAGGAAGATGGCCCTGGGGAGACCAGAGGGGATAGGGTTCTCCGGGATCCCAGCAGGGGTGAGGGGCAGGGGACAGGGGGGCAGGAAACAGCATTAGTGACCTTTCAGGGGAAAGGTATATGTTTGCATGTACTGCATAAAAGTGCATGGAAAATGAACCGAAATACCACTGGCAGAGCTCATTCTGTTGAGAGAATTATCTACATCTTGTATATATGGAGACAAGCATATTATCTTTCTCAGGTTTGCTTGTACAGAATCTGCATTAACCATACGCAGAACAGAAAAGTAGCTGTAGAGGCAACATGGTGGCATAAAGGAAGCCAATCCTCCCACAGGTACTTTGTTAAAAATAAATAAACAAAGCCCTGGCTGGGTGGCTCAGCCGGCTGGAGCGTCACCCTGTCCACCACGGCAGAAGGAGGCTGCTGGTTCCATTCCGTGTCAGGGCACATGCCCAGGTGGCTGGTTCAATCCCCAGTCCAGGCCTGTATGGGAGGAAACTGATCGATGTTTCTCTTTCTCCTTTCCTCTCTCTCTAAAGAACATACCTCCTGTGAGGAATAAGTAAATGAATAAATAAATGAATCCAGCTTTTGCAAATTCTGACATCCATAAATTTCTCCCTGAGATGGCTTGAAATTCAAACATAACATTATCTATGTATATTTAACAAAATATGCATCTGTTTATATCTCTTTCAGAGGAAGTCATATACAACTTCTTTTTTTATTTTATTTATTGATTTTTAGAGAGAGAGAAAGGAAGAGAGAGAGAGATGGATCTGTTGTCCCACTTACTTATGCATTCATTGGTTGACTCTTGTATGTGCCCTGACCAGAAATTGCAGAGACTGAACCCACAACCTTGACATATCAGGATGACACTCTAGCCAATAAGCTACCTGGCCAGGGTGGTCATATACAATTTCTAAGTTATAATGCTTTGTTATACAATAAAGGAAAGTAACCATTTAATTTTAAAAATAAACTTGATCAGCCCGGACAGGCTTGGCTCAGCACTTGAGCACTGACCTATGATCCAGGAGGTCGTGGTTCGATTCCCGGTCAGGGCACATGCCCAGGTCGCAGGCTCGATCTCCAGTTGGGGGCATGCAGGAGGCAGCTAGTCAGTGACGACTCTCTTATCACTGATGTGCCTCTCTCTCTCCATTTCCCTTCCTCTCTCTGAAATCAATAAAGATACATTTTTTAAAAATAAAAAATAAAATAAATGATCAGAACCTATAACCCACACAGCATGCCCTTCACTGGCACATCACATACAGATTTAAAGCATTTGACAGAGGATATAACGCTGAATATTCTTCTCTAAATATACTAAATTTTATCTTTTATTCAAAACAAACTAATGAGCTGCACACACAGGCCACATCACTTTGGCCCCGAGCAGAAGTGCGTGGCTGATGTTTTCTGGGGTGTGATGCGCAGACCTCTGTAAAAGCCTTCTTAGGAAACAGCCAAGGAGCGTCACTGTTTACTGCGCGAGGACACTCCACGCCCCGCACAGCACCTGCGAGGCACCAGCGAAGCGCATCTCTGCCGCACAGGAATGACCACACTTCTCCAAGTCTTTTTTAACCCAGAGAGCACTCATTGTACTTTTGTGCTGCCAGCGGGAGTCTATAATCCTATTTGTTGCCCATCACTTTCCCAGTTAAGCATCGCCCCTCAACCATGACTAAAAAGCGAGCACTGGAAGCCATGCCCGGGGAGAACAGAGGAGAAAAAGCATGGTGGGCCCTTTTCTCTGTTTACCTTCCTTCCTTCCCCAAGACGTGCTCCTTACGCTTCCTTACAGAGCTAATGGAGAGGCATCCAGCCATTTTCCAGAAACACTGTCTAGTTCAGAACCACTGGGGAGCTGGAGTGCGGCGGGCTCAAGTCCCAGCTCCCCCGACTGTCCATGTGACCTTGGGCAAGTTACATAACCATCTGTATCTCACTTTATCTATTTGCATAATGCAGACGAAACAGCAGTTCCCCCTACCCGAGGTTTCAGCATCTCCGGTCAACCACAGCCTGAAAGCATGAAGTGGAAAATTCCAGAAATAAACAATCCACAAGTGTTATACTGAATGCCATCTGAGCACTGTGCCGGGAGCTGTGCATCCTGCTCTGTCCCCTGCAGGCCGCGACTCGGCCTCTGTCAGCGTCTCCACGCTGGACGCTCCCTTCCCAGTGACCACTGAGCAGCCTTCCCAGCTCTCAGGGAGAGACCCGCTCACAGAACTTTCATTACAGCATATGGTTATAGCTGTTCTACTTATTATTAGTTATTGTTGTTAATCTCTTACTGTGCTCAATTTATAAATTAAACTTTATCATAGGGATGTATGTATAGAAGAAAAACATACTGTATATAGGGCTTGGTTTCAGACATCCACTGGGGGTCTTGGAACATAACCCTGGTGGATAAGGCGGGACAACTGTAGTATCTTCCTCATAGGGCTATTCCAAGAAGTAATTTAATTAATAATGCCTCACACACAGTAAGTGCTAGATAATTATTTATTAAATAAAAGTGAGCAATCTGAACATAGGCATCTTTCGGATGACAGCTAACTAATTTCAAAATTCTGTTACCACATTTACATTACTTCTTTTGGATTTTTGGAAGTCAGACTCATTCACCACCGTGATTTGGTTCATACAATTGGTAGAAAAGTCTATCAGCTGTCTTAAAACACTGCTGTTAAGAAAGAAGGACCTCAGAGCACTCTGCTCAAAAATGCTCTCTAAAAACAAAAATAGAGTATATTTATTGATGCATTTTTCTATTTGAATATAAAAATCAATCTTAATTGAGCATGTGTAGCACTTGGCGAAATTCACTTTTATTCCTACAATATTCCTCTACATCACTGGTGCTTAAACCAGAATAAGGGTCGTGAAAAAGCCTGAAAGTGAACGTAAAACACAAATGACCTGCACTCATAGAAGACGCCCTCACACAGGTACAGAGAACTTCAAGAAGAATGAATAGATTCTTCCAGGCACCTTTTCTCTTTTTTTTTTAATTGTAGAAAGGGGGGGCATTGATGTGTTGTTCCACTTATTTAGTTAGTTATGTTTTTAAATATTTTCATTGATTTTATAGAGAGAGGAAGGGAGAGAGAAAGAAACATCGATGTGAGAGTGGAACACTGATCAGCCGCTTCCTGCACACCCCCAAATGGGGACTGAGCCACAACCCAGGCGTGTGCTCTGACTAGGAACCAGGCCAGCAACCTTTTGGTGCACAGGATGACCCCCAGCAAACAGCCACACCGGCCAGGGCTCCGCTGACTTCTGCAGTCACTGGTTGACTCTTGTGTGTGCTCCCCGCTGGGATCGGCCCAAAACCATGGTGTATGGGGATGACGCTTTACCAACTGGGCTACCCAGGCAGGACCCAGCCACCTCTAAAGAGAATAATTTTCAGCCATATCTACTGAAATGCAAATGCGCAGAAATGAATAGAATAAAATGAATTTTTCTGATAAGTCTGTCATTTTGTTCTTGGTTTATTCTTTGGAATAACTGGGAACTAGAAAAGATTCAACTCATGTAATATATTTTTTTTAATGTACTTGAGGAAACAGAAGACAATTAATACTTTTTGTTATTTTAGCCCCATTACATTCTCTTCTAGCAAACTTCAGCCCACTCAAAAGACTATCTTACTCCTTTTGGGGAGCCCCACTTCCAGGAGGCTCTCTGTCCTGAACCTAACTTTCCAACTATGTCACAGACCACTGAAGTCCTACTGAGGAAACTGGTAGGCTGCCCTCCTGCCGGGAAGCTGTCTGCCCCCAGTACAGCCGGTCCCCGTGCCAGGACCTCAGCAGCAAGGTCCGCAAGGCTCCCTCATGTGAAGATGCACACAGGGGGCTCTAAAATAGTTGGGGACTAAACAGTTATTTTTAAAAAGCCACTGATATTTCATTTGGGTTTGAGGAATAAAAGACTCCAGAGCCCAGATGATAAACTTTATTCTGCCTCTTTGGAAATACCATCAACTCCCCTCTACTCATGGTTGCATTACAAAATTCCACATTCAAAGCTCCCCTGTTAAAAGAACCCTGAAACCCTGTCACCTAGGGGAGAAGATCAGTTAATGGTGGGAATGATGCCTAACAGGTGAAATAAATTATTTTAAAGACACTCCTGACAGCTTTGTCCCATGCACTGTGCCATTTCCACACCAAGGTGTCTCAGTAAGACCAGCTGGTCCAAAGTGCCAAGTGGCGGACAATGCCCACCCTGGTGGCACCTGTCCTGTTCCTTCTTCTGCTCCCTGAGTGCAGA